>NC_069501.1:822557369-822879869 GCF_027579735.1 Bombina bombina
GGTCCTGCCAATGACATCCCAGTCCCCTGACTTGAACCCCATAAAAAACCTATAGGGTGAACTGAATAAGAGAGTCCACCAGCATCAACTTCAAAATTTGAAGGATCTGGAGAGATTCAGTATAGAGGAATGGTCTCAGATCCCTTGCCATGTATTCTTCAACCTCATCAGGCATTATAGGAGAAGACTCAGATTTGTTATTTTGACATAGGGAGGTAGAACAAAGTATTGACTAAAAGAGTTACAATAATTGTGCCACACATACTGTATATTTAACAAAGATTTATATATTTTTATAAACCAGTGTGTTTGCAATTGTTTGATATCCATGAGAGCAGAGTATTGCTATGTATTTTTTTAACAAAAGGTTAAACAATAAAAACTATTTTTCCCAGCCTTCTTTAATCATATTTACCAAGGGTGCCAATATTAGTGGAGGACAATATATATAATGTCAGAGTGCCAGGAATCAGACTGAGACGAGAAGTGCAAAAATAATCACACCTTTATTAATAGCAAAAGACAATAAAAGTCCACAAGTCAAATAACAAGCCAGGAATCAAAACCAGAGCTGGTAGTCAGACGAGCCAAGTCAGGAGCCAAAGTGAGTAGTCAGACGAGCCAGAATCAGGAACAAGGAGAACAGCAGAGTCAGGAACAAGCCAGGGATCAGGAACCAGGAGGGATGTCAGACAGCCTGGTAATACACAGGAGCTCTCACAAACAGGTCTGAGACAACGCAAGTGCAAAGCATACTGAACAGAGGCCCTTTAAATAATAAGTGATGACATCACAATTCTGAGACTGCATCCTGTCTCACACGGATGATGTACACCAGTCTGACCATAAAAGGAAGTGCAGGAAATGAGCAGCATCACACAGTATGCACCAGAGTCAGCAAGAGAGGTGAGTAAAATGGCTGTCAGCAGCACATGGCAAACAAAACAGGGAAAAAAACCTGACAGTACCCTCCCTTCAACTACCCCTCCACCGCGGGAGGACAAAAGGCTTATTGGGGAAATGGGCATGGAAGGCACGGAGGAGGGTGGGAGCATGGACATCAGAGGAGGGAACCCATGAATGCTCCTCCGGACCGTAGCCCCTCCAGTGAACCAAATACTGTACATGGCCCCTGGACATACGAGAGTCAATAATGCTGCTGACCTCATACTACTCATGGTTGTCAACAAAGATATGATGGGGACGAGGCAACACAGTGGTAAACCGATTACAAACCAATGGTTTCAAGAGGGAGACATTAAAAACATTGGATATGAGCATTGTAGGAGGAAGGTCAAGAGCGTAGACCACAGGATTGACCCGTCGGAGTATTCGAAAACGACCAACATAACAGGAAGTCAGTTTATTAGAAGACACACGAAGATTAAAGTTGAGGCAGGGCAGCCAAACTCTCTCACCAACCTGGTAGGAAGGCGCGGGCAGACACCTACGATCAACCTGGAACTTTTGGAGCTGCATAGAACGATGAAGGCAATCCTGAATCTGCACCCACGTGGAACGGAGATGCCGGAGATGCTCCTCCAAAGCTGGAATACCTTGAGACATAAATGAATCAGGCAACAAGGATGGTTGAAACCCATAATTCGCCATGAACGGGGATAACTTGGAGGAAGCATTAATAGCACTATTATGAGCAAACTCTGCCCAAAGTAACAGTTCAGACCAATTATTGTGGTGATCTGAGACATAGCAATGGAGGAACTGTTCCAGAGTTTGATTAGACCGTTCCGCAGCCCCATTGGATTGAGGGTGATATGCCGAGGAGAAGGAAAGCTGGATCCCCATTTGAGCACAAAAGGAACGCCAAAATCTGGAGACAAACTGGCTATCCCAGTCCAACACTATCTCCTTGGGTAACCCATGTAAACGGAAGACCTCCCGGGCAGAAATTGAAGCAAGCTCCTGAGCAGTAGGCAACTTCTTCAAGGGAATGCAATGTGACATTTTAGAAAAACGGTCAACCACCATAAGGATAACAGTATTGCCATTGGAAACAGGGAGCTCAACAATGAAGTCCATGGAAAGATGTGTCCAAGGACACTCAACATTAGCAATAGGTTGAAGAAGACCCACAGGAAGACTTTGAGGAGTCTTATTCTGTGCACAAACTCTGCATGAGGCAACATACGCAGCAACATCAGAACGAAGACCTGGCCACCAGAATTGTCAGACCAAATCATTTGGTTCTTGCCTGGGTGACCTGTGGCTTTAGGATAGTGGTAAGTGTGCAAAAGTTTAGTTTCTCAGGAACAAAACACTTACCACTAGGTTTCTCAGGAGGTGCGTTGGTTTGTGCAGCCAGGATCTCCTCCCCCAAGGGAGAAGACAAATTAGTTTGTATGGTAGCCAAAATATGGTCAGGAAGTATAACTGGAGTAGGTACAGACTCCTCCTCGGACAGAGGGGAAAATTGTTGAGAGAGGGCATCAGCCCTAACATTCTTACTACCAGGCAGGTAGGAGACCACATAATTAAACCGAGACAAAAATAGCGCCCATCTGGCCTGTCGGGGCGACAAACGTTTTGCTTCAGATAGATAAGTTAAATTCTTGTGGTCAGTAAGAATGAGCACTGGCATGCTAGTACCCTCGAGAAGATGCCTCCATTCCTTAAGTGCCAAGATTATGGCCAGTAATAACCTGTCTCCAATTTCATTATTGCACTCCGCTGGAGACAATTTCTTAGAGAAGAAATCACATGGATGCAAAGAACCGTCAGGCATAGGACATTGAGACAAGAGTGCACCTCCAGTCTCAGACACATTGACCTCAAGAACGAAAGGCAGGACAGGGTTAGGATGAGCCAGAACTGGAGTGGCAGCAAAGGCAGTCTTAAGACTATCAAAGGCCTTAATGGCAGTAGGTGACCAATGGAGTGGATCATTCTCTTTACGGGTCATGTCTGTGATAGGTTTGACCAAGGAAGAAAAGTTTTTAATAAACTTTCTATAGTAATTGGCAAACCCCAAAAACGTTGAATAGAGCAAAGACCAACTGGGCGAGGCCACTGCAGAACTGCAGATAACTTGTCAGGATCCATGGAGAACCCTGCAACGGAGATAACATAACCTAGAAAGGTTACTTGAGTCTGATGGAACTCACATTTCTCAAGTTTACAAAACAGGCCGTTTTCAAGTAGTCTCTGAAGAACCCGTGTAACATCAGAACGATGAGCCTCAAGTGTGGGTGAGTGTATGAGGATGTTGTCCAAGTACACCACAACACACTGTTGCAACATATCTCGTAGGACATCATTAATAAATTCCAGGAAAACAGCAGGAGCATTACATAGGCCAAAGGGCATTACAAGATACTCATAATGCCCGATCCTGGTGTTAAATGCTGTTTTCCATTCGTGGCCCTCCTTGATCCTAACGAGATTGTACACTCCTCTCAAATCAAGTTTAGTAAAGACCGTAGCTCCCTTGAGGTGGTCAAAGAGTTCCGTAATGAGCGGAATAGGGTAAGCATTCTTAATGGTAAGATGATTAAGACCCCTATAATCGATGCATGGTCTTAACTCGCCACCCTTTTTCTTCACAAAGAAGAAGCCAGCCCCTGCAGGAGAACAGGATTTGCAGATGATCCCCCGCGACAGAGCATCAGCAACATACTCCTCCATAGCACAATTCTCTGCAACAGACAGAGGTTAAACCTGGCCCTGAGGAGGAATGGCTCCGGGTTGCAGGTCTATGGCACAATCCTAAGACTGCTGAGGAGGCAACGTACCGGCACGCACCTTGTCAAACACGTCTAGGAACTCTTGGTACTCCTCTGACAATTGAGATACTGAAGAAGTGCACAAGACTTTAACTGGTTTCCGAAGACAAGTGGAAATACATTGCGGAGACCACAACAAAATTTCCGACCTGCAACAGTCGAGACTGGGATTGTGCTTTTGGAGTCAGGGATAACCCGGAAAATGCGGAGAGTTTAATTATCACCTGGAACTGAAGGGTTTCAGAATGGAGAGCCCCAACAGCCATGGATAATGGAGCAGTTTTGTGAGTAACGAGTGCGGGCTGAAGGGGCCTGCCATCAATGGCATCAATAGCAAGCAGAACGGACCGAGGCAAAACAGGAATGGAGTGCTTTGATACAAAAGCACTGTCAATGAAATAGCCCGCAGCACTGGAGTCAACAAGAGCCTGGGTGACTATGGAGGAGTCCACCCAGGAAAGGACATCCGTGACCAAAGGTTTCTCCTTTAGCGGTTCCGGGGACAAGGATAAACCACCCAAGATCTGCCCCCGACAGGACCTTAGGTGTGAGCGTTTCCCGGCCGTGTAGGACAAGACTTCAAAAGGTGGCCCTGTAACCCACAATAGAGGCAGAGCCCCTCCCTCCTCCTAAAGGCCCTCTCCACCATGGAGAGACATGTGAATCCCAACTGCATCGGCTCAGCAGTACCTGGTGACTCTGGACCAGGAGGCATGGGAGGGAACGAACATGTAGGACACAACGGAGCAGGATGCTTCCGCAAGTGCTCCTTGAAAGAGGGCCTCTCACTTAGTCTGATGTCAATTAGGATTAAAAAGACACCAATCCCTTGAGATCTTCTGGTAAACCTGACTATATATATATATATATATATATATATATATATATATATATATATATATATATATATATATATATATATATATTTATATATATATATATATATATATATATATATAAATAAATAAAATATCTATTTAAAAATACATAGAACATTTTCCCCGATGTGAAGAACATTGGAATGTAAAATATTTACAATACATACACTGTAAAACACATTATTAAATATTACAAATGAATAAAAAAAAAAATCTTGTTTTCGGGTATTTTAGTGGAAAGGGCTCCAAAATGACTATACTTATGTATATATGCAGGGCTTAAAATTTTACGCCCTAAGCTACTAACTAGCCCAAAATGTTACTCGCCACTTCTGATGCTAATGTGAAACACCTTATTGTGCAGTCATTTTTTAATATTGTTTTTCTTTTATGCCATAAATTATATAATGCTACATACAGTAATAAATTAACAAAAATAAGTGCATAGCAGTTAGCAACATCAACTAGGGTTCTGGGGAAGGCAACAGTTGGACAGAAAAAGGAGGTTATTGAACTGAGAGAAAGCAGAGAGTGTTGACATTAATGTTAGGTTATAGCAGACCTCAAATTTTTTTTATAATTATCATCTTTCATTTATATTTCTCCACTCTCTCGTCTCTTTAATCTCTCTTTTTACCTCCTTCCTTCTGTCTCAGTCCATATCTTTTCTTTACACTTTCCTCTCTCAAATCTCTTCACTCTTTTTTTTTTCTCTCCACTCTTTCTTAATGCTATCTTTTACTCCACTTTTACTTTATCTTTACAATCTCTGCCCCTGTTTACCCTCTCAGAAGTAAGTCTAAGCACTAATGGGGTGACGTCCCTATAGCCCTTGAGGAATAACAAATCCTTGCCCTCTCATGGATATATAATATACCTTTTAGATAATATTTGTAGACATTCATTCACTAACTTTCACTCGCCACTGTTAAATTTCCACTCGCCAATGGCTAGTGGGCTAGTGAAAATTTTAAGCCCTGATATATGTGTTTATATATGTATGTATATACATATATACACATGTACACATGCATACACATAATACATATCTATATATACATACATACACATGTATATGTATGTATATACACATTATAGCCTCTTCCATTCAAATACCTTGTCATATTCCATATACATGTTAACCCTTATAACTTTAAAAAAAATATTTATATGAATATTTTTTATTAGATACAAGTTTAAATATTAGTGTAACACTTTTTTTTAATGTATTTCTTTTGGGCTAGTTACCCTCTTCACTGCATCTGTGATGGCATGAGAATGAGGTTCCCATATAAGCATAATGCTTCCTAGCAATGCGAACGTGAGCTTGAGTTCGCATCACAATTTACTTGTAATACCAGAGCGCTCAATATTTAGTGCTCCACATGTAATCTGGCTCTTTGTGTTTAATGAAACTTTTTTTTTTTTAGCTTTTTTTGCAAGGTATTTAGTTGCTCAAACCCGAATAGTGTAAATTTAGTTTGTGCTTGTGTGGTCGCGTTTACTTTCAATTTGTAATACGCGTGCAAGTTAACATGTACACAATATTTCAATATTGCACGCTAACGTGCGTCACTAGTAATCTAGCCCAGTATGTTGTAAACTTAAGCCATTGTATATGTTGGTCTCAGTTGGATTCCCCTGAAGTGCTAACACAGAATTGCTTCCTGTACTGACTATTACAGAATGAGAAAAAACCATTGCCCCTTACAGTCAATGAGTGACATCACATTCAAAGAGGATGTCTTCAAGGGCAAAGGCAGTTCTTCTTTCTTACTATTTTTTTATTTGTTGTTTTCTTTTCTTTTTTTTTTTTTGAAGAGCAAAAGACAAATCTCATTTATTAGTCCCCACACCACTTCTAAGCGCAAGAGACCAGTTGTTTGAAAAGGGTAGTCTTCCCTTTTAAAGGGTGGGGGAAAGAGACCTTGTGTCTCTCTAAAATGCATAAAAATTATGATAATTGCAGCAGCAGCAAAACTAATATGGGAAGACTCTAACTGAGCCTTTATTTCCCTCTTGTGTGATATAGAGGGTCACTCCATTTAATGAAATATTGTGATCACCTGCCTCACCAGAAAACTAGGGAGCTTTCTATGGAGTGGTAGGGAGATATTACAAAACCCCAATCTCCCACTCTGATTTAATAAAGGGGCACAAGGTTTCATATTAAAGATACTTATTTTTATTGTCTATAATGCATCATTAAGTGATAGGGTTCCTTTGGAGCCCTATTGTAACATACAGTATATATAATTAGTTAATCCTAAAATCCTAAAAAAAAAAATTACTTGGAACATGCTACAAGCCCCCCAACATTAGTGACCTGGAGGAAACTCAACTACTTATGCAAATAGATAAGGCTGCTAATAACAGTGCTGTAATTATGGGAGATTTTCACTACCCTGATATAAACTGGGCCAACAAGACTAGTAATTCAGCTAAGGGGAATAGATTTTGAAATGTTCTCAGGGATAACTTCTTGTCGCAATTAATAGAGGAACCAACTAGGAGTAAAGCCATATTGGATTTAGTGCTATCAAACAATACAGATATATTATCAAACATGGTCACATGGTCATCTCTTTTCATAAGCAGTGTCTTAAAGGTTTAACTAAGATTTTTAATTTTAAGAAAGCAAAATGCAACGATTGAAGGAAATCATTAAATCACATAAATTGGGACAAAGTATTCTCTAATAAAAATACAGAGGATAAATGGATAACATTTAAAACTTTGTTATATAAATATACATATCAACAAAATACCATATGGTTATAAAAACAAAAAATCCAAGCCAATGTGGCTAAATAAAAATGTGTTAAGGGAAATTAGGAGAAAAACACAGGGCATTTAAATTATTCAAAGAAAATAGTACAGACTCAACATATCATATTTATAAGGAATGTAACAATGCATGCAAAAAAAGCAATTAAATTAGCCAAAATTGAAAATGAAAAATTAATTGTAAAGGATTCTAAGTCTAACCCTAAAAGGTTCTTTACGTACATAAATAGCCAAAAATCTAAAACAGACAATATAGGTACATAAAATCTAAGACGGACAATATAGGTACATTAAAATGTGTGGAGGGTAGCATGATTAACAGTGACTGGGAGAAGGCTGAGGTACTAAACCAGTTATTTTCTTCAGTATACACAAGAGAGGAACTAATAGATGATACTTTGGAACAAACTAAAACATGCCAGCACACACCATTAACTGGGTTATGTATAGAGGCTATCAGGAAAAAACTAGATAATATTAAGGTAAATAAAACTCCAGGCCCAGAAGGAATTCACCCAAGGGTGGTAAGGGAATTTAGCACTGTTATAGACAAACCTCTTCTCTTAATTTTTCAAGACTCATTATCCTCAGGCATGGTCCCCCAGGATTGGCGTAAAGCTGATGTGGTGCCACTTTTCAAAAAAGGGAAGCAGGGATGATCCAGGAAGCTATAGACCAGTTAGTCTGACAGCAATAATGGGGAAGATATTTGAAGGGATTATATTGATGAGCATCTTCATGCATACAAGATTATTAGTTCAAATCAGCATGGTTTTATGAGAAATAGATCATGTCAAACTAATCTAATTAGATTCTATGAGGAAGTAAGTAAAAATATAGATAAAAGGGAATCAGTTGATGTAATATACTTAGATTTTGCAAAGGCGTTTGATACAGTGCAACATGAGAGATTAATGCACAAAATTAAGGGACTGGGAATAGCTAAAAATGTTAGCTCATGGATAAATTACTGGATAAAAGATAGGGAGCAACGAGTAGTAGTGAATGGATCATACTCAGATTAGACAAAGGTAATCAGTGGAGTCCCCCACTGATCAGTACTGGGCCCTGTTCTTTTTAATATTTTTATAAATGACTTGGAGCAATAATTAAATAGCAACATCTCTATTTTTGCAGACGATACTAAGTTAAGTAATGCCATTAGGTCAGAGCAGGATGAACTTTTGTTACAAAGGGATCAGCAAAAATGAGTATGGGCAGGTAAATGGAAAATGAGATTTAATATGGGAAAAAGCAAGGTTCTACATTTTGGAAGTAAAAATAAGCAGGCAATTTATTATTTAAATGTGACAAGACTTAGCCAAACAGAAGAGGAAAGGGATTTTGGAGTAGTAATAGATAACAAGCTAAAGATGGGTGCACAATGCAGGGCAGCGGCTTCAAAGGCTAATAAGATACTAACATGTATTAAAAGAGGCATTGATTCAAGGGAGGAAAGCATAATTATGTCACTATATAAATCCCTGGTAAGACCTCACCTTGAGTATGGGGTGCAGTTCTGCGGACCGATCACAAAAGAAGATACTGCAGAACTAGAAAAAGTTCAGAGAAGGGTCACAAAGCTAATAAGGCGATTGGAGAATTTAAGCTATGAGGAGAGGCTAGCCAAACTGGGTCTGTTTTCTTTAGAAAAAAGGCGCTTGAGAGGTGACATGATTACTTTATATAAATATATTCAAGGCCCATATACAGAGATGGCAGAAGCACTGTTTATTCCAAGAAAATTGTTTGTGACAAGTGGTCACAATTTAAGGTTGGAGGAAAGATTTAATCTCCGGAAACTGAAACGTTTTTTTCCACTGTAAGAGCAATAAAATTGTGGAACTCATTACCAAAGGAGGTAGTGAATGCTAATACCCTAGATACATTTAAAATAGTTTGGATACATTTCTATCTAGAAACATAATTCATGGATATGATTGCTTGTATTAAATGGGTCACCTTTTAGTGTGATTATTTAAGCTTAACTGGAGCTTTTTGTAAGTATTTTATATTTGTATAGGTTGAACTCGATGGACTTCGGGTTTTTTCAACCTCGTCTATTATGTTACTATGTTAATGATTGACATTTGTATTCCTTACTTTTTTGATTGGTTTTATCAGCTTTAGTATGAGTGCTGTTTTAATACATTTTAGCAGCCGTTTAAATACAGTGGGCCCGATCCGATATGCAGCATCGCCCGCAAAAGCCGGCGACGCCAAATATTGAGCGGGTTTGGTATCACATATACGGTGTAACCTAGAAGTTACGCTCGTATATTTCACCCTTCGGCCGTAGTTTTTTAGCCCATAGAGTGATATACCAAACCCGCGCAGTTTGGTATCCAATATACAGCGTAAGGACTTACGTGGCAAAAATTGAGAAATCTTACTCCATTTTCACCTCGCCACAAATTGCAGGCGTAGTAAGCCTTACGCTGAGTATTGGAGCCCCGTAGCTCCCTAAACACCTAATGCATGCGCAATGTCTATCTACCTGTCAACCGCAATCCCCCACTGCAATCTTTAATAAAGTGCTTAACCCCTAAACCGCCGCTCCCGGACCCCTCCGTCAGCTACATTAAATGTCTTACCCCCTAATCTGATCCCCCTACACCGCCGCCAGCTACATTAAATGTCTAACCCCCTAATCTGATCCACCTACACCGCCAATACAGGTGTGGTGATATATATTAACCACTAAACCTAAGTCTAACCCTAACACCCCCTAACTTAATTATTATTAAAATAAATCTAAATAATATTAATGATATTAACTAAATTATTCCTATTTAAATCTAAAAACTTACCTATAAAATAAACCCTAAGATAGCTACAATATAATTAATAATAACATTGTAGCTATTTTAGGGTTTATATTTATTTTACAGGTAACTTGGTATTTATTTTAACTAGGTACAATAGCTATTAAAAATAGTTAATAACTATTTAATAGCTAACTAGTTGAAATAATTACCAAATTCCCTGTAAAATAAATCCTAACTTATGTTACAAATACACCTACACTATCAATAAATTAATTAAATAAACTACAATTATCTAAACTAAAATATAATTAAATACACTAAACTATATTACAAAAACAAACAAACACTAAATTGCAAAAAATAAAAAAGATTTCAAGAATTTTAAGCTTATTACACCTAATCTAAGCCCCCTAATAAAATAACAAAGCCCCCCAAAATAATAAAATGTCCCTACCCTAAACTAAATTACAAAAGTAATCAGCTCTATTACCAGCCCTTAAAAGGGCCTTTGTGGGGCATTGCCCCAAAGTAATCAGCTCTTTTACCTGTAAAAAAAAGAACAACCCCCCCATTACAACCCACCACCCACACACCTCTACTCTAAAACCCACCCGACCCCCCCTTAAAAAAACCTAAGTCTAACCCCCAAGTGGTCCTTACCTGTCCTGAAGACCGGTCGGAGAATGTCCTGTTCCAGGCGGAGAAGTCAATAGAATTACAGTAGCTCTTATACTATTGGCTATTCAAATCAGCCAATAGAATTAAAGTAGCTCTCATCCAAATTGGCTGATTTGAATTTGAAGGCTCAAATCAGCCAATAGGAATTCAAGGGACGCCATTTTTAATTTCGTACCTTGAATTCCTATTCATTGTACGGTGGAGATCATATGAAGAGGATCCTCCACGCTCCATGGCTCCGGTCTTCAATTCCAGCATCGCCGATCTTCAGTTCCTGCATCGCCAGTCTTCAGTTCCAGAGAGGACACTCTTCAGCTCCGTGGTCATCGGTCTTCAACTCCTCCGCTCCGAGCCGGCTGGTTCCTGGAAGAAGAAGAGGTTGCCACCTGGAAGAAGACTTCTCCGCCTGGAACAGGACCTTCTCTGACCGGTCTTCAGGACAAGTAAGGACCACTTGGGGGTTAGACTTAGGTTTTTTTAAGGGGGATCGGGTGGGTTTTAGAGTAGGGGTGTGTGGGTTGTAATGGGGGGGTGGTTCTTTTTTTTACAGGTAAAAGAGCTGATTACTTTGGGGCAATGCCCCACAAAGACCCTTTTAAGGGCTGGTAATAGAGCTGATTACTTTTGTAATTTAATTTAGGGTAGGGACATTTTATTATTTTGGGGGGTTTGTTATTTTATTAGGGGGCTTAGATTAGGTGTAATTAGCTTAAAATTATTGTAAACCTTTTTTTTGTAATTTTGTGTTTGTTTTTGTAATATAGTTTTATATTGTGTATTTAATTATATTTTAGTTTAGATAATTGTAGTTTATTTAATTAATTTATTGATAGTGTAGGTGTATTTGTAACATAGGTTAGGATTTATTTTACAGGGAATTTGGTAATTATTTTAACTAGGTAGCTATTAAATAGTTATTAACTATTTAATAGCTATTGTACCTAGTTAAAATAAATACCAAGTTACCTGTAAAATAAATATAAACCCTAAAATAGCTACAATGTAATTATTAATTATATTGTCGCTATCTTATGGTTTATTTTATAGGTAAGTATTTAGATTTAAATAGGAATAATTTAGTTAATATTATTAATATTATTTAGATTTATTTTAATAATAATTAAGTTAGTGGGTGTTAGGGTTAGACTTAGGTTTAGTGGTTAATATATTTAATATAGGTGGCGGCGGTGTAGGGGGATTAGATTAGGGGTTAATAATTTTAATATAGGTGGCGGCGGTATAGGGGGATTAGATTAGGGGTTAATAATTTTAATATAGGTGGCGGCAGTGTAGGGGGATTAGATTAGGGGTTAATAAATTTAATATAGGTGGCGGTGGTGTAGGGGGCTCAGATTAGGGCTTCATTTAGTTATTATAGGTGGCGGCAGTGTAGGGGGATCATATTAGGGGTTAATAGAGTTAATGTAGGTGGCGACGGGGTAGGGGGCTCACATTAGGGGGTAATAATTTTAATATAGGTGGCGGCGGTGTAGGGGGATTAGATTAGGGGTTAATAATTTTAATATATGTGGCGGCGGTGTAGGGGGATTAGATTAGGGGGTAATAATTTTAATATTCGCGGCGGCGGTGTAGGGGGATTAGATTAGGGGTTAATAATTTTAATATAGGTGGCGGCGGTGTATAGGGATTAGATTAGGGGTTAATAATTTTAATATAGGTTGTGGCGGTGTAGGGGAATTAGATTAGGGGTTAATAAATTTAATATAGGAGGTGTAGGGGGCTCATATTAGGGGTTAATAGAGTTAATGTAGGTGGCGGCGGGGTAGGGGGCTCACATTAGGGGGTAATAATTTTAATATAGGTGGCGGCGGTGTAGGGGGATCACATTAGGGGGTTAGACATTTAATGTAGCTGGCGGCGGTGTAGGGGGATGACATTAGGGGGTAATACAGTTAATATAGGTGGCGGCGGGGTCCGGGAGCGGCGGTTTAGGGGTTAATACATTTATTGTTAGGAGTGAGAGGGGGGATTGCGGATAGAGAGGTATACGTATCGGGCTATGTTTTGGAGGCGTGTTAGAGAGTAACGGGAGATTTAATATTTTAGTCAGTTTTTTTAGGCGGCGGGAGTTTCTAAAGTGCTGTAAGTCACTGGCGACTCCAGAAATTTGTACTTACGCTGATTTCTGGACATCACTAGTTTGTCAGACTTACGGCACTTTAGCAACTGCCGGCGCTGTATATGAGATAGCTCGCTGTGCAAGCTGAAACTACGGGCGGCGCAGGTTTCCACGCTTGCGCAGAAACCTGTGCCATATATCGGATCGCGCCCATTATGTTATGGGATTATTTTTCCTATCCAGTCGCACAAGTCCATTTAAGCATTCTATTTACATATGCTCACCATGCAGTATTCTGAAATGGCAACTGTATTTATTTTTTCTCTAACATTCATTTGCAGAGCAGCACTTAAATATTGAGATTTTTTTTTTTTTATTCTGAGAAAAAAGCTGCATCAATGGTACACTTCCTAATAATGATCATTGGTTCATATATACAGCTGAAAAACAATTTCGGCTGATAGGTACTTCCTGCAAAGCTTTATTTGAATAACCATGAGCATCTGTGTAAACAATTTTGCCTCAAAATTTTTTAAGACAAAACATTCACCATGTTTAAATGCTGCTTTTTCATATAAGTGGTAGAATTTTTTTGAGCAAATTACCATTTAATATTGATTTTTAAAATCAGGTTTTTCATTTAAAAGTTATTTTAAAATGAATACATGTTTTCATATCATACTTTTTTCCTTAATTCATGTTTTTGTGCATCACAGTAAAATGTTGTCATGACACTGGTCTTGGCTGAAGTATAAATAAAATATTGCTATATTTTGTCTTTGATTGGTCAAAAGAAATTGTGTTTAGACCCAAATGCTTCGAAGTTTGAGAAAATGCCAAGAAGTGTTTGTTTACACAAAAGAGTAATCAAAGACTTGTTTAATAGTTCATCACTTGGCAATTTAACATACTAAAATGTTTATCTTGATTTTTTCGATTTACAGTGTATGTCAAAAAGTCATATTTTATACTGTGAACCTCTCAGGAGAGAATATTAATAGATAAAGAGAATATTTAAAAAAATATTCTTTTGATATGTAATAATGGAAACAGTTTGAAACTTGTTCCTTCTAGCAAAAAAGGAATACAACACCGAACACCTCCTTAAGATAGAAAAACTAAGCTCAAAAATACTAACAGGACTTGATATTTGGGATGATATCCCACCCAAAACACTGCTAATTGTACTTCTTTGCAACTGTATTGTATGTTTATTAATGATGATTCCAGTTTTAAAATATTAAAAATATGTATTTTATTTTGAAGGGCCAACAAAACAGCATTTTCTCTATCATGACCTTTCATGTGAGTGTAAAATATTAAAGAGGTTTGCTGATAATTACTGTCACACATCAAACTTCACACAAAGATATTTTTTATTCAAGTAGCTCATCTGTATGTTGTTTCCTAAAGAGTAAGACATCAGCCTTGGCATTAACATCCTAATGAGTATTTAACATATAACACTTTCCATTTCCATTATAGTAAAATGCACTTCTCTAATGTCTGCTTTATGTTGGCATTGTATTGCACTTCAATATATAAATTATTTTGTTTTATTTAAGTATGAAATACAACAGTTTAAAATGTTATAGTATTGACTTTTGTTCATTAATCTTTGTTAAAATTGCTGCCACAAAATATGAAAAGCAGTATTTAGTGATGCAGAAAGAAAAGAAAAAAAAATCTGGTCCCACAAACATGCAAATATATAACATAGGAATAGTAATGTCCACTTAAAGGGACACTACATTTTTTTCTTTCATGATTCAGATAGAGCATGCAATTTTAAGCAACTTTCTAATTTACTCCTATTATCAATTTGTATTCGTTATCTTGCTATCTTTATTTAAAAAGCAGGAATGTGATGCATAGGAGCCGGCCCATTTTTGGCTGAGAACCTGGGTTATGCTTGCTTATTTGGTGGGTAAATGTAAGCCTCCAATAAGCAAGCGCTATCCATGGTGCTTAACCTAAAATGGGCTGGCTGCTAAGATTTACATTCCTGCTTTTAAAATAAAGATAGCAAGAGAATGAAGAAAAATTGATAATAGGAGTAAATTAGAAAGATGCTTAAAATTGAATGATCTATCTGAATCATGAAAGAAAAAAATTGGGTTCAGTGTCCCTTTAATTACTAATCTATTGAGCTGAGTTATCTATTCTTGGGGGCCAATTTATCATTGTCTGTTCGAGATAGACAATGATAAATCGTCTGTAGAGTATCATGTCCGACAGACATCGCTGAATGCCGACAGCATATGCTGTCAGCAATTAACATTGCACAAACAGTTCTAGTGAACTGCTTGTGCAATACCGCCCCCTGCAGATTCGCGGCCACTAGCAGGGGGTGTCAATCAACCCAATCGTTTAGGATCGGGCAGATTGCAGACCGCATCCTCAGAGGCAGCAGAGCAGATATGGAGCTGCTTCATAACTGCTGTTTCCAGCAAGCCTGTAGGTTCGCGCTGAAACAGAGGCATCAGGGGCCATTCGTCCCTTGATAAATCGGACCTTTCAACTTGAAGCCATTCAATTCTGACTGAATTTTTTTTCCACATATCTTTGCACTGCAAAAACCCATATATTAAAATTGTTAATTAAAATAGTTAATTTTGACCACGTTTACATTGATGCAGATAATCAGAAATTGTAAAATGCTAATAATTTCACCACTCAAAATCCCAGATCATCCTCTGTTTTACATCCAGTTTACATAGGTTTGCATTACGTTTTGCCAGCTTGCAAAAAACTCAGAAGGTTATAAGGGCAAATCGTCAATTTTCCCCATATTTGAGTTTATATAAGAGATCATCCCTTTGTATTCTCTGTCAGTAGTGGGCATGACTGATATTTACATATGTATACAATACTAAAATATTTTTATTTCATACTAGCAGTTTTGGGTTTGTAAATTACAGTATTATTCACTTTAGAAAAGTGTGCTGCAATGACTGGGCATTAAGGGTTTGTCATTATCTATAGTTTGTTTCCAACTGCAATCTTCTTACAATTATACAAAAGTCATTCCGTACAGTGAAAGAAAGTTTTTGAAAAAGCAGTCTATACAGTGAGTGAGAAAGAAAAGTAAGTACTGCAACTTTGTGCTATGTTTTAAACCTCCTATTTTAGCAGTTTTAAGATTTACAGAAATGTGAAAATAGTAGCAGCCACTTTATTTTATTATTATTTACCATATTGTTTTTAGATGAAAAACTTACCAAATCAGGAAAAATTGTTTTCTCCATCAATAACTGAAATATATATATATATACTTATGCCCATCATGGTATACAGATTGGTTAACACTTCTCAGGATGTAGATGGATTACAAAATTGACATTTTACTGATGTAAATGATGTTTTGCCTTCCCTCCACCCGCCTGGCACAGACACATTTGTGCCTATCCAAATGCAACATTTTTAAAGCATGAGTAATCTGTGCCGGTCTAGTGCATGGTGTACCAGAGGTAGAAAGTTAGAAACAGGTGAACTTAGAGATGAGCAGTGATAGCCAGTTATCCGGACTAATCGAAATAAAGCTGTCAATCTGTTAGCCAATCAGGTAGAATAGTGTGATGGTTTGAAATAGAAGTGTGTTAATTATTGGAATTGTAACTCTTTAGAAAATCAAACAGGAGTTTAATTCTTGTAAAAACCTGATTAATTCCAGAAGTGAGTCAGTTTATTTATGATGAATATAATTCAATATATATCAATGTAAACAGACTGAGTTTACACTGAGTTGCCAAAAGAAATAATATAGAAACTTTATGTAGTATAATGTTGCAGCACATTAAACATTTGTTGCAATATCACAGGATGATGTCCCCTTTAGTCTTCACGCACTCACACAACAAACAGCTCTAAAATATATACAAGTCATTCATCCATATGTTGCAGACAGAAAACACACGAACGGTGTAATAAATCAGGATGGCGTCAGGCAGCACAAGTGGTCACGAAAGAGGCAAGATAAGAATTACAAGTAGCGGAGCTGAGCTACGATGTGGCGTACCTGGAGTTTGCAGAGGCTTCGGTGCGAGTGCGACTTCCGGTCGCGGTAAGGAAAGTAGATCCGGCCGGTCCAATACCGGATAGTAAGATGCGGATAAACTCACAAACGTAAAGTTCAGAGACTCCTAAACACTGTTGAAATAATTAGATCAAAGTGGCAGTCCAAGGAGGTAGTTTAAAGTTTAACAACAAGGAATAAGTTGAATTCAAATAACAGCACGAAACTTAGCTTAAGAATGAGCTTCACAAGTTAGCAACAAAATTTTCAGGCACTGATGATCAGCACCCAACCCCTTTTAAAGGGAAGTTCTTATTGAGGGCGGGATGCACCTTAAAGGTGTATCACACACTCCCCCCCTCAAAGCCCCCCTAAAGCAACGGCAGAAGCTTTAAGAGGATAACGACGATGAAAAGCACGGATAAGGCGTGGAGCGTGGACCTCAGTGTCCCTTATCCACGTATTTTCTTCAGGACCATAACCCTTCCATTTTAGGAAATATTCCAACTGACCACCTCTCAATCTGGAATCCAATATCTTTTCAATCTCAAATTCCTCTTGGCTATCTACCTGAATAGGGTTAGTATCCTGATTAGTTGAAACTTTAGATGCTTGATATGGTTTTACAAGTGACACATGAAATGTTGGATGAAACTTATAATGAGTAGGTAACTTCAGGTGTACAGTTGAAGGATTCAATATTTTGTCAATGACAAAAGGACCTAAAAACTGGTTAGCCAGTTTCTTTGTAGGTACACGTAACCTAAGATGTTTCGTCGATAATAACACTTTGTCCCCTACTTGATACTTAGGAGCAGGTCTATGATGTAAATCATAGTAATGTCTCTGTGAGGTCTTAGCTTCAGAGAGATGTAACTTTACTGCATCTAATCGTTCTTGCAATTGAGTGGAATAATCAGTAGCTGCAGGGGAATTCACTTCGATATCGGATAAAGGTATGGTTGTGGGATGGAAACCATAAGTTGCATAGAATGGTGTTACCTTGGTGGTGGAAGAAACAGAATTGTTATAAGCGAATTCTGCCATGGGGAGATATGACAGCCAATCATCTTGTTGGTGAGCTATGTAGCAGCGCAAATACTGCTCTAAAGTTTGATTCAATCTTTCCGTTAACCCATTAGTCTGTGGGTGGAAAGCAGTAGAGAACTTAGGGTTTATGTGTAACTTCTTACATAAGGACCTCCAAAAAGATGAAGTGAACTGTGTACCCCTATCAGTTATTATATTTTTTGGTAACCCATGTAATTTCACTATATGTCGTATAAAAGTGTTAGCAGTAGTATATGCTGATGGTAATCCTTTTAACGGTATAAAGTGTCCTAACTTAGTTAAGTGGTCCACTACCACTAATATGGTGTTGTAGTTTTGGGATTTGGGTAAGTCTACTATGAAATCCATAGAAATAGTTTCCCAGGGTCTATCAGGAACGGGCAGAGGAGATAGTAAACCTATCGGACCTCTATGGTCTATTTTATTTCTTGCGCAAGTGTCACAAGACTGAACATACGTATGTATGGACTGATCCATTTGTGGCCACCAAAATGTTCTTCTAGTTCTTTCTATAGTTTTTTGTATACCACTATGACCTGCTAAAGGTATATCGTGGGTGTGATGAAGAATTTGTTTCCTTAACGCGGTAGGTACGTATAGTTTGGTTTTATGATAAAATAATCCAGTCTTAGTATCTTTCATACAGGACTTTGGTGGAATAGGTTCCTTCTTTAAGGCTTGTTTAATCCTTATCTCAATAGGTGTTAAGATTCCTAAAAATTTGTCAAGAGGAATAATAGGATTAAGTGCATCTACAGGAGTTTGCTCGTGAAATCTGGAGAGAGCATCAGCTTTTGTATTTAGTACCCCAGGTCTGTAGGTTATCAAAAAATTAAACCTGTCTAAAAACAACGACCATCTCATTTGTCTTGCTGATAAGGTTTTACTCTGCTGAAGGTATTGGAGGTTCTTATGGTCGGTATAGATTAAAAATGGCTCGTTAGTGCCTTCCAATAAATGTCTCCACTGTTCAAGTGATACTTTTATAGCCAGCAATTCTTTATCACCTATACCATAGTTATTTTCTGCAGAGGTGAATCTTCTAGAGTAGTAAGCAATAGGTGAGATTATTGTTTTTTCCTTGTTATATTGGGAAAGAACAGCCCCAATCCCTGAAGTAGAGGCATCCACCTCCACAATATATTGTAACTGTGGATCTGGCATATGCAATAAAGGAGCTGAGCTGAAGTTTTGTTTTAAAACATCAAATGCTCTCTGGGCTTCTTCAGTCCATTTATATCGTTGTTTTTTACTCGTAAGTTGGGTTAACGGTTTAACTATATCTGAAAATTACTAATAAATTTTCGATAATAGTTAGCAAATCCTATGAATCGTTGAAGTGCACGTGTAGTTGAGGGTATTGGCCATTGTAATATTGCAGAGATTTTTTCGGGATCCATTTGTATCTGATCAGGGGTAATAATATACCCTAAAAATTTAATTCTATTGACATGAAATAGACATTTTTCTTTTTTAGCGTACAATTTATGTTCTTTCAACCGTGTTAGAACCCATCTTACATGTTTTTCGTGTTCCAGCTGTGTCTTAGAGTAAATCAGTATATCATCTAAATAGATAATAACACATGTATCCATTAGATCATGAAAGATTTCATTTATAAAATGCTGGAACGTCGCCGGAGCGTTACTGAGTCCAAAGGGCATGACGTTATACTGGAAGAGGCCATACCTCGTGCGGAAAGCGGTCTTCCATTCATCTCCCTCCTTTATACGTATGAGATTATACGCTCCTTTAAGGTCTAATTTTGTGTAAACAGTGGCACCCTTTAGACGTTCTATCAATTCGGGTATTAATGGGAGTGGGTACCTATTTTTGACAGTAACAGCATTCAAAGCTCTATAATCAATTATTGGTCTCAATGTGCCATCTTTATTTTTTACCAAAAACATCCCTGCAGCTGCAGGGGATGTAGAATGGGAGATAAACCCTTTTCTCAGATTATCATCCAGATAAGCTCTTAAAAATGTTAATTCACTTTGAGATAATGGGTAAATTTTCCCATGGGGTATAACTGCTCCTGGGATGAGATCTATAGGGTAGTCGAAAGTCCTATGTGGAGGCAGATTTTCTGCCTCCACGAGATTGAATACCTCTGCCAAATCCTGATAGAGTTCTGGGACAACCTCCATCTCAGCAGAGATGGATCTTACACTTTGGGGAAAACATGTAGTCAAACAATAATTAGATCTTAACTTATTTGGGAATGTTTCCAATCTATGTCTGGATTGTGTTTTTGCAGCCAAGAATACCCCAGAATGATAGTGTGAAGGGCAATGGGTATGACGTCATAACTAACATACTCAGTGTGACCTTCCTTTAATGTGGTTAATAGTGGTATGGTTTGATGTGTGATTGGACCTTTTTTGATTAAGGTTCCATCAATAGATTTAACATAGACAGGGTTTTGCTTGCACACAAGGGGTATTTTATTATTTACAACATATAACGAATCGATATAATTTCCGGAAGCACCAGAATCAATCAGCGCCCTGCATTGGGTATTTTCCTGATCCCACTGTAATGAGAGAATCAAAGTCAATTGCAAAGTTTCTGTTATAAGACATATATTAAAAGGTGTATTTTGCTTACCCTTCCTTTGTTTTTGGAGAAGTGGACAATTAGATACATTATGCTCCTTTTTTCCACAATATAGACATAAGTTTTCCAATCTTCTCCTTGTTTTTTCTTCCTCCGAAAGAGGACCTTTTATTACTCCAATCTCCATGGGCACAGGGTTAGAGGTAGATCTCTCTGTGTGGGTGGTATAAGTGATAGATCTTTTAGGTGTGTAATCATATGTGGCCTTCTCTGCACGCCTCTCCCTGAGTCTTCTATCAATTGAAGTACTCAGTTTTATAAGACCTGAGAGACTATCTGGTAATTCTTGTCTGGAGAGCTCATCTTTCAGAGTCTCAGACAAACCCAGCCTAAACTAATTTTTTAAACTGATCTGATTCCATTGGGAGTCTACTGCCCACATTTGGAAATCAGTAGTATACTCCTCCACTGTCCGCTTCCCTTGTCTTAAGGAGCGCAGTTTTGTTTCTGCTAGGATTTGAGTGTCTGGGTCCTCATACAGATTAGCCATAGCCTGGAAAAAATCTTGTAAGGAATCTAGTATGGGATCGTTATTCTCATAATACCGGTTAGCCCATGTCCTAGGCTCTCCTTGTAAAAATGATATGGTAGTGCAAACCTTTATACGGTTTGAGTGGTATGTACGTGGGCGCAGAGAAAAAAGCAAGTGACAGGCTGTTTTAAAATCCCTAAAGTCTTGTCTCTTACCAGAGAAAGGTTGAGGATACTGTATGTGTGGTTCAGGTACCTCACTGCTTTTTGCAGCCATGTAATCTTTAAGTACAGTCTTAATGGCTATATTTTCTGCTTGCACCTCAGTTAAGGCATGTGCCAAATAATCAAGTTTTTGTTCTATGCTGTTAAATTGGGTTTCTATTTCCTCAGGAGTCATTTTTAGTTATAATTCCAATTAACACTTTGTTTAGGCCTGAAAATTATGTGATGGTTTGAAATAGAAGTGTGTTAATTATTGGAATTGTAACTCTTTAGAAAATCAAACAGAAGTTTAATTCTTGTAAAAACCTGATTAATTCCAGAAGTGAGTCAGTTTATTTATGATGAATATAATTCAATATATATCAATGTAAACAGACTGAGTTTACACTGAGTTGCCAAAAGAAATAATATAGAAACTTTATGTAGTATAATGTTGCAGCACATTAAACATTTGTTGCAATATCACAGGATGATGTCCCCTTTAGTCTTCACGCACTCACACAACAAACAGCTCTAAAATATATACAAGTCATTCATCCATATGTTGCAGACAGAAAACACACGAACGGTGTAATAAATCAGGATGGCGTCAGGCAGCACAAGTGGTCACGAAAGAGGCAAGATAAGAATTACAAGTAGCGGAGCTGAGCTACGATGTGGCGTACCTGGAGTTTGCAGAGGCTTCGGTGCGAGTGCGACTTCCGGTCGCGGTAAGGAAAGTAGATCCGGCCGGTCCAATACCGGATAGTAAGATGCGGATAAACTCACAAACGTAAAGTTCAGAGACTCCTAAACACTGTTGAAATAATTAGATCAAAGTGGCAGTCCAAGGAGGTAGTTTAAAGTTTAACAACAAGGAATAAGTTGAATTCAAATAACAGCACGAAACTTAGCTTAAGAATGAGCTTCACAAGTTAGCAACAAAATTTTCAGGCACTGATGATCAGCACCCAACCCCTTTTAAAGGGAAGTTCTTATTGAGGGCGGGATGCACCTTAAAGGTGTATCACAAATAGAGGGCAATGAATTACAGGAATGTCTCAGTTATTTTTTCAGGGGAATGAAGAGGGGGTGTAAAGGTAGCGTGGATATGTTCTCACTGTTTTATGGCTGGTTATTGGAGTTTTATTTTCCTCTCTTAGCTTCCTGGGTTAACATTGGGAAATCAAAATAATGTATGACCCCTGCAAAGCCTACATACAGAGCACGGGCTTCTGATAGAGGAGGGTGGAGGTGAGTGGAGCCATGGCAGCTATGCAGCTTTGTAATAGCTGCTCAAAAAGGATCCTACATACCCCAGCCGAATCAATTCCAGAAACTTTCAGTGACCAAGTGACTCTCCTCCCAAGTATTCAAGCAGGTGTCTCAGCAAATGAAAGAAAAGCAAAAGCAAATGTAGCTCATAGTGTTAAACTGTTTATTACAAAAAGAAACACAGATTCAAAGTGAGATTATACCACTCACATGTGATGTCCTCAAGATTATGAGGTATATGTATAGCACAAAAATCCAGCCTTGTAGCGATATAACACACAGCCACGGTTAATCCATAAAACACATCCCAATACACAAAACTCTAAATAAGAGAGAGGAGCACAGCCTCTACACCTTACGTGTTTCAAAAGGGTATTAATTTATAAAATCCCTTCTCCCTCAGAGGTTATACTTACAGTATTGTTTGAAAGCCTTTTAAAAAAACAATGCTAGAGGCGCCGATATGACATTAGTTGGAGGCATGGCCACGTCATGTCCAAAAGTGTGATGCGGGTGCCGTGGCTTACGAGTGTCTGCGATCCATGCTAGGTAACTAGTTGCTATGGACACCAAACGACACAGGTCTAAAATTAGGAAGCTAGCCACCTATATCGCTTAACACTCAAGGAAAGACGGACTACTCAGTATGTTAAGCTTAAAATGATCAAGTTAGTGCAAAATATATACGCTTTTATGTCTAAAAACATCTGTTATCATCATCTAAAATATTGATCTAAAAAAACTACCTAAAAAATTAATTATATATTATAAAAACAAAATAATATATATATAAAAAATGTCCTATGACCCATAAAGGCTAAAAAGGCAAAGGTTCATAAATATGTATTAATGCATATCATATAGCATGAGGTAGAAAAGGATGAGCGCAACATTATTATAAAAATGGTAAATATTATAAAAATGGTCTCATAAAAAAAGACCACTTGTACTAAATAACTTTCTTTGAGACAACAAAATAGTCCGACTGGACTAGTACACATGCACAAACACACACTGTTAAAACTTACTTAAACTCAGTATGTAATTAACACTGTGATTGGGTTATAAATATACTGTACATAAAGAAAAAATATTCTGATATTTTTACCATTAGATGGCAATATTAAGTAATCATCTCATAAGGTGTTGCCTAAGGTTTAAACAACAGATTGGTAAATTTAAGGGTTATGACTATAAAGCATATACTTTGCTTAGCAATAATAGATATTCCAGCTCTTACTCTGCTTGTGTAGCAGATGTCAGATATAATCAAGTGAAACAAAAATAACACTGTAAGATGTATCACCTAATGAAATTTTATTGCAAATAGCCCCCACATGCAGTGTACGGCTCAATGTTGCATAAGTCAGTGTTATAATTGACACTATATATAATGTAATGCCTCACCGCTGCATACATATAAGAGTCTTCTTGTGAGAATTAACGTGGCATACAGTGGGGCAAAAAAGTATTTAGTCAGCCACCAATTGTGCAAGTTCTCCCACTTAAGAAGATGATAGAGGCCTGTAATTTTTTATCATAGGTATACCTCAAATATGAGAGACAAAATGTGGAAACAAATCCAGACAATCACATTGTCTGATTTGGAAAGAATTTATTTGCAAATTATGGTGGAAAATAAGTATTTGGTCAATATCCAAAGTTCATCTCAATACTTTGTTATATATCCTTTGTTGGCAATGACAGAGGTCAAACGTTTTCTGTAAGTCTTCACAAGGTTGTCACACACTGTTGCTGGTATGTTGGCCCATTCTGGCATGCAGATATCCTCTAGAGCAGTGATGTTTTGGGGCTGTCGCTGGGCAACACAGACTTTCAACTCCCTCCAAAGGTTTTCTATGGGGTTGAGATCTGGAGACTGGCTAGGCCACTCCAGGACCTTGAAATGATTCTTACGAAGCCACTCCTTCTTTGCCCGGGCGGTGTGTTTGGGATCATTGTCATGCTGAAAGACCCAGCCATGTTTCATCTTCAATGCCCTTGTTGATGGAAGGTGGTTTGCACTCAAAATCTCACGATACATGGCCCCATTCATTCTTTCATGTACACGGATCAGTCGTCCTGTTCCCTTTGCAGAGAAACAGCCCCAAAGCATGATGTTGCCACCCCCATGCTTCACAGTAGGTATGGTGTTCTTTGGTTGCAACTCAGCATTCTCTCTCCTCCAAACACGATGAGTTGTGTTTCTACCAAATAGTTCTACTTTGGTTTCATCTGACCATATGACATTCTCCCAATCCACTTCTGGATCATCCAAATGCTCTCTAGCATACTTCAGATGGGCCTGGACATGTACTGGCTTAAGCAGGGGGACACGTCTGGCACTGCAGGATCTGAGTCCCTGGTGGCGTAGTGTGTTACTGATAGTAGCCTTTGTTACTTTGGTCCCAGCTCTCTGCAGTTCATTCACTAGGTCCCCTGTGTGGTTCTGGGATGTTTGCTCACCGTTCTTGTGATCATTTTGACCCCATGGGGTGAGATCTTGTGTGGAGCCCCAAATCGAGGGAGATTATCGGTGGTCTTGTATGTCTTCCATTTTCTAATTATTGCTCCCACAGTTGATTTCTTCACACCAAGCTGCTTGCCTATTGCAGATTCAGTCTTCCCAGCCTGGTGCAGGTCTACAATTTTGTTTCTGGTGTCCCTCGACAGCTCTTTGGTCTTCACCATAGTGGAGTTTGGAGTGTGACTGTTTGAGGTTGTGGACAGGTGTCTTTTATACTGATAACAAGTTCAAACAGGTGCCATTAATACAGGTAATGAGTGGAGGACAGAGGAGCCTCTTAAAGGAGAAGATACAGGTCTGGGGGGCCAGAAATCTTGCTTGTTTGTAGATGACCAAATACTTATTTTCCACCATAATATGCAAATAAATTCTTTCCAACTCAGACAATGTGATTGTCTGGATTTGTTTCCACATTTTGTCTCTCATAGTTGAGGTATACCTATGATGAAAATTACAGGCCTCTCTCATCTTCATAAGTGGGAGAATTTGAACTATTTGTGTTTGACTAAATACTTTTTTGCCCCACTGTATATTATTAAATGTGACTGCTAATCTTACATATATATTTCTAAGTCGAAGCGCTTAGCTTCTATTTGTATATAATCATTCCATAGTTGTCAGAAGTTAAGTTAGTAAACCATTTGTCTAACACTCTAAAGATGGCAACATTTATTTTATATGAACCACATATGTGGTGTTGCTCAGAGTGAAAGTACAAGTATTAGGTAGCTCATAAACCCACTTAATATTACAGCTTTATCCAAATATCAGTGTTGTCTTCTAATAATAACACTAAGAAATATAAGTGAGTACATAAGTAGTAAGCATAAAGCGGAATTAATTTCAAAAGATAATGCTAAACTTCAAAAAGCCTCTTCTATAGTGGAGGCTGTTGGTAACATTAAACTGACTGGCTGCATTGCAACGTTAAGCTAAGCAAAGTTTCTTCTATAACGTGATTAATTTTATACTGACTATGTAGATAGATCCCAATAGATTACATAGATTAATATTTTACTGGGTAAGCATCTAAAAAACAAAGAGGTTCTATGACCTTGTGAGAGTGCCCCTGACACATCTATCTACATAGTCAGTATAACATTAATCACAGTCTCCGATATAGAAGAGACTTTGTTTAGCTTAAAGTTGCAATCCAGCTTTATGCTTACTACTTATGTACTCACTTATATTTCTTAGTATTATTATTAGAAGACAACACTGATATTTGGATAACGCTGTAATATTAAGCGGGTTTATGAGCTACCTAATACTTGTACTTTCACTCTGAGCAACACCAGATATGTGGTTCAAATAAAATAATTGTTGCCATCTTTAGAGTGTCAGACAAATGGTTTACTAACTTAACTTCTGACAACTATGGAATGATTATATACAAATATAAGCTAAGCACTTCGACTTAGAAATATATATGTAAGATTAGCGGTCACATTTAATAATATATGCCACGTTAACTCTCACAAGAAGACTCTTATATATATGCAGCGGTGAGACAATACATTATACAAAGTGTCAATTATAACACTGATTTATGCAACATTGAGCCATACACTGCATGTGGGGGCTATTTGCAATAGGATTTCATTAGGTGATACATCTCACAGTGTTATTTTTGTTTCACTTGATTATATCTGACATCTGCTACACAAGCAGAGTAAGAGCTGGAATATCTATTTTGCTAAGCAAAGTATATGCTTCATAGCCATAACCCTTAAATTTACCAATCTGTTATTTAAACAATAAGCAACACCTTATGAGAGGATTACTTAAAATTGCCATCTAATGGTAAAAATATCAGAATATTTTTTCTGACGTATATTTATAACCCAATCATAGTGTTAATTACATACTGAGTTTAAGCTATTTTTAACAGTGTGTGTGTGTGTGCATGTTTTCTAGTCCAGTCAGACTATTTTGTTGTCTCAAATAAAGTTATTTAGTACAAGTGGTCTTTTTTTATGAAACAATTTTTATAATACTTACCTTTTCTCATATATGTTTAAATCTGGGGATTGAACATAATCTTTTTAGATACTGGCAGTCTTTTTTTTTCGTTTTGCATTTCTTGTACATACAACCATAGCCAAAATGACTAGTCTGAAGTGGGATGACAGTTACATTTGGGTCACAGTAGATGTCACGGCTTTATATACCAATACCTCCATGCCCTAGGTATAAAAGCCATAGACTTTTGTTTAAGATCTGCAACTAATCTTATGAAAAGAAAGCAAGAATTCCTCCTTGAGTCTATAAGATTCATCTTGGAAAAAACCTTTTTCCTCTTTGAGAATGACTTTTATTTACAGGTTAGCGGTATGGCTATGGGCACTAAATTCACCCCTAGCTATGCTAACCTGTATATGGGATTTTGGGAGGAAAACAGTATTTGCAAAAATAATCTGTTTTCTGAAAACATAATAACTTGGGCTAGGTATATTGATGACATCATTCTGATTTGGATGGGTGATGAAAATATACTGAAGGATTTTCTCATGTACCTAAATAACAATGATGTAAACTTGAAATTTACTGAAAAATACAGCAGATCTGAATCGAGTTTCTAGATCTTGTCCTTTTTTCACGAAAAAGAAAAAAAACCTAAATTGTTTACCAAAGAAACAGACAGTAATGGATACATCCATGCCTCCAGTGGACATCATCCCACATGGAATAAAAATATACCTTTGGGCCAATTCAAAAGAATAAAAAGAAACTGTACACACTCAAAAGATTTTGAAAGAGAATCTAATGTTCTAAAAAGAAGTTTTTTGGAAAACGGGTATAAAAAAATTGGGTGGAATCTGCATATGAAAAAAACCAAGGGTTTTTACAAATGTAATAGACTTAACTGTATCTCGTGTGAGCATATGTTCCATGGGAATAAACCCACTAAGGCAGTTTGTTCCACTACAAATGAGAAAAAATGTGATTTAAACAGTCTTGTGAATTGCAAAACAGATTTTGTAGTTTACTTGTTACAGTGTAGCTGCAACCTGCAGTACATTGGGAGAACCACTAGGCCCTTCAAGAAAAGGTTACATGAACATATTACCAACATTAAAGCAGGTCTGAAAATACACAATTTGTCTAACCACTATAAATCAGTTCATAATCAGGATCCAAAATGCCTACAAGGTACCATATTAGAGCAGGTACATACAGGCAGTGGAGGCAATAGAGAGATCCTGCTCAGACAGAGGGAAACCTTTTGGATACACGCCTTTAACAGCAGGGTGCCCTTTGGTCTAAATAAAAACATTGATATTGTAGCCTTTTTGTAGGATGGTTTCACATAACTGGGTTCTTGAAATAAAATAATGTATTGTTACATAGGACAACAGAGTAATAAACACTGTGGGTATTCGATTTGTTTGAAGGTTAGCCTTTTGTTTTTTATAACAGTATACATTGTTCAGATTTTTTGTCTCAAACTGTGATGATCTTGTCCCCTTGTGTTTAACTAAATCACTTTTAAATCAATTTTGATCTGAGCGCCATGTTGTGCTCATGCTTTTCTACCTCATGCTATATGATATACATTAATACATATTTATGAATCTTTGCCATTTTAGCCTTTATGGGTCATAAGACATTTTTCATATGTATATTCTTTTGTTTTTATAGTATATAATGAATTTTTTTATTTTGTATTTTAAGATCAATATTTTAGATGGTGATAACAGATGTTTTTAGACATAAAAGCTATGTGTATATATTTTGCACTAACTTGATCGTTTTAATCTTAACATATTGAGAAGTCCATCTTTCCTTAAGTGTTAAGCGGTATAGGTGGCGAGCTTCCTAATTTTAGACCTGTGTAGTTTGGTGTCCATAGCAATTAGTTACCAAGCACGGATCGTAGAGACTCATAAGCCATGGCACACTTTCGGACATGACGTGACCACGCCCCCAACTAATGTCGCAGCAGCGCCTCCAGCATTGCACTTTTAAAAGGCTTTCAAACAATGCTGTAAGTTTACCTCTGAGGAAGAAGAGATTTTATGCATTAATACCCTTTGAAACGCGTAAGGTGTAGAGACTGTGCTCTCTCTGATTTAGAGTTTTGTGTATTGGGATGTGTTTTATGGATTAACCGTAGCTGTGTGTTATATTTCTACAAGGCTGGATTTTTGTGCTATACATATACCTCATAATCTTGAGGATATCACATGTGAGTGGTATAGCCTCACTTTTAATCTGTGTTTCTTTTTGTAATAAATGGTTTAACACTATGAGCTATGTTTGTTTTTGCTTTTCTTTCATTTGCTGAGACACTTGCTTGAATATTTGGGAGGTGAGTCACTTGGCCACTAAAAGTTTCTGGAATTGATTCTGCTGGGATACGTAGGATCCTTTTTGACTTAGACTGATACATACTCTGGGAGGTGCCTTGGAGATTGATACGATTTTACCTTACCTCATACGGATTGAGGGTTCTGGAAGTAAGTGTACATCCAAGAGGGGCTTAAACAAGATTACCTGTGTCTTTTGGGGACTTTGTTGCTGTCCAGGATCTGTTTGCCACCGTGGACTTTGTTTAATTGTCCTTTTCCCGGACCACCTATATATATGTTTCTTGTTCTTTAACCCTTTATGTGATTGATAACATATATATATATATATATATATATATATATATATATATATATAACTTTTATTCATTTTTTTCTGTGATTACTGATTTATATATATATATATATATATATATATATATATATATATATATATATATACTGTATATATATACTTGTGCATAGATTTTATCTTCTTATTTAGGCATATAGTTATTGCATGGTAGCGCCAACTCTACTCTTTCTGTTTGTATTTCTATAGAGGGGTTTGAGGTACCCCTCTCCTCTTTTACTAGGAAAGGCAGCTGTCTGTGCGCCTAACTGTATGCTCTTTGATTCCTATCTTAAGTATTGGGATATTTCCCCTTTTTAGCCACCTTTCTTTGAAGCGCTAGTGGGGCTTGCCAATGAGTAATTTCTCTGTCATTCTACTTGTTGTTTTGATTGGGGGTAGGGGTATCACACCCTCCTCTGGAACCTCTTTCTCTTAGGTTTTAAAATTTAAATTTGTTAATTAAAGGTCTGTACCATATTCCTTGTCAGAGGATAGAATAATAAAAATAACAACATTTCTCTTGATATAGAGCAAATTTTTTGTACAAGAATCTCTTTCCAAACAATTTGGTTAAAACTTATAAATATTAAGAGATAAAGGAGGATTCCTATGTACTCTTATTCTGAAAGTTGGAATATATAAAATATATATATTGTTGTATCTAAATTGTTTTTTGTGATATTCTCTCTCAGATCGTCAAACAGTATGGCGTTCACTTTTTCTGATGAGCAATGGGATGCAGATCTTAAAGAATCCTTGAATCAAAGTGAGGAAAGAGAGAATAACACAGATAGTGAAGACCTGAATGTGTTCTCAGCTTTTAAAAAATTTACGGCTAGATTACGAGTTGTGCGTTAGGGTAAAAAAGCTGCGTTAAGAGGTCCTAACGCTGCTTTTTTACTACCGCTGCTATTACGAGTCTTGCAGGTTTAGGGTCACCACACACTTCTTTGGCCTTACAGCAAAACGACTTACGTAAACTTTGTAAAGTCTTTTTTCTATGGGACTTCCATAGTGCCGGTATTACGAATCTGTCCTGGGAGGTCAAAAAGTGAACGGTACACCCTACCCTGTCAAGAGTCCTAACGCATTTAAAAGTCAGTACTTATGAGTTTTATGGTACAACGCCGTAACATAAAACTCATAACTAAAGTGCTAAAAAGTACACTAACACCCATAAACTACCTATTAACCCCTAAACCGAGGCCCTCCCGCATCGCAAACACTATAATAAAAATTTTAACCCCTGATCTGCCGCTCTGGACACCGCCGCCACCTACATTATATGTATTAACCCCTAATCTGCTGCCCCCAACATCTCCGACACCTACATACTATTTATGAACCCCTAATCTGCCGCCCTCAATGTCGCCGCAACCTACCTACATTTATTAACCCCTAATCTGCCGCCCCCAACGTCGCTGCCACAATATTAAAGTTATTAACCCCTAAACCTAAGTCTAACCCTAACCCTAACACCCCCTAACTAAAATATAATTACAATAAATCTAAATGAAATTACTATCATTAGCTAAATTATTCCTATTTAAAGCTAAATACTTACCTATAAAATAAACCCTAAGCTAGCTACAATATAACTAATGGTTACATTGTAGCTATCTTAGGGTTTATTTTTATTTTACAGGCAGGCAACTTTGTATTTATTTTAGCTAGGTAGAATAGTTATTAAACCGTTATTAACTATTTAATAACTACCTAGCTAAAATAAATACAAATTTACCTGTAAAATAAAACCCAACCTAAGTTACAATAACACATTAAACTACACTATAATTAAATACATTGACTAAATTAAATACAATTACCTAAATTAAATTAAATTAGCTAAAGTACAAAAAAACACACTAAATTACAGAAAATAATAAACAAATTACAGATATTTAAACTAATTACACATAATCTAATAGCCCTATCAAAATAAAAACCCACCCAAAATAAAAAAAAACCCTAGCCTAAACTAAACTACCAATAGCCCTTAAAGGGGCCTTTTGCGGGTCATTGCCCCAAAGTAATCAGCTCTTTTACCTGAAAAAAAAAAATACAAACAACCTCCCGAACAGTAAAACCCACCACCCACACAAACAACCCCCCAAATAAAATACTATCTAAAAAAACCTAAGCTCCCCATTGCCCTGAAAATGGCATTTGGATGGGAATTGCCCTTAAAAGGGCAGTTAGTTCTATTGCAGCCCAAAGTCCCTAACCTAACAATAAAACCCACCCAATACACCCTTAAAAAAAACTAACACTAACCCCCTGAAGATCGACTTACCAGGAGAAGTCTTCATCCAAGCCGGGCCGAAGTCCTCAATGAAGCCGGGAGAAGTCTTCATCCAAGCAGGGCGAAGTGGTCCTCCAGACGGGCAGAAGTCTTCATCCAGGCGGCATCTTCTATCTTCATCCATCCGACGCGGAGCGGGTCCATCTTCAAGACATCCAACGCAGAGCATCCTCTTCATCCGACGACTAAACCTGAATAAAAGTACCTTTAAGTGACGTTATCCAAGATGGCGTCCCTTAGATTCCGATTGGCTGATAGAATTCTATCAGCCAATCGGAATTAAGGTAGAAAAAATCTTATTGGCTGATGCAATCAGCCAATAGAATTGAAGTTCAATCGCATTGGCTAATCCAATCAGCCAATAGGATTGAGCTTGCATTCTATTGGCTGATTGGAACAGCCAATAGAATGCAAGCTCAATCCTATTGGCTGATTTATTATTTTATAGGTAAGTATTTAGTTTTAAATAGGAATAATTTAGTTAATGATAGTAATTTAATTTAGATTTATTTTAATTATATTTAAGTTAGGGGGTGTTAGGGTTAGGGTTAGACTTAGGTTTTAGGGGTTAATAACTTTAATATAGTGGCTGCGACATTGGGGGCAGCAGATTAGGGTTTAATAAATGTAGGTAGGTTGCAGCGACATTGGGGGCGACAGATTAGGGGTTAATAAATAGTATGTAGGTGTCAGCGATGTTGGGGGCAGCAGATTAGGGGTTAATACATATAATGTAGGTGGCAGCGGTGTCCAGAGCGGCAGATTAGGGGTTAATAATTATAATGTAGGTGTTGGCGATGTCGGGGGCTACATATTAGGGGTTAATAATGTAAGATTAGGGGTGTTTAGACTCGGGGTTCATGTTAGGGTGTTAGGTGTAGACATAACTTTTATTTCCCCATAGGAATCAAAGGGGCTGCGTTAAGGAGTTTTACGCTGCTTTTTTGCAGGTGTTAGACTTTTCTTCAGCCGGCTCTCCTGGTTGATTCCTATGGGGAAATTGTGCACGAGCATGTACGACCAGCTCACCGCTGACTTAAGCAGCGCTGATATTGGCGTGCGGTAATGAGCAAAATTTTGCTCAACGCTCATTTCTTGTCTTTTAACAACGGGTTTCTGAAAACTCGTAATACCAGCGATGCAGGTAAGTGGGTGGTGAGGGAAAACTGCTTGTTTGCACCGCATAGCCTCTAACGCAAAACTCGTAATCTAGGCCATAGATATTATTTTAATAGGCAAATAAAAATTAGAGCTGAAAACTCGAGTTTATCAAATTATATTTCCATTCAAATGATACCTAAAGGTCTGAGAATGCATCTTGACCCTGGCCCAAGTACAAAAGAGGATGAGGAAGGTAACACCTTTATAAAAGACTGGAATGAGAAAGTATAATCGTGTTCTTGTTCATTAGATTTAATGAACATGTTGATTGATAGAAACAACAAAAGGTTGATTAAAATTAAAATTGAGGTTGAAAAAGCTTTAAATAATGTAAATCAATTTGAGAATGACCCCCATTTTCAAAAATTGAATGAAGAGACTACAGTATGAAATAAAAACTTACAAATGCAGGAAATTACACAGAGATCAAGAAGATTATAAACAACAAAAGGTATATGTTTATAAATCACAAAAAATCCTACAATTCAGGCACAGATGCAACAGATTCAGAATAAGAACGGACAAATAGAAACACCACCCATAATTTTTAGAGAGGCACTTCTGGAGATGGAGGAGGAGGAGGAGGAGGAGGGGGCTTGAAAGAGATCCAGAAATAAGAGATTCTCCTTTGGGAGAGAGGTGATACCCAATCAGACAAATGAGAGGAAGGAGAGATTATCAATCACAGGACAGGCCACAGTACAGGACAAGATTCCAGAGGGAATGACGCAGGGGATTTTAGGGAAGAATGTTGAGTATGAGATGCAAATTGTCAACCTTTTTGTTACTTTAAACTTATCATGGCCCATATAAGTTTTCTTAAAAAATGCTTTCCAATTAAGGACAAATGAGATAGAAATGGGAATAAGTTGGATTTGGGGGATATGGAAACTCTGGCTATCTTGGAATTATTAGACCCTGAAGGGTCTCCACAATACTTGGAGAATATAACTTTAACCCCGGTGGTGACTCAATATATTTAAGCCAAAGTCTTCATATATGCCACAACTCTCCTTGATCCCAGCCATCAGTTTGTTTGTCAGAACAGTTGAGAAAGAAATTGAGGATCTTTCAGAGTTTGGCATGTTTCATGACAATGTGACATCTGATGAAAGAAGAACCCTAAATAAAGCTACATAAGAGTATGACAAACCCACGTGGGAGGCCAATTGTCTACGGGATAGGGAGTGTCACTGAAAAGTTTGGCAATATGTAGATTTTATATTGAGACCCTTTCTATCATCACTTTCCTCATATGTAAAAGATACTAGTGATTTATTAAGGAAATTGGATGGGGCGACTGTATTGAGGAATACAATTATAGCATCTTTGGATGTGGAAGGATTGTATTCCTCGATACCTCATGAATTTGTAATCAGGGCCATAAAAAGTTTTTGGGAAATTTGTGGCTCTGGTTTTGACAGGCATACCTTGTTTGTTCTTGATCTACTAAGGTTTATCTTGGAAAACAATGTGTTTTCATTCAATGGAAAGTTGTATAGACAGATCAGAGGAACGGCTATGGGGGCAGTATGTGCCCCCACTTATGCATACCTCCATTTGGGGGCATGCGAAAACACTATATTCAATTAATTTGCATCAACCTTTGATCGGTCTATACAACTATGGGTCAGATATGTGGATGACATACGTATCCTATGGGATGGAATTCTTGAGGAATTAAAAAGATTTGTCTCAGATTTAAATAAAAATGACAGAAATATATTGCTAACTTTTGAAGCAAATCAGGATGAGTTGCCATTCCTAGATATAAAAATTAAAAAAAGAGGAGGTCGGATTGTGACAGAAAATTATAGAAAATCTACTGTGACAAATAGCATCTTCGATGCTACCAGTGCCCACCCACACTCATTGATAAAAGTTATACCCATTGTACAATTCTAAAGATTAAAAAGAATTGTTCCTCATTAAATACATTTCGAAAATCATGCATCGCATATGAAAGAGAGATTTAAAAAGAGGGGGTATTCAAATAAATGTTTGAAGAAAGCTATACAAAGAGTTAGGAATACTAATAGAGAAGAGCTCTTATATTTTGAAAAACCTGTGAAGAAACAGGAAATTATAAGATATATAATTACATTCACAGTGGAATCAATTAAGATCAGCTTTATCTAGTAATTGGCATCTTCTTCATTTAGATGGCAGATTGAAAAGAGTTGTGGGAGAATATCCCTCTCTAACTGCTAGAAAAGCACCTAGCTTAAAAGACAAACTAGTCAGAAGCAGATTTGTAAAAAGTCTCTCCCCTTCAGATTAGTTGATTAAAAACAAAGGTAATTTTCCCTGTGGGGAATGTGTTTACTGTCCCTATATGGAGAAAACAAAAATATTTTCAGGAAACAGTGGAATTTTTTTGATCTAAGATATTTTTTTTTAATTGTAGATCAATAGGGTTTGTATATCTCTTACACTGTTTATGTCCATATTTCTACACATGGAAAACAAAGTGTATACTTAAAGGCAGAATACAGGAGCACAGGGATGACATTACATTTAAAAAGGATACTAATGTAGCTAGATACTTTGCTGAGTTTCATCATAGTAACCCTGTGTCATTGAAAATCATAGCAATTGGGGATCCCAACAATGGGGGGGGTGATGTGGACAAATGTTTGATTCAAAAGGAAGCAAGGTGGATTTTTTACATTAAAAACTAGAGCCCCTTTATATCTCAATGACAAATTGGATTTTGCTGGTTTTCTTTAAACAAAAATAAAGAACAGAATTTGAGTGAGAATAATAAAATTTGGACACAATTCTCTACAGTAAACATAATACAAGAAATGTACAAATAATGTTTAATTTGATCTTTAAGTGAACGCCGTTGTGTATAAATGTATATACTGTATGTATTTAATACTAGTATATTAGTTTGGTTTTTGTATATTTTACATACCACACAGTGGTTGCTTAGTGTTATGAATGCACTATCCCTTTAAGAAGAGGTGTGGTTTTCTAACAGGAAACAAGAACCAGGGCCTTCATAGGTGAGAAGATGAAGCCACAGAGAAAATTTATGAAGGGGTGACATGCTCGAGGCGTTGGCTGTTTGTCTCACATTTGGATTACAAATATCCTGAGATTTGGGTGATCACCACTAAAGGAATAATCAAATTTTTAGCTTTTTTGTTAGCATTTGTTTACCTGCATGCTAATTAACATTACAAGGCTCAGCTCTGTCTGCCTTACACATCCAGATCAGTCTCTAAGGGGGCGGTACACCTGGAAGCAGCAACCTGCTAACACCTAGAAACCGGATGAGGAGTGAATCCTAACAGTCAGAGATATGAGGTAAGCAGTGGCAAGTAAAAGCAAGGGTGTTTTTAAGAACCTATGGTGTCTGTGTTATGCAGCTGGGACCTTGAAATACAGTACCTGGATCTTGATTGGTCTATAGAGGGCTGATATGGTAACAAAGTGCTCACACTTGACCTTAAGTGCAGTCTAACAAACTGCGGTCAGTATATACCTGCACAAACTGAATTAACTTCCTAAATTGAGCTCGGAAGAGGTTTTGATTTGCATACAGGTATACCCCGCTCATACAGCGGGTAAGGAACCGGAGCCACGCTGTAAAGTGAAAACCGCCTTAAAGTGAAACAACATGGTTTTAGCTTTCTTTCCACTTGCCAGTGTTTAAAAACATGTTTGAACTAATATATAATAGGGGTACAATAATGCTACGTTTAGTTTAACACTAGCACAGCACAGTATTCAATTAGTATTCAATACATACTGTACCTGTAAAATAGTGACAATTACTGTAGTACAATTTGCCAGACTATAGCACTGAGGCACAGATTGCACTGTAATGCTGTAAACAGAGTGAACTGCGCATAACAAAATGGTGCCAGTCACTTTTCTCGCAATCTCACGAAGATTACAGCACTGTTTCAAAATCCTTGGATGATGAACTTCAGCTCCACAAAGCGCTGTATTAGCGAAGCGCTGTAAAGTGAAGCGCTGTAAAGTGAGGTATACCTGTACTTGGAAGCCTGTGAACTTTTTATTTACCTTTCCCTTTTGGAGAACTCTTATCTTCATATGATATGATACATCAAGGAAATATTGTAAATATTTGCATTTTGCAACAGAGGGCGCAACATTTAAACTTTGCAACTTTGTATTTTTTATGAAATGTGTCACTTTGTTGGTTTGTGCACATGTGTTAACATTTAGATTAGGTTTATCTGGCATGCTACATTTAAACAGGGACATCCTAAAATGTTTAATGTGAAAATGGCTTAATGAGTAAAAATGTGGCCAAATGTTAATTAATTGCTGCATAGTTTTGCACAACCCAAGATTTCCACTATCCAATCCTATCCTAGAAGTTTCATGGATTTTGGTGTCCCACAAGGCAAATGAAGGACATTAAAGGGACAGTCAAGTCCAAAAAAACTTTCATGATTTAAATGGGGAATGTAATTTTAAACAACTTTCCAATTTACTTTATCACCAATTTTGCTTTGTTCTCTTGGTATTCTTAGTTGAAAGCTAATACTAGGAGGTTCATATGCTAATTTCTTAGACCTTAAAGACTGCCTCTAATCTGAATGCATTTTGGCCACTAGAGGGCATTAGTTCATGTGTTTCATATAGATAACATTGAGCTCATGCACGTGAAGTTACCCTGGAGTGAGCACTGATTGGCTAAAATGCAAGTCTGTCAAAAGAACTGAAATAAGGGGGCAGTCTGCAGAGGCTTAGATACAAGATAATCACAGAGGTAAAAAGTGTATTTCTATAACTGTTGGTTATGCAAAACTGGGGAATGGGTAACAAAGGGATTGTCTTTCTTTTTAAACAACAAAAATTCTGGTGTTGACTTTCCCTTTAAGCTTGTTTTTTGGGGAGCTTAATGTTGCTTAACGTACAAAATTGAACTTACAAGTTAACTAATTTTCCCCAAACTTACCACAATACATTAATCTATCTATTCAAACATATTATGAAAAATTTCAGGACATTTGATGAAACATACCAAAAGTTATTCACATTTAACTATTTTTTTTACAATCCTAAAACATTTAATGTGAGCAGCTTAATGTAAAAAGAGCTAAATGTACCAAATTTCACCTAAACATCAACCAATTGCCTTGAAACTTGGCACAAATTCACGGCTAGATTATGAGTCTTGCATTAGGGTTAAAAAGCAGCGTTGAGAGGTCCCAACACTGTTTTTTAACGCCTGCTGGTATTACGAGTCTTGAAGGTACAGGTGTACCGCTCACTTTTTTCGTCAGACTCAGAAATACCACAAATCCACTTACGTCAATTGCGTATCCAATATTTTCAATGGGACTTGCATAGCGCCGGTATAACGAGTCTTCCAAAAAGTGAGCGGTACAGCCTCTCCTTTCAAGACTGATACCGCATTTTAAAGTCGGCAGTTAAGAGTTTTATGGTATAACGCCATAGCATAAAACTCTTAACTAAAGTGCTAAAAAGTACACTAACACCCATAAACTACCTAATAACCCCTAAACCAAGCCCCGCCCCCACATCGCAAACAATAAAATAAATATTTTAACCCCTAATCTGCCAAACCGGACATAGCCGCCACTATAATAAATATATTAAGCCGTAAACCGCTGCACTCTCGCATCACAAACACTAGTTAAATATTATTAACCCCTAATCTGCCAGCCCTAACATCGCCGCAACCTACCTACATTTATTAACCCCTAATCTGCCCCCCCAACATCGCCGCCACTATAATAAATTTAAATAAAATTACTACAATTCACTAAATAATTCCTATTTACAGTAAAACTAAATACTTACCTATAAAATAAACCCTAAGCTAGCTACAATATAGTTACATTGTAGCTAGCTAAGGGTTTATTTGTATTTTACAGGCAACTTTGTATTTATTTTAACTACGTAGAATAGTTATTAAATAGTTATTAACTATTTAATAACTACCTAGTTAAAATAAAGACAAATTTACCTGTAAAATAAAACCTAACCTAAGTTACAATTACACCTAACACTACACTATAATTAAATAAATTAAATAGAATTAATTACAATTAAATAAAATTATCTAAAGTATGAAAAAAAACAAACACTAAATTACAGAAAATAATAAAATAATTAAAAGATTTTTAAACTAAGTACACCTACTCTAATCCCCCTAACAAAATAAAAAGCCCCCCAAAATAAAAAAGCCCTACCCTACACTAAATTACAAAAAGTCCTTCAAAGGGCCTTTTGCGGGGTATTGCCCCAAAGTAATCAGCTCTTTTACCTGTAAAAAAAAGTACAAATACCCCCCAACATAAAAAACCCACCACCCACACAACCAACCCTACTCTAAAACCCACCCAATCCCCCCTTAAAAAAACTAACACTAACCCCTTGAAGATCACCCTACCATGAGACGTCTTCACCCAACCGGGCAGAAGTGAACCTCCAGACATCTTCAAGACATCCGACAGCCAATAGAATGCAAGCTCAATCCTATTGGCAGTAGCTGTGAGCAGTAGCTCCTGGAAGACATCCCTTGTCTTCCCTTGCTTCTCACTTAAATTCACATTCCTCAAAATAGTCACCCACTAACAGTCTTTTCCTCAAAAACACATCTGCAGTTCCTTCCTGTGTTATGTTACCTGGAGAATCAGGTACCAATAGATTTAAATTACCTGTTACAGCTTCAGAGGACTCAGAAACAGCAATCTCCTCATCACAAGTGTGTTCGGCAAGAGCAGCATAGGAGTTTTGCAATGGCAGAGGTTGTGGGCAATGCTTCTGGTCTACTGTTCTAATTCTTCCAGAGCCTACAGTGATCCATCTGCCTCTCCCTGTTGATCTCTGGGGTAGAGGGGCTTCTTTCTGAGGCAGCTTTGTAGAGGTGACAGGTATGTTACTTACCTTAGCTTGAAGGTTAGCTATTTCTTCCATTAAGAGGGAAAACTGCTTACAAACAGGACAGCCCCTAAATCTCCAAAAAGTAGCATGATTAAAAAGTGCAAAACACCCATTGCACTGTATATGAGACATTTTAAACTATGCAACACTTCTTTACTACTGACAAACCTTGCTTGTTTTTTGGGGAGCTTAATGTGGCTTAATGTACAAAATTTAACTTAGATATTAACAATTTTCCTCCAAACTCCCCACAATACAATCATCTATACATTTAAACATATTCTGAAAATTTTAGGACATTTGATAAAACATACCAAAAGTTATTCGCATTTAACAATTTTTTTACAATCCTAAAACATTTAGGTGGATATGTATCAAAGCGTCAACTATATTGCATCACCAAACATCACGGTCACGGATCTCAATACGATCTCCATATTTAAAAAATAAATCCGTCAAAAACACGCGCACCAAGTACGGGGCGATGAGCTTCGGACTGTTATCGATGACGCTCCTATTCGTGTTTTTCCCAACTTTATTTATACCATTTCACTAAACGCCGCCACTATACTAAAATGTTTAACCCCTATACCGCCACCAGCTCAACCTAAATAAAGTTATTAACCCCTATCCCTCTGCTCCCCGCCACCGCCGCAAACTAAATAAAGTTATTAACCCCTATCCTGCCACTCCCCAACACCGCCGCCACAAAATAAACTTATTAACCCATAACCTCTGGCCTCCCACATCACCACCACTAACTAAACCTATTAACCCCTAAACCGCCAGCCCCCCACATCGCCAAAAACTAAATTAAGCTATTAACCCCTAAACCTAACAACCCCTTAACTCTAAATTAAAATTACAAGATCCCTATCCTTATATAAATTAAAACTTACCTGTAGAATTAAAATAAACTAATTTTAAACTATTAATTAACCTACCCTAACTATTATACTAAAATTAAATTAAACTACCAATTAAATAAACTAAATTACAAATTAAAAAAACCTACTAAAATTATTTAAATATACAATTAAACCTTATTAAAAGTACTAAATTACAAAAACAAACAAACACTAAGTTACAAACACAAACAAACACTAAATTACAAAAAATAACAAACCAAATTCTCAAAAATATTTTTTACACCTAATTTAACAGCCCTATAGAAATTAAAAAGCCCCCCCAAAATGTAAAAAAACCCTAGCCTACAATAAACTATCAATGGCCCTTAAAAGGGCATTTGTGAGGCATTGCCCCAAAGATATCAGCTCTTTTACCTGTAAAAAAAAAATACAACCCCCCCCCCAACAGTAAAACCCACCACCCAACCAACCCCCCCCCCCCCCCCAACTCTAAAAAAAAAAAAGTAAGCTTTTGGTATGTTTTATAAAATTTCCTGAAATTTTCAGAATATGTTTGAATATATAGATTAATGTATTGTGGGAAGTTTGGGGAAAATTGGTTAACATCTAAGTTAAATTTTGTACGTTAAGCCACATTAAGCTCCCCAAAAACAAGCTTAATGTCACTTATTTGCATTGTGGGAAACCAAAAACCAATGAAACTTCTAGGATAGGTTTGGATAGTGACAAACTGAGTGTGTGCCAAGTTTCAAGGCAATTGATTGATGTTTAGGTGACATTTGATACATTAAGCTCTTCTTACATTAAGCTGCTCACATTAAATGTTTTAGGATTGTAAAAAAATAGTTAGTTATATGTGAATAACTTTTGGTATGTTTTATCAAATGTCCTTACATTTTCAGAATATGTTTGAATAGATAGAATAATGTATTGTGGTAAGTTTGGGGGAAATTGGTTAACATCTATGTTCAATTTTGTATGTTAAGCCACATTAAAGGGATAATAAACTCCAAAATGTTCTTTTATGATTCAGATAGAATATACAATTTTAAACAACTTTCCAATTTAATTCTATTATCAAATTTTCTTAATTCTCTTGTTATCCATTGCTGAAGGGACAGCATTGCACTACTGACAGGAAGATGAAAATATCTATTTAGCCAATCACAAGAGACAAATGTGTGCAGGCACCAATTAGCAGCATTTCCCACTAGTGTATGATATGTGCGTCGTCATTTTTTAACAAGGGATACTAAGATAGCAAAGCCCATTTGAAAATAGAAGGGAATTTAAAAGTGTCTTAAAATGGCATGCTCTATCTGAATCATGTAAGTTTAATTTGGACTTTCCTATCCCACAAAAGGCCCTTTTAAGGGCTATTGACAGTTTAGTGTAGGCTAGGGTTTTTTTATTTTGGGGGGGCTTTTTTATTTTGATAGGGCTATTAGATTAGTTGTAATTAGTTTAAATATTTGATATTTTTTTTATTTTGTGTAATTTAGTGTTTTTTTTTATTTAGTTAATGGTATTTAATTAATGTAATTTATTTAATTTTAGTGTAATGTTAGGTTTTACTGTAACCACAATCAGAGAGAGTCAAGCACACATATACACCAGCTGCACGCTGCCAGGGTTCCTGCAAACCCCCAAATAGATTCAAACAAGGAATGCAGCAGCATAAATTTTCACCAAGTTTATTATGGCACAAAAGCCCACAACGTTTCAGGGTATTACCCCTTAATCATGTGGATACAGAGTAGCACTAAATCACATCTCTCTGTATCCACATGATTAAGGGGTAATACCCCGAAACGTTGTGGGCTTTTGTGCCATAATAAACTTGGTGAAAATTTATGCTGCTGCCTTCCTTGTTTGAACCTTGTTTGAGGTTTTACTGTAAGACAGGTTAGGTTTTATTTTACAGGTAAATTTGTATTTATTTTAACTAGGTAGCTAGTAAATGGTTAATAACTACAGTGGGGCAAAAAAGTATTTAGTCAGCCACCAATTGTGCAAGTTCTCCCACTTAAGAAGATGAAAGAGGCCTGTAATTTTCATCATAGGTATACCTCAACTATGAGAGACAAAATGTGGAAACAAATCCAGACAATCACATTGTCTGATTTGGAAAGAATTTATTTGCAAATTATGGTGGAAAATAAGTATTTGGTCAATATCAAAAGTTCATCTCAATACTTTGTTATATATCCTTTGTTGACAATGACAGAGGTCAAACTTTTTCTGTAAGTCTTCACAAGGTTGTCACACACTGTTGCTGGTATGTTGGCCCATTCCTGCATGCAGATCTCCTCTAGAGCAGTGATGTTTTGGGGCTGTCGCTGGGCAACACGGACTTTCAACTCCCTCCAAAGGTTTTTTTATGGGGTTGAGATCTGGAGACTGGCCCGGGTGGTGTGTTTGGGATCATTGTAATGCTGAAAGACCCAGCCACGTTTCATCTTCAATGCCCTTGCTGATGGAAGGAGGTTTGCACTCAAAATCTCACGATACATGACCCCATTCATTCTTTCATGTACACGGATCAGTCGTCCTGTTCCCTTTGCAGAGAAACAGCCCCAAAGCATGATGTTGCCACCCCCATGCTTCACAGTAGGTATGGTGTTCTTTGGTTGCAACTCAGCATTCTCTCTCCTCCAAACATGACGAGTTGTGTTTCTACCAAACTGTTCTACTTTGGTTTCATCTGACCATATGACATTCTCCCAATCCGCTTCTGGATCATCCAAATTCTCTCTAGCATACTTCAGACGGACCCGGACATGTACTGGCTTAAGTGGGGAGACACGTCTGGCACTGCAGGATCTGAGTCCCTGGCGGCATAGTGTGTTACTGATGGTAGCCTTTGTTATGTTGGTCCCAGCTCTCTGCAGGTCATTCACTAGGTCCCCCCGTGTGGTTCTGAGATGTTTGCTCACCATTTTTGTGATCATTTTGACCCCACAGGGTGAGATATTGCATGGAGCCCCAGATCGAGGGAGATTATCAGTGGTCTTGTATGTCTTCCATTTTCTAATTACTGCTCCCACAGTTGATTTCTTCACACCAAGCTGCTTGCCTATTGCAGATTCATTCTTCCCAGCCTGGTGCAGGTCTACAATTTTGTTTCTGGTTTCCTTTGACAGTTCTTTGGTCTTCACCATAGTGGAGTTTGAGTGTGACTGTTTGAGGTTGTGGACAGGTGTCTTTTATACTGATAACAAGTTCAAACAGGTGCCATTAATACAGGTAATGAGTGGAGGACAGAGGAGCCTCTTAAAGAAGAAGATACAGGTCTGTGAGAGCCAGAAATCGTGCTTGTTTGTAGGTGACCCACCATAATATGCAAATAAATTCTTTCCAAATCAGACAATGTGATTGTCTGGATTTGTTTCCACATTTTGTCTCTCATAGTTGAGGTATACCTATGATGAAAATTACAGGCCTCTCTTATCTTCTTAAGTGGGAGAACTTGCACAATTGGTGGCTGACTAAATACTGTTTTGCCCCACTGTATTTACTAACTAGTCTACCTAGTTAAAATAAATACAAACTTTGTGAAATAAAAATAAAACCTAAGATAGCTACAATGCAACTATTAGTTATATTGTAGCTAGCTTAGGATTTATTTTACAGGTATTTAGTCTTAAATAGGTATTATTTAGGTAATAGGTTTTATTTAGATTTATTTTAATTATATTAAAGTTAGGGGGGTTAGGGTTAGGAGTTAATATATTTATTTAGTGTTAGTGATGTGGGAGGCCAGAGGTTTAGGGGTTTATAACTTTAGTATAGTGGCGGTGACATTGGAAGCAGCAGATTAGCGGTTAATAATATTTAACTAGTGTTTACAATGCGGGAGTGTGGCGGTTTAGGGGTTAATATGTTTATTATAGTGGCGGCGATGTCCGGAGCGGCAGATTAGGGGTTAATAAATTTATTTTAGTGTTTGCGATGCAGGAAGGCCTCGGTTTAGGGGTTAATAGGTAGTTTATGGGTGTTAGTGTACTTTGTAGCACTTTAGTTATGAGTTTTATATTACAGCTTTGTAGCGTAAAACCCATAATTACTGACTTTCATTTTACGGTACGGATCTTGTAGTTATTGGCTGTACCACTCACTTTTTGGACGGACAGGCAAACTCGTAATATCGGCGCTGTGGAAGTCCCATTGAAAAAGGACTTTTTAAAAAGTGCGGTAGTTATGTTGCGTGACGGACAAAAAAGTGTGCGGTACAGCTATACCTACAAGACTTTTTCACTCAACGCAAAACTCGTAATCTAGCCGTATGTTTGTTGGTTTTATTTATATAGGCACTTTTTGATGTTTTGAGGGAGAACAATCTCTATTAATAAATGTGACTTATTTGAATTAAAAGAATGCTGAATTCCCTTACTTTGAATCAGGGTAGCGGTATCACACCCTCCCCCGTAGCCTCATATATATATATATATATACTGGGCTCAAAATTTCAAGCCCTAAGCTACTAGCCAGCCTCAAAATGTTACTCCCCCCTTTTGATACCACCCATTACCCCGCCCAAACCACACCCACTAACCCCCTTCTTTGCATATGTTTAGCCAATATGAAACGCCTTATTGTGCAATAATTTTTTTAATTTTTGTTTTATACCATAAATTTAATAATGCTACATACAGTAATAAATTAACACAAATAAGTGTATAGCAGTTAGCAACAACAACTAGGGTTCTGGGGAAGACAACAGCTGGACAGAAAAGTTGTTGAACTGAGAAAAAGCGGAGAGTGTTGACATTAATGTGAGGTCATAGCAGACCTGGAAAAATTGTTTTATAACTATTATCTCTCTGACGGGGGTAGGTTATCAGAGCTGGTCCTAGTCTTCCTGTCTCTTATTTTAGGCGGCATGTTTCATGAGTGCGTTTTATAGTTAGTGATGAATTTATCCATATAGTGTGGGGAAATATGGTACTAAAAAAGGAAGTGAGTATGAGTACAGTCAGTGTATATTACGAAGAAAAAAAAAAAAAAGGAAAACAAGACAAAAATGCGTAGGTATATTGTGTGAAATAAATCAAGTAAACTTAGCTATATCCTCTGTGTTAAAGAATGACTCCCAAACCCTGCGGGAGGGAAGTGAAAGAGCGCGTCCTGTGGTTTCCTGCGGGAAGCCTGCAGGACCCCAAGCAGTCAGATATTCAGTAAAAAAAATGTGAGAAGAAAAAAAGTGTTTTTTTTTTTGTGTTTTTTTTTCTCCCTCTCCTTCCCCCTTCTTTCCCTGTTTTTGTTTTTATTTATTTTTTTCTTTTAAAGTGCAGTGAAGTGAACAAGTCCTTAGATAAGATGACCTTACAGCCAATAAGGGAGAAAAAAACAAAAAAAAAACCTTGGAGCCTAAACCATAGGAGACAGGGGTACAGTCTCTTTTGTCACCGATTAATCCACTTTCACAATTTTCTTTTGTATGCGCAACCAGCTCTATGCAGAATAAGTGTGATACCTCAGTGTTCTGAATAACACTTTAGGGGCGGTGGAAATACTCTTGTTATATCTATTTTTGTTCTTTTAAGGGATTTTAAAGCGTCATAGGGTGTCACAAAAAAACCACACCCTTTTATACCAGTATTTTGTATTAATGCCTTGAAGTTAGGCACATTAAAGGACATAAGAAAAAAAAAAAAAAAAGTGACCATCAAACCATTAAGTTATATGTACCAACTTAAAGTATACAGACATAGTATAAACCAGCCATTTTATGCTGCTCTCCTTAGCTGGCCCTAGGAGCTTTTACAACACCCCCCAAGGTCCTGGTCTTAGCCCGGTGGGTAGATAGCAAAGTCACATCAGGGCTTACAGCATATTAGCATACAGAAATCAGGGCTATCTGTCTGAAATGTTTGTGGATGCAATACTAGCAGTTTGGCTGGATATTAATCAATATAATAGATAGTCCCCCGGTTGAACCCCAGGACATAGTTTAGCAGATCTCAGACCTCATGATTCCACAATTTGAGCAACTTAAAGCAGATATATAAAATCTTGATAGTGAGTTTAAACATTTTGCACACCGAGTAAACTAGGCAACAACGTATCTAGGACCTCGAAGACACTAACGAACAGCAAGAGACAATTATCCGAGAACAAACAGCACAATTGGCTATTGGTTATTGGTTATTGGTATACCTGAATCTAGCGATTTTAAAGATCTCCTTGAATTTATATCGAGGATATTACCACAGGCCTTAGAAACTGACTCTAGCTCCCTCCCGCTTCAAGTTGAAAGTTGCCCACTGCATAGGAAACCCAAACATTTTACCTGACTGGTCAACTAAGAGTATGCCAGTGATCGCAAAGTTTCTGAACTTTCAGGACAAGCTCAGTATCATGCAACACTATAGGAAAAAAATCCGCTTTGCAATATGAGATAAAACAATATTGTTATTTCAAGATTTTTCGGCAGAAACCTCACAAAAAAGAAAAGAAATGATGCCCCTTTGCACCAAATTTGGTACTGAGTAGCCCTGGCCAGGTCAGGGACTTCGCTAAAAAATGGCATTACTTTATAAAGATAATGTTAAGTTCTAAAATGTTACAAGCCTTTAAAAAGGCTAACTATGTTCATGGCTATTTTGTGTAACTATGGTTTTAACTATGCCCCACTAAATTCTTGTAACTGCAGTGGGTGCTCCAGAGGGTTGTTACAGATCTCTCTCTTTTTTTCTCTCTCTTTTTTTTTTTTTCTCCACATTCTTTTTCCCCTCCCCGCCATTCCCCACACATGTTTTCCTCCTCCTAGATGTTAGGTCGGTAGATAAAGAACATCCCAGGGTAGATTGTCACTCTAACTATAAAGACATAGATGCAGCCCCAGCTTAAATTGGCATCCTGGAATGTCAGTGGCATCACATCACCCCAGAAATTAAAAAAATAGTAGCCCATTTAAACCGTTATAAACCAGACATAGAGTTCCTGCAGGAGACCCACCTGATGGAAGCTGAACTTACTAAACTCAAAATGGGATGGGTAGGCGAAGTGGTGGGAACCCCATGCAAGAAAAAGGAAAAAGGGAGTGGCACTCCTTTTTAACAAAAGCTTATAATACAATATCTTGGGATCAGAATCAGACCCAGTTGAAATATATATGATATTGCAAATCACGATCGATGGTATGCTTTTTAATTTGTTCAATATTTATGCTTCTAATAATTTAGATAAAACATTCTGGGATAACTTACAGACAAAACTTTTGCCCATTTACTCAAAAAATCTAACAGAAATGGGAATCTTTCAAGGCCATAATCAGGGGTGAGATTAAGGCCTTCCTAGTTATACAATAAAGGAAAATGACATTGAGGGATTCTCAATTAGCTAATCAACTACGTAATGCCTATAACACATAAGTAAGTGACCCCTCAACAAAATTTTGGGATTTGTATCAGTAAGCCAAAAGGGAAAGAACTATTTTTAATACAAAAATCAGCCCATGAAGCACTTAGAACTAGGTTCTTCTATTATAGACACAGAGTGAAAGCATGAAAATTCCTGGCCAATCTTTCTAAATCTAAAAAAAAGAAATGTATAATTACAGCTCTTAAGACCCAAACGGGTAGAAAAACTAATATTAAAGAAATTAACAACTTATCCTTGCAATATTTCCGAGATATGTATTCAAAAGGCAAAATAGACCTAGCAAGCAAAGATAAATTCTGGCAAAATATACAGACTCTAGTGGAAAAGTTGGAAAAAGCCCAACAGGAAGCATTAAACGCCCCAATTACCTCTAACGAAGTAATTATGGCTATAAAGAGAGCCACTCTTAATAAAGCTGCTGGCCCGGATCAGCTCCCCGTTGAACTTTATAAAATTCTTTCAGAAGACATCGTTCAAACGTTGGTTTCACTTTTTAACCATTATTATTCTGATGCCAAACCTTGCTCTAGATATTTTACTGCATCACAAATTGTCCTAATCTTAAAAAAAAAATAAAGACCCAGAGCAGATAAGCTCATACAGGCCGATTTCACTTCTAAACAGTGATTATAAAATTCGGATGAGTATTATTGCTGAAAGGCTTAAGTCAAGTATCGGCCCCCTTATTCACATGGACCAGGTCGGCTTCATGCCAGGAAGAAATTCATCATGCAACTAACAGAAATTACAATTGATTGTAAACAATTTTTACCCCCAGACGTGAAACACCCCAAAAAGCCCTGATGCTGTGATAAGCTCAATTGACGCAGAGAAGGCCTTCAACTCCATTTCCTGGGATCACCTGTTTTCAGCTCTTCCCAGATATGGAGTTGAGGGGGCTTTTCTAAAGTTTGTACAGTTAATCTATGAATCCTCCAATTCCTCGGTACTGATCAAAGACACTCCCACTACAAATTTTCCCCTATTCAAAGGCTCTAGACAGGGTTGCCCACTTTCCCCCTATCTTTTAAATCTGGCCATAGAACCCCTAGTAATATATATAAGCAAAGAGATTGAAGGGATCAAAATAGGACACAGAAAGACTACTACACTACTCTATGCTGACAACCTATTAGTGCTGATAGCCAATACCTCCAGGAATATCCCATTACTAATCCAAATCCTACAAGAGTTTAGCGCATTTTAAGGCTACAAAGTAAACACATTTAATAAAAAAATGTTTTGGTTAAATAAACTTAAAGATTCATACCATTTTGCATCATTTCAAAGAGGCCAAAGTGGGCTTTGTTTATCTGGGGATTAAATTGTCAAAAGATAATAAAGAATGATATGACCTTAATTACCCATCAATTCTTGCAAAAATCAAATACGATATAGATACTTGGGCCAAGTTTTATTTAACATTATCTGGCAAAATTAATCTAATTAAAATGGTGATTTTTCCCAAACTACTCTGATGTAAATTTTACCAATTATAATTACACAGACCTATCTGGGGGCAAAAAAGGAAGGCCATTGCACTTGATAAACTTTCGTTTTTTAGATGTGATGGTGGACTGGCATTTCCAGACAAAGAGAAATAAAATTTAGTAAGTGTATCAAAAATCGCAAAAGATTGACTAATGGGTGCAGACTATTTTGCAGAATTGTCGTTGGAAGAAACCCTAGTTTGGTCATACTCCCTGAAAAGTACTTTTAAAATGTAATTTAGACAAATGCCCAACCAAAATGAAACAGTTTCCAATTATTTATAACATTATTCTGGCCTGGCGCAAAATACTAAAAAAATTACATATGTTACAAATTTTCAGAACACTTGACTATAGTGGGTAATCCCAATTTTACACCGGCCGTAAATTCTAAAATCTTTAATGAGTGGGCGCAAAAGGGTTTAATATACTTATATCAGTTAAGAGAAAGGGGATCGGGGGTTTGTAGATCATTGCCTGATCTAACTCAAGAATTTGAGATTTCCGGTAAGGAATTTTTTCCCTTTTTCCAGATCCGACACTTAATGCAGGAATTTCCATATGAACCTGCAGAGGAACTAGCGTAGAGGATCCTTGTGCCCACCATACTTTTTTTCTAAGCGGGGAGATATGATATAACACTATATAAAACATTAATGAACTCAAAAGGGAATGACAACGTAAAAAAAATAGCAGAAAACTGGAGGGTCCCAGTAGAAATTATACATAAAAGCTTTACCCTTGCAGATTCAACAACCCTCTCTACCTCCTGGAGAGAATCCCATACCAAACTCATAAATAAAACGTATATTACTCCAAGTATGAAAGCGAAATGGGATAATTCAGGCACTTTTTGCCACAAATGTAAAGCGCCCAACGCAGACCTGAATCACTGTTTTGGGCTTGCCCTAAGGTCAGGAAATTTTGGCATAAGATTAACTATTGGGTAAGCAAAATTAATCATACTCAGTTTCAATTCTTGGACAAACACATTTTTTTCTTTATAGACGGGCATAAAGAAGGCACATATAAAAATACTATTGATCTTGAAATATTGGAAATCCACTAAGGCCCCCAATCTGTTGGAGTTTAGACATAAACTCAAAAATCAATTGATTATGGAACAGATGGATACGTCAGTAAACACAGAGGCCCCTATTTAACAAAGGTCTTGCGGACCTGATCCGACAGTGCGGATCAGGTCCGCAAGACCTCGCTGAATGCGGAGAGCAATACACTCTCCGTACTCAGCATTGCACCAGCAGTTCACAAGAGCTACTGGTGCAATGCCACCCCCCTGCAGACTCGCAGCCAATGGGCCGCCAGCAGGGAGGTGTCAATCAACCTGATCGTACTCGATCGGGTTGATTTCCGGCGATTGATTTCCTGCTCAGAGCAGGCGGATAGGTTATGGAGCAGCGGTCTTTGTGACCGCTGCTTCATAACTGCTGTTTCTGGTAGACATGTGCGATTCGTTTCGGATCGATTCGAATTCGGAATTTGTTGTAATGTATGATGAATTGAAATATAAATGAATAAATAAAAAATAAAAAAAAACTATCATCTATCTTTCTTCAATCTCTCTTTTTACCATCTCACTTCTCTCTCAGACCATGGGGCTGAATTATCAGATTCCGAATGGAGCTTGATGCCCCTGTTTCCACGCGAGACTTCAGGAGGCTCATAACAAGCACTCTCCCCTATTTTTTACTTTTGAAAGTTTTATAAGTCAAGCCTCTTCCCCTATTTATGTGAGCCTGAAGTCTCGCGTGGAAACAGGGGCATCAAGCTCCATTCGGAGTCTGATAATTCAGCCCCATGGTCTGAGAGAGAAGTGAGATGGTAAAAAGAGAGATTGAAGAAAGATAGATGATAGTTTTTTTTTTTATTTATTTATTCATTTATATTTCAATTCATGGTACATTACAACGAAAAGAAAAAAAAAGAGAAGCCTGAAGTTTCACCTGCTCTGAGGCTGTCGACATCAATCCGCCCGATCCTATACGATTGGGCTGATTGATACCCCTGCTAGCGGCCGATTGGCCGTGAATCTGCAGAGGGGGCGGCATTGCACAAGCAGTTTACGGCGGACATGATACGCTACATTGTATCACGTCCGCTCGCACTTTCATAAATCGGCCCCCTTTTCTTCTCTTTACACTCTTTCTCTCTTTTCTCTCAAATCTCTTCACTCTTTTTTTTTTATCCACTCATTCTTGACACTACCTTTTTCTCCAATTTCCCTTTTCCGTTCCAATCTCTCTCTGCCCCTGTTTACCCTATCAGAAGTAACAGTCTAGGGGGTCAATTTATTACTGTCCGAGCGAACATGATACGATGTATCGTATTATGTCCGCTGCACATCAGTAAATGCAGATAGCGTACGCTGTCAGCATTTATCATTGCACCAGCAGTTCTTGTGAACTGCTGATGCAATACTGCCCCCTGCAGATTCGCAGCCAATTGACCACTAGCAGGGGGTGTCAATCAACCTGATTGTATTAGATTGGGTTGATTTCTGTCTGCCGCCTCAGAGCAGGCAGACAGGTTATGGAACAGCGGTCTTTAGTACGGGTTTTTAGTAAATTGACCCCTAAGCATTAATGGGGTCCTTATAGTCTTGGAGGAATAACATATCCTTGCCCTTTCATGGATATATAATATCGCTTAAGATAATTTTTGCAGACATCCACTCATTAACTTTCACTCACAACTGTTAAATTTCCACTCGCAAATGGCTAGTGAGCTAGTGGAACATTTAAAATATACATAGGATAAGCACTAATATTGAAGAAAAAAAACAAAAAGATATTAAAGATAAATAAATAATAAATGCTCGAGACAAAGGTATACTCCTACCACATTACCTAAAAAAACTATCAATGTATATAAATGTCTCCACACTCAAAAATATGTATAGTATATGAAAACCAACTGATAACACAAAAAAGTGTAGCATCAACGTATCATCAGTTTAATAAACATCAGAAGAAAAAATAATAAACAAAACATAAAAAAGAAGAATACCAAAAACTGATACATAATCAAAACAAAATACATACAAAACACATATAACAACACAGAATATACTGGGTGTCCCCAGTTAGTAGGAAGCAATGTTAGATGTCAGTCCAGACTGTATGGTAAGGGCCAGTCCCAACAGCTTATTGTAATAGTGAAATTAATACGTATGAGCAAAGCAATAGCTGTAGCAGGGATCGATGCAAGAGAGTAATAAAGCAGTTCATGCATATGCAGTGAGGCAGTTCATGCATATATTTCAGCGTGCTGAATCATGAGTTGTAGCGGTTTAGATAAAATAAAGCAGTTCATGCAATGCAATTCATACACTCATATCAGCATAATATGCAGAAGGCATGTGAATAAACGATTCCTTATTGCCTTAAACCAAACAATTCTTGGTGGTGTGACGTTTAACCTTCCTTAGTTGAATAAAACATGTGTGTAAGGTATACGATGACACCGGCACTCCAGGACCAAAGTCCGCCAGTGAAAACAGAAAGAATGCACTTTTTACGCCCTGTGAGCGATCTCGCCCAATCCGTCCGGAATAAGGGGAAACTTTGCAGCAATCTTTGTTAAATGAAAACACACAGGTCAGAGCACCACAACACTGGATAAGGCAGAAGGTAAAGAAACCATGTAGGTAATTTCAAACAAGCCCGCTTGCATTGACTCCAGTCTGGCGTCTGACGTCACAACAACAGGCAACACGCGATTCAGGCTCCGCCCTTCAACTTGGCCTGTCACTTCAAGAGAATCACCTCCTTTTAAGGCATGATCAATCATAATGGTAACCCCTACTACACATCAAACCTCAGAGCACTAATAGAAAAATAAATGTAACATCTTCAAAACGGACACACTGTCCGTAATAATTGAAAGCATGTATATCTAAATAAATTAGACTAGTTATATGGTTTGAATAAAATGAACATTCTATAGATAATTAAAGAAACAACATAGTATAAGAAGCAAAATTAACCTAATAGCTCCTTTACTGACAAACACTCCAAGTTTGCAGCAAAATGTTAACAATAATATTATCATCTATAGTGAGAAACAATAACGATCATAGACATCTGTGGTAGGGTATACAAGTTAGGAGAGGAACAAATTTTCCAAAAAAATAGAAAAAAAGAAAAAATTAAAGAAAAAATTAAACGATTAGTGTAAAGACATAATCTACAATCAAACTATCAGAAAAAAATCTTTTTATTTATTAAAAGATATGGCAGAGCCACGCTCACTATATAAACGAACCCCAAGTAATTTCCCTATTTAAACCATAGGGAATCATGGAATCCAATTTTTGTATCCAAAGTGCCTCTTTTTCCAATAACAACTTCTGTCTATTCCCACCCCTCCTCAAAGAGCCTACACTATCCACAACTTGGAATTTCAATTGGCTTTTATTATGCCCAAACAGTGTAAAATGTTGAGCTACAGGGGCCAAGGGGTCCAATTTGCCTATGGCTGTTTTATGCTGTTTGATTCTTTTTTTGATAGCTTTAGTGGTCTCGCCAACATAGGCCAGACCACACGGACACTTGATTACATAGACCACAAATTGTGATTCACAAGTGAAATGGCCTTTAATGGAAAGGCGTTTACCAGATTGCGGATGAGTTATGGTGTCTCCTGATTGAATCGAGTTACATTGTGCACAATTATTGCACGTAAAAGTACCATTAGGTACTACAAGATTGACAGCTCTATTCTGGCCAGGGCCAACATCAACCTTAACAAGAGTATCTCTCAAATTATGGTTCCTTTTGTACGAGAATAAACATGGTGCTAATTCTCATTTAGCACTTCACATGGATTAAAATGGGAGACACAAATACTAAAGCCCGGTATATATTTAGGAAACGCAATTCACGAAAATCTGGTCAATGTAAATGGGAACAATTAATGTTTTACAGTGGACCATAATTGTTATCAGAACCAATGTAAACATGGGGGCCGAATTATCAAGCTCCGAATAGAGCTTGATGCCCCTTGTTTCCGGGGAACCTTCAGGCTCCCTGGAAACAGCAGTTATGAAGCAGCGGTCTAAAGACCGCTGCTCCATAACTTGTACGTCTGCTCTGAGGCGGCAGACAGAAATCAACCTGATCGAATACGATTGGGTTGATTGACACCCCCTGCTAGCGGCCGCAAATCTGCAGGGGGTGGTATTGCACAAGCAGTTCTGGTGAACTGCTTGTGCAATGATAAATGCCAAAAGTGCATGCTGTCAGCATTTATCAATGTGAGCGGACATGATACGCTACATCATATCATATCCGCTCACACTTTGATAAATATGAAAAGAGGGGGAACAGTTTGGGTGTGTGTACTATCCTTATAGGAAAAAGGATAAAAAAGGGTTAAACGTTTCTTATGAATGATATCTTGTGAATAGCTGCTGCACAAATAGACAGTTGTGATTATATATGTAATGGTGGTGGTGTTCCCCCAACACCCCCCACAATTCAAAATTCCAGGGAAGCAATTACAGTCATCTGCAAATCAAAAGTGCCTTTGTAAAAGTGACTCACCACTCTCTGCCTCCTTGGTAAGGGCTTCCTTGGTTTCAGGTGCTGTATCCCATATGCTAGGGACGTTAATCCTATTCTTCTCACCTCCAGCTGCTTATTATTCAGTTTAGCCAATTTCTCTAGCTGGACAGGTAATGCTTTTTCTTCTTTATAGCATCCGTTATTTCCAACAAAACCCTTTGAAAATTCAGTCTATTGCAGCATGCTAATAGCTAACCTCTCACAGTATTTATCCATTACCTGTGCTCTCTGTCTGGCCTGTATGTGGATAAACTTCAAAAAATATATAACAGGAGCACCAGGTAAAGTGATAAAAATGATAACCTTTATTGAAATACAAAGGGTATATTAACCCCGGGTAAGAACACAAAAAGAAAATTGTTTGAACCATCAAACTGATGAACAAAGGCTGACCGGTTTCGGCTGTTGCCTTACTCCTAACCTGCTTAAAACTGCTTAACAGTTACAACTTTAAAAACCCTCATCTGTGTTTCTATTGGTTCAGGGGCTCACACCCCTTCTCATCCAGCTTCATTCAATTAAATACTCATTAAGTGACACCAGTGTTTCTACAGTACACTATTGTGATTTTTTAAACATGTCAAAGTGCAAACTAAAGATTCCACAAATCAACTCTATAGAATATTAACAAACTCTTGTTCTTATAGTATTATTCATTGATAGTAAAATGTGCATGGCATGTGTACATGCTAAAAATCACTAAGGCAGGTGCAGTTGTTGTGACATCGGATCCTAAATGCTGTGAGACTTGTATTATGATTGGTCACAACATACAGTATTCATCCAATAGGAATAATTTTGAACGGAGACCTATGCTAATCATTTACAAGCCTCGCAGCACTATGCAGTTAATTCTATGCAGAGTTAAAAGGTAAGCTTTCAGAAAATGGACACACTTTATTAGTGCATATTACAGATAACTAACGTGTCCCTACAAAGTGTTTTGTGTGTAGCCGGAACAACTGCACCTGCCTTAGTGATTTTTAGCATGTACACACGCCATGCACATTTGACTATCAATGAATAATACTATAAGAACAAGAGTTTGTTAATATTCTATAGAGTTGATTTGGGGAATCTTTAGTTTGCACTTTGACATGTTTAAAAATCACAATAGTGTACCGTAGAAACACTGGTGTCACTTAATGAGTATTTAATTGAATGAAGCTGGATGAGAAGGGGTGTGAGCCCCTGAACCAATAGAAACACAGATGAGGGTTTTTAAAGTTGTAACTGTTAAGCAGTTTTAAGCAGGCTAGGAGTAAGGCAACAGCCGAAACCGGTCAGCCTTTGTTCATCAGTTTGATGGTTCAAACAATTTTCTTTTTGTGGTGCTCCTGTTATATATTTTTTGAAGTTTGATAAATATGCCCCATGGTCTCTGTTAACTATTATTATCAATATATTATCTGTTTTTTGTCATTCTAATACAATGATAATTCACAATACAATTAATATTTTGTACCTTAAGGGACATGAAACCCACAGCATGATTTTTGATTCATACAGAGAATGCAGTTTTAAAAAGTTTCCAAGTTACTTCTATTATTATAATTGCTTAATTTCTATGGTATTCTTTGTTGAAGACATACCAAGGTACGTTTCTGGAGCACTACATGGCAAGATAAACTGTAGCCATCTAGTGCTCTTGCAAATGGATAACATCTTTGCCAAACTGCTGCCATATAGTGCTCCGGTCATGTGCACACTCCTGAACTTCTTTCAACAAAAGATACCAAGAGAACAAATACAAATTTATAATGAAAGTAAATGAGAAAACTTGCGTACCTGAATCTGAATCTGAATCTGTTTCATGTTCCTTTAATATCAGCGTGTGCAATTTAGCCATTTAGTTGCAGGGTCCTTTGTCCTTTTGGAAAAATTCTATGAAGACTGTAATTGGCTACTGAATCACAGGCTGGGAACAGCCACAAGAGCAAACATTTTCCACTCAGGTTAAATACTGCATAAAAGATAAGTATTTATACCATTTTATAAAAGAAAAGATTATATTATGTTTATTACATTATCCTCCTAAAGTTTTTTGTTTGTTTTTTCGTTAAAGTGAGATTGATTTTCTATACTGTACATACAGTACATATATATCATTGTTTGAATATAATATCTTTCTTACTGCATTTGTTTTAATATGTGTTCTTTTATCGTATGTTTGCAATTACAAGAAACTCCATACAAAACATTATTTGTATTGTGTATCATTTATTGATAGTGAACAACAATTTATTTTATCAAGAAAGATTTAGAATTGTTTCATTGCATTTTTCATCTACCTACCTTCATACAACCAAACTTTTTTAAAGAAAAATAGATGAGTCGTCTTCAGCAAAGGTATCTCATTGTGTTCCAAGATGGTACTTTAACCTTGTCCCCACATTCCATGCAAAACCATTGTTTGACATATTTCAATTCACAAGAGACCTTTCTTTATGTATTTAAGTAATAAATTAAAGTTTAAACAGAGAATAATTAATCAGTGAAACACTCCTGTGTGTTCACTTTATGCAAAATAAAATGAATCTTGCGTAGGATGATCAAAACAAGAAGTAAACAGGGAAATACAAAATCTGGCAGCAATAAAACCTTCAGGACAGAGAAAAATTCTCATGATAATCGAAAGAGCACTGCCTGCCAACGAAGTCGAGCCATTATTGGATTCACTAAGGTTACTCATCTTATCAAGGTGAACTTTAGCTATCTGCAGATTTATAAAGAAGGGAGATATGACCTCTACATTGTGGCTGCAACTTACATCAACAGAGTCTGTACTTCTAATCTAAAGTTAGTCAACTATTTGACCAAATTGTTTTACTGTAAGGATTGCCATTTGCTATTAATTGTTAATATTAAGCTTCTCATTTAATAATGTAGTACATACAAGGACATCTGGCGCATCCAGGGTCACAGTGTACAGATATAAACAAAAGTTGAATTAAAACCATATATCGTGATGAAGCATGTAACCATATAGTTAGTGCACTATATGTTGCATCTGCAATTCAGCATGCTAGACTTTTAAGGCTAACTGTGCCTGTGGAGTTAGTTCAAATTAACTTATTTTTTTAGTAAACAGAGCATACAATCTAACAGCATATATTAAAGGGATTTTTTTTACAGACATAGGGGCCCATTTATCAAGGCTCACTAGAAACACCAGTTATGAAGCAGCGGTCTAAAGACCGCTGCTCCATAACCTGTTCGCCTGCTCTGAACAGGCGGACAGACATCGCCGCAATTCAACCCGATCGAGTACGATCGGGTTGATTGACAAACCCCTGCTGGCGGCCGATTGGCCACGAATCTGCAGGGGGCAGCGTTGCACCAGCAGTTCATAAGACCTGCTGGTGCAATGATGAATACAGAGAGTGTATTGCTCTCCGCATTCAGCGAGGTCTGTCGGACCTGATTCGCACTGTCGGATCAGGTCCGACAGACCTTTGTTAAATAGGGGCCAAAGTATATATCAACATTTCATAAGATCTGTATACATAAAGCAGATTATGTTTGTTTATTATTGTGACTGAACACTTTTTATGAGTAATTTGGCTATTTGGAGACAGCTAGAGACACTGAGAAGCAGGGCCAGGAAAGTCTACAGTAATCACTGCATCCTCTCTGGGAGCAGTAGTAAAAATACAGTTTTCACAGTTAAATTGCCAGAAAAGTGGACGCAACTTTGTTAGCTCATGAGCTTGTGTACGTGAATGCCAGTGTGCGCTTATGTGTGCGCACGCGCTTGTGTACATTTAATTGCCATTTTTATCATCTATTTATGAAAGCACTAATAGATTATACAGCAGTATGACATTAGGTAGAGATATACAGCTAGATTACGAGTTTTGAGCGCTATAAGGAAATTAACGAATGCAACAAAAGTTGTGTTATTTAATCCCCTATAGCGCTGCCATTATAAGTTTTTCAAAACTCGGCTTGTGCGTGCGATATGGTGTTTTTAAGCTCCATACCGCACCAAAAACAAGCGCTGTTTTGACGTGCTCATGCACTCTTTCCCCATAGACATCAATGGGGAGAGCGGGTCAGAAAAAAGTCTAACATCTGCGATCACGGAAAGAAAAGCTCCGTAAAGCAGCCCCATTGATGGGGAAAAAGAAAATAAAGTTTAAACCTAACGCCCTAACATAAACCCTATGTCTAAAAACCGCTAATCTGCCGCCACCGACTTTGCCGACACCTACCTATAGTTATTAACCCCTAATCTGCCGCTCCTGATATCGCTGCCACTATATTAAATTAATTAAACCCTATTCTGCAGCTACCCGACATCGCCGCAACTAAATAAAGTTATTAACGCCTAAACCTCTGGCCTCCCACATCACTACCACTAAATAAATCTATAAACCCCTAAACCTCCAGCCCCTCACATCACAACGACCTAAATTAAACTATTAACCCCTACACCTACCCCTAAACCTAACCCTAACACCCCCTAACTTTAACATAATTAAAATAGATCTAAATTAAATTTACAATTATTAACTAAATAATACATATTTAAAACTAAATACATACTTACCTGTAAAATAAAACCTAAGCCAGCTTAGGTGTTATTTTTATTTCACAGGTAAGTTTGTATTTATTAACTATTTACTAACTACCTAGTTAAAATAAATACAAACTTACCTGTGAAATAAAACCTAAGCTACCTTACACTAAAACCTAACATTACAAAAAATAAAACACTAAAATCACAAAAAAATAAAAAACCTACAATTACAAAAAATTAAAAAACCTATCCAACAAAAATAAAAATAATTCCTATTCTAATGCCCTTTAAAAAAAAAAAAAAACACCCCAAAATAAAAAAAACCTAATCTATACTAAACTATCAAGGGTTCTTAAAAGGGCCTTTTGGGGGCCCTTAAAATGGCCTTTTGTAGGGCATTGCCCTAAGTTAAACAGCTCTTTTGCTACAAAAAACAAACACCCCCTAACAGTATACAAACACCGACCCCCCAAACTACCAAGGGCCCTTTAAAAGGGCCTTTTGTAGAGCATTGCCCTACGTTAAACAGCTCTTTTCCTACAAAAAAACAAACGCCCCCTAAAAAAGTACATTACACAAAATAACAAACAAATTATCAAAAATAATAAAAATTATTCCTATTCTAATACCCATTAAAAAAAAAAAAAACCAAAATAAAAAAACAAATCTAGAATAAACTACCAATTGCCTTTTGCAGGGCATTGCCCTAAAGATATCAGCTCTTTTTGTGAAAAAAATATAAATACCCACTAACATTACAAACCCCCACCCCCCTAAACCCACAAAATAAAAAAAATATCTAAAAAACCTAAGCTACCTATTGCCCTGAAAAGGCCATTTGGATGGGCATTGCCCTTAAAAGGGCATTTAGCTCATTTACATGCCCAAACCCTAAACTAAAAAAAAAACACCCCAAAAAAAACTATCACTAACCCCCAAAGATCCACTTAAAGTTTTTGAAGTCCCGCTTGAACGATCTTCATCCAGACGGCCTCTTCAATCTTCATCCCGATGGCGAAGTACTCATCCCGGCGGCGAGGAGTCTTCATTCAGGCGGCCTCTTCAATCTTCATCCAGGTGGCATCTTCTATCTTGATCCCGGTTGCGCAGAGCGGGTCCATCCTGAAGACATCACGTGCGGAGCATCCTCTTCATACGGTCCCCATCGTAAACCAATATAATAAGAGCTGCTTAAATCCTATTGGCTGATTTGAACAGCCAATAGGATTTTAGCAGCTCTAATTCCTATTGGCTGATTCAAATTTTTCAGCCAATAGGAATGCGTACCTTGCATTGAAGTTTCAGTGTACGGCGAGACCGTATGAAGAGGATGCTCCACGCCGGATGTCTTCAGGATGGCCCTGCTCTGCGCCACCAGGATCAAGATAGAAGATGCCGTCTGGATGAAGACTTCTCACCACTTGAATGAGGACTTCGCCGCCGGGATGAAGACTTCTCGCCGCCTGTATGAAGATCGTTCAAGCGGGACTTCAAAAACTGTAAGTGGATCTTCGGGGGTTAGTGATAGGTTTTTTTTTTTTTTTTTTTTAAAGTTTATGGTTTGGGCATGTAAAAGAGCTAAATGCCCTATTAAGTGCAATGCCCATCCAAATGCCCTTTTCAGGGTAATGGGTAGCTTAGGTTTTTGTTAGTTAGTTTTTTTATTTTGGGGGGTTGGTTGGGTGGTGGGTTTTACTTTTGTGGGGGGTCTTTGTATTTTTTTTTACAGGTAAAAGAGCTGTTTAACTTAGGGCAATGCCCTACAAAATGCCATTTTAAGGGCTATTGGTAGATAATTGTAAGCTAAGTTTTTTATTTTGGGTGGGCTTTTTTATTTTGATAGGGCTATTAGATTAGGTGTAATTCTTTTATATTTTTGATAATTTTGTTTGTTATTTTTCGTACTTTAGTGTTTGTTATTTTTTGTAATTTAGTCTTTTTTAGATACTTTGTAATTTTTAGGGCAGTGTTAGAATATTTTAATGTGTAGTTTAGTTTAATTTAATTGGTAGTTTAATATAATTATTAAACTAAAATTAAACTGTTTAATTGTTAGTTTATACTTAGTTTTTTTTTAATTTGACAGGTAAGTTTTAATTTAATTTAAGATAGGGAAATTGTAATTTTAATCTATAGTTAGGGGGGAGTTAGGTTTAGGGGTTACTAGTTTAATTTAGTTTATTGCGATGTGGGGGGCTTTCGGTTTAGGGGTTAATATGTTTATTATAGTGGAGGCGGTGTAGGGCTTAATAACTTTAGTATAGTGGGGGCGAGTGTTTATGATGCGGGAGGGCAGCGGTTTAGGGGTTAATAAGTTTATTATAGTGCTGACGATATCGGGGAGCGGCTGAATAGGGGTTAATAAAAATAATTTGTGGCTGCGATGTCAGGAGCGGCAGATTAGGGGTCAATAAGTTTAATACAGTGTTTGCAATGCGGGAGGGCGTCAGTTTAGGGGTTAATAGGTAGTTTATGTGTTTAGTGTACTTTGTAGCAGTTTAGTTATGAGTTTTTTGTTACAGATTTGTAGGGCAAAACTCATAACTATGAATCTTGTCGTTTTAGGATGTAACACAGTTTTTTTTAGCCAAAATGCAAAACGTAATTTTTAAGAGTACGGTACTGACGTTGCGTTACAGGCTAAAAGGCTTGCTTTACACCTACACCGACAAGACTTGTAATGGCTGCATTGCTGTTTTCAGCTTTAAAAGACGAATGCACAGACTTGTAATCTAGCTGATAATTATTAAATAAATTATAAAGTGCAAAGGGACCAACCTGTGAGTCACTCTTCACTGTGAACCACCTTTACATGAGATGATTGACATGATGGATGCACTTGTGGGCTTACATTCTAAAGGAATAGTGTATAAATCTTAATATCATATTTTGACAGAATTTTCCTTTAAATAATCATTACAAATAGTTTTCTATGTAAGCTAAATTATATTTTAACTGTCATTTTCAAATTGTATTGGGTAACTAACCTAGATCAACTAAATAGATTACTAGATTCCCAAATGAGTCTTAGGTTGGGATGAGGGATTATTCTCTTCTGATACACAGACATCACTGGGAAGTTGTCAATGAATACAATGCTCTTATCTGTCATCTTTTCAAGTCATCCGATTACCTTGACAAAATTGAATGTCCTTGTACCAAAGCTGTAAATGTCACTCAAAGGCCATCAGGAACTGATTTTACTTGCTTTATTTTCTAGTTAGGTTTTTGTGGTTATATGTCACTCTCAAGCTTTCAGATTGCAAAACAAGACATAAAAATACATAAAAAATAAATAAATACATATATCGACTTACTGAATGTTGGATCTTTATAACTATATATTAGCAAGTGATATTTAAAGCAAAAAATAAATTAATTAATATACATTAAAACAAACTAATCTCGTCCGATTGTAGAAATGCAAGTTTTAGCGCCAGCTTTGAAATGTCAGCAGGGTATATTTCAAGTCCTGAAAATTTGAATTTTTAGAGCTAAATTACACGAAAAGGAGGCAAAATGAATAATAAAAATATAATGCTAAGTTGATTCATTATGCATAACTAAACATTTTATATGCAAATCTCAAGATGTTTACTGTCCCATTAATTATGGTTAAATAAGTCCAGATGTAAATGAGTTTGTTCACTACTTTAAAAAAAATCACTGTGTATCATGTTGTTGGTTATTCATACTTAGGTTATAGAATTTGACTTCCGAGTCTGAAACAAACACACATTTATAGCAAAGCAAAGTATTTTACAGCAAAAGCAAACTAAACTTTTTTTATTTTTTTTTATTTTGCAATGCTGGTTCATTTTATTTGTATCCCCTCAATGTGCTTCCATTTAACACCTGTATAGTATTAAATAGCTCTTTTAAGTTTATTCTTGCAATTAAAATAGCTGGATTTGTTCATTATAATGGGACCAGCCCATGTGCTCCTTTAACTCTTAGAGAGTAAAGCACAATATCCCCAGTAGTTTTACAAGTCATCATTACTAACCAACAATATACTGTATTTTCTTTAAAATATGTTTATATTTTAGGTAACAAACTATAAAAAACGTATTACAGAGGTATAATACATTATATATATTTTTTAACAGACTTTTTCTTAAACACAATTTTATTTGCAACCATCACAACATGAACCGTCGTGAATTACTGATACAACCTGACAACCTGAATTATGCTGGTAAAGGAACCCTTTATTTCAGCTTCTGTACTAATTTCAAACCCAAAGTTAAAAAATAAACACAAAGGGCAAGATTACAAGTCACGCGGCAAATCTGTTTTTCGTAGTTGCAAAAAAAACCATGCATGTTAGGGCTTTTTCACATTTGGGCTTTTTCACATTTGGGGTTGTGCAGGTATTACAAGTTGCAAAACAACTTATTTTTCAAGCGCGTTAACGCGTAATCCAAACAGCCAAATCGCGTGCAAATTCACTTCTTCCCCCATAGAAGTCAATGGAGAAGACAAATAAAAAATAAAACCCACAAAAACCTTAATCTGTTGCGCAAAGCCCATGACATATTCTCCTCGAAAAGTGTACCAGAAAATGTTAATATTTCATATTGTGAGAATGTTTTGGTAATGGAATATAATCTATTTATTTCTAAATAAATATTTCTCTATATATGTGATGATTTTTGACAGATATATCTATTTATAACGATATATATATATATTATAAAAACTTAGAAGAAAGGCACTCTCCGTTTGTAGTGAGTAAAAAGCTTTACTTTTGTAAACGTTTTTGGGTTACCCCCATCCTCAAGCTTACATACAAGTGAAAAAACAGACAGTTTATGTGTATTACCTGACCCCTGGTGCTTCACAGAGCGTGTAGCATCCCCTATGCGCAACTGTCCGTATGGTAGCCCTGGAAGATCAAAAAGCCACCATGTCAAAGTTAAAATTAAATTTAAAACGGCACAGTTATCTTTCCAAGCTTAAATGCTATCATTATATATGTCCTCGTAGTGATCTCACAGTGTACCAATATACTAATTTCACTTTATTAATACAAAATAAGTGGTTCTGTCTCTCAATAGGTCACTATGTAATGTGGTGTAATACCTCATAGGGGTGTGTCAAATGTCAGTTGATGCAGAGAATGACCCAATAGGCACCGCTGAATGCAGATATCACCTGTGACCCATATGCATTGGACACTTAGTAGTTGCTACGATACAGCAAACAAATCCTAGACCCAAAGTGTGTACTATAAGCAATAAAGAATGCAAGTACCGTTAATCATCATATAGTGTAAATAATCGTAGTCATAAGAATGTGTAACCAATTGCATACCAGGACACCAAATCGTGTCAGACCTATCAGCACCAGCGAGTCAAAGGAGCAAACTGAAAGCTATTATACAAATTACTAATAGATATACACCACGATATAAACATGTGACACTTACCAATTTATTAGGAGGACCACTGTGACATGTAAACTTAAATGGTCACACAAAGGTGATTAAACCATAGAAACCAGTTAATGCTATATTGGGGCATGTAATAATAAGAAGGAAGCCATATGCAAAAAGATCTTACAGATACAAAGGCATAATGCAAGTATCGAATATCAAGATAATAACCAGAGAGCAAATAGATATATCTACATAATAACAAGGAGTATATAAATCATATTATTTGGATGTATATCTTCTACACTGTATATACATATAGGTATTTTAACCATCATTACATCAAAGCTGGTAAATTCACAGACCTTAACAGACAGCCACCTGGTGCTCAGCTAAAACGTACATACAGTAGAGAAGATGAACTGAATCCAACGGACGGTCTCCGTGTTGCAGAAAGATCCAAGAACAGCAGGCACACAGGTTTTAATCAATAATCTGTTTTAATCAGTGCAGAAAGAAACCAGACGTTTCGGCTCTAACACGAGCCTTTTTCAATGGTATTCAAACCGGATGTGTCAAACAGCACACAAACCTCTACCTTAAATACCCACCCATCCCCATGTGAGCACCAATCAGCAAACAAACCTGAGCCGCACCCTCAAACAAACTGTTTCAGAGCAGACACGGCGTGACGTCATCATGCTAACTGCGCCACAGAGAATCACTAGAGCTCCGGGTACCCATGGAGACACAGTGTAAACATACACATCAGATCTCAATGGTGATGTGAGAGGGCGTGGGTTCAAATGTGTGACTGACAGGCGCGATATACATATAACCAAAAACCATTGGCCGTGAGTGAAAGCCCAAAAGTGAAAATACATCAGCATATATATACAAGAGAAAAGGTATCTAAATATTGTTAAACAGGGAGAAATCAATACATATGAATTGGTTGCAAATACGCTACTTAAACTAAAGCTTAAACAAATATCACAGCCCTCTATACCCTCGGTATCAAGGCTTGTGGGCAGTAATAAGAATAAACCCAAATACATATCATATCTTATTTCCTATTCATATTTACATCATGCACTAAAGGAGTAGGTAGAAGCATAGAGCAGGATGACTCCCAGATAGCCTTAGCTTATGTATACTTCTAACAACAGCCAAAGTCTATATTGGCATTAAGACCCCGAGGGGCAACAGTGTCCAAGGTAAAGATCCACCGAGCTTCCATCACTAACAAGGCTTGACCTCTGTCTCCACCCCGCCGATGGCGAGGCACATGATCAATCAGCATCACTCGCAAGGAAGAGACACCATGTCCTGCTGCCGCAAAGTGGCGCGCCACTGGCTGTTCTGACTGTCCTTTATCAATGGCCTGACGGATGGCTGTTTTATGATTAGCCAAGCGTTCCTTGAATGGCGTCACCGTCTTGCCTATATAGTATCTCGAACATGGACAAATAATTGCCTAGACCACAAATTCTGAGGTACACGTTAGTCTGTGTTTAATCTTGTAACGCCTGTTTTTGTGGGGGTGTTGAAAAGAGGTTCCTGTTATGAGATTATTACATGTGACACAATTGCTACAGTTATAGCATCCAGGTTTGCCTCTAGTTAGCCACATCTGCTTTTCATAGCAGTGTGTAGGATCACTAAGCACCAATAAATCCCTGAGGTTTCTCGCTCGTTTGTATACCAGCCGTGGTACTGGAGTATCAACAAAGGGAAGGCTAGTATCCTTAGAGAGCATCAACCAGTTCTTCTTAATCACAGTTTGAACCAACTTAGACCCCGGAGTGTAAGTAGTTATGAAATTCAGCCGCTTGGGCTGTTCACTCGTAGTCCTTTTTGTGGTTAGTGAATCTTGTGTCAGTTTCCTTGCTTCACAGCATTGTTGATCTATAAGAGTGGGTGGATAACCCCTCTCCAAGAATTTTTGGGACATCTCTTCAAGTTGTCTCTCTTTGCGGGAGTCATCCGTGTTGTTGCGGACGACCCGCAGGAGTTGAGAGGAACTGACACCATCCCTTTGAAACTTTGGATGGAAACTGTGATAATGAAGGATTGAATTTTTGTCTGTGGGTTTCTTAAACAGATTTGTTTGCAATTTATATCCATTTGGGGATTCTACCCTAAAGATTTCTAGGTCTAAGAAATGGATCTTATCCCTGTTGTGTTCCATTTTGAATTTAATAGTTGATTCAAGAGCATTTAACCCATTAACCCATTCAACCAGACTTTCTGGAGTGTCGCCCCAAATCAAAAAGACATCATCTATGTACCTTCGGTACAATTTGATGGGGTTCTGTCTGGAGAAAACATTGCACTTCTCATACATTGCCATGTAAATGTTTGCATAAGATGGGGCCATATTCGACCCCATCGCAGTACCCATAATCTGCAAAAAATACTCATTTTGGAAGCAAAAATAGTTTTTCTCCAGACAGAACTCCAGCAGATGCAAAAGAAATTCAACGGGAGAACCCATGTACAGAGGACTATCAGTCAGGATTTGTCTCACCATGTCTATCCCATGAGCATGGGGTATCACGGTGTATAGACTTACCACATCCATGGTAACTAAGATGGCATTTGAGGACAAGTCATCTATACCCTTCAGTAGTTTAATAAGTTCAGAAGAATCCTTCAAATGTGATTGTGTATTCTGTACTACTGGCTGAAGATAAAAATCAATAAATTCTGCCAATGGTTGCATGAGCGACCCCCTGGCAGACACAATGGGTCTGCCAGGAGGGTCCTCAAGCAACTTGTGAATTTTGGGTAATAGATAAAGTATTGGGCAAATCAGATGATCCACAGTGAGATATCCCAATACATCATCATCAATAACACCTGCCTGATAGGCCAAACCCAAAAAGTCATCAATCTGTTTTTTAAAAATTCTAGTCGGATTTGATTGTAATGGGCGATAGGTATCCGTGTCATGTAGCTGTTTAAGCGCCTCCCCCCTGTATTGTGTGTAATCTAGTATCACTGTGGCACCCCCCTTATCCTTATCCTTCCGGTTATTGCAGTGATGACTCGTTATCGAGGCATCCTGCAATAACCATTTTTAGCCATCCGATGCAGAGAGAACCACTCTGTGGCCCTCTCTGCACCGGACATTAACGGCTAAGTTCGTTGGTGGGTGGGAGCCGGTGTGGGAGGCAGGTGGCGGCCATCGATGGCCTTTGTGATGTGGAGGGGGCGGGATCGTGAGCGGGGACGACCGGGGGGCACGCATGGACGCGTGCACGTGCACGGGGAGGGAGCGGGTGGGAACCACTACGCTACAGAAAATTTTTAGTTAGAAGTGGGGATAAAGGGGGGAATTTTATTTGATTTGATTATCGGTTTGGCTGGTGGGATATTGGTCTGTGGGGGGGAAGCTATACTACAGAAAAAAATAAAAACAAAGTAATAAAAAACATTTTTATTTGCAAACTGGGTACTGGCAGACAGCTGCCAGTACCCAAGATGGCCCCCAATAAGGCAGAGGGGGAGGGTTAGGGAGCTATTTTGGGGGGATCAGGGAGGTTGGGGGCTAAGGGGGAGCCTACATAGCAGCATATTTAAATATGCTATTAAAAATTTTTTAAATATTCGAAGATACCTTTTTATTTTAGTACTTTAGACTTTCTGCCAGTACTTAAGATGGCGGGGACAATTGTGGGGTGGGGGAGGGAAAAGAGCTGTTTGGGAGGGATCAGGGGGTGGGATGTGTCAGGTGGGAGGCTGATCTCTACACTAAAGCTAAAATTAACCCTGCAAGCTCCCTACAAACTACCTAATTAACCCCTTCACTGCTGGCCATAATACACGTGTGATGAGCAGCAGCATTTAGCGGCCTTCTAATTACCAAAAAGGAACGCCAAAGCCATATATGTCTGCTATTTCTGAACAAAGGGGATCCCAGAGAAGCATTTACAACCATTTGTGCCATAATTGCACAAGCTGTTTGTAAATAATTTTAGTGAGAAACCTAAAGTTTGAAAAAGTGAACAATTTTTTTTTATTTGATCGCTTTTAGCGGTGAAATGGTGGCATGAAATATACCAAAATGGGCCTAGATCAATACTTGGGGTTGTCTACTACACTACACTACAGCTAAAATTAACCCTAGAAGCTCCCTACATACTCCCTAATTAACCCATTCACTGCTGGGCATAATACACGTGTGGTGCGCAGTGGCATTTAGAAGCCTTCTAATTACCAAAAAGCAAAGCCAAAGCCATATATGTCTGCTATTTATGAACAAAGGGGATCATAGAGAAGCATTTACAACCATTTATACCATAATTTCATGAGTTGTTTGTAAATAATTTCAGTGAGAAACCTAAAGTTTGTGAAAAAGTGAACATTTTTTTTTATTTGATTGCATTTGGCGGTGAAATGGTGGCATGAAATATACCAAAATGGGCCTAGATCAATACTTTGGGATGTCTTCTAAAAAAAAATATATACATGTCAATGGATATTCAGAGATTCCTGAAAGATATTAGTGTCCCAATGTAACTAGCGCTAATTTTGAAAAAAAGTGGTTTGGAAATGGCAAAGTGCTACTTGTATTTATTGCCCTATAACTTGCAAAAAAAGCAAAGAACATGTAAACATTGGGTATTTCTAAACTCAGGACAAAATTTAGAAACTATTTAGCATGGGTGTTTTTTGGTGGTTATAGATGTGTTTTTTTCAATTTTTTCATCATATTTTGTATTTTTGTATAGCAAATTATAAGATATGATGAAAATAATGGTAGATTTTGAAAGTCCATTTAGTGGCGAGAAAAACGGTATATGATATGTGTGGGTACAGTAAATGAGTAAGAGGAAAATTACAGCTAAACACAAACACCGCAAAAATGTAAAAATAGCCTTGGTCCCAAACGGACAGAAAATGGAAAAGTGCTGTGGTCCTTAAGGGGTTAATGGCCCGTCTTTCAGCACTTGTCAAATTGTCTCTAGACAGAGGTATGCTTTTGTGTAATTCTGTAAGGGAAGTGGTACAAATATGGTTTAAAGTTTTAATTGAAGGGTGGGTATTGATGGGTTCAAATGTACTGCCAGCTTTAAAGGGTTTAGGGATATAATCACCCTTATCTTTAAAGAAATCCTTGAGCTTGAGTTGTCTCTGGAACCTCCCCATATCAACTAATAAATCAAACAGGTCACAACGAGGAGTTCGGTACAAAAGATAAACCCTTATTAAGCACTTTTATTTCATCACAGGTTAGGGGGCATTTACTTAAATTGTAGATTATTGTGTCTTTTTCTGACCCTGTTGATATTTTCATTTTGCTCCACCCCCTCCTGAGGCTTCCGCCTCTGGGCCTACGGCTAAAGGGGTCTTTTGTGCAGATCGTGTGCTTACTCCACTTTGTGTAGTGGCTACTGTGGCCTGATTCTCACTCCCTGAGGAGTCACCCCCACTGCTGTCTTCTGTGGTGAGGTTAATCCATCTGTTCTTATTAAAAGGTGGTCTCCTACGTCCACCCCAGGTATTATCCCTTCCAAACAACCAACTGTAGACCTTCTTATCTCTATAGTCGTTCTCAACTGTAACAAATTTCTTATTTTTAAAAGTCAGAAGGTCCTGTTTATACTTCTCTACTTGGGTCTTTAATTTAGAGATCCAATCAGTGGATGTGTCAGAGGTAAGAACAGTCAGAGATTCTTTAACAGCATCAATTTCTTTCTTGACATTCAATTTAAGCCTAGAGACCTCCTCTATTAGCAGAAGCATTAAGTCATGCGAACATTTACTTAAAATCTCACACCACCTCCTACAGAAATCAATATTATTCCTACCTAGAGTGGGGATATTTTTTACTCTGAATCCTCTAGGTATAAATTTTAGCTTGTGGTATTTTGATAAATAGACTGCATGAAAGTGAAAATCTACTTCCTTCTTTTCTCCTACATTGGTGTATCCGGTCCACGGCTTCATCCTTACTTGTGGGATATTCTCTTCCCCTACAGGAAGTGGCAAAGAGAGCACACAGCAGAGCTGTCCATATAGCTCCCCTCAGGCTCCGCCCCCCCAGTCATTCTCTTTGCCGCTCTGAACAAGTAGCATCTCCACGGGGGTGGTAAAGAGTGTGTAGTGTTAGTTGTAGTTTTTTATTTCTTCTATCAAGAGTTTGTTATTTTAAAATAGTGCCGGTTTGTACTATTTACTCTACAGCAGAAAGTGATGAAGATTTCTGTTGAGAGGAGTATGATTTTAGCACCAGTAACTAAAATCCATTGCTGTTCCCACGCAGGACTGTTAACCAGAGAACATCAGTTGGGGGGAACAGTTTGCAGGCTTAACTGCTTCAGGTATGATCAGTCATTTTTCTAACAAGACCATGTAATGCTAGAAGACTGTCAGAAATTCCCACTGGGATTGGTAAGCCATTTTTTTCTAATAGACTCTGTATAAAATGATGGCTTATATTTAGGGCTCTATGCTGGTTGACACTATTGTGGGCTTTAAAATCAATTGCTTTTTAGCATGTTTTTCACTATAAATAAGGTGTTTTTTCAGACTTTAAAACACTTTTGGGGTTTAATTTTGGCCTGGCACTTATTTGGACACCTAAATCTAGTCAGAAAGGCCCCTCCACTCTAGAATGAAGAGGGAGGAGGCCTAATTTTTAGGCCTAAATTGTGCAGTTGTTTTTGCCTAGGCAATCCATGCAGCTTCATGTGGGGAGTCAAGAGGCATCATAAAAGACTCCAGGGATGCTTATTTCCTGCTAAAATAATCCCTAATGAAGGTAAAAGACTACAGTGAAAACTGTGGCTAGTACTGTAGTGTGTTAACTGGTTAATAACTGTTATTAGCTCCGGTTTGGGCATTAAGGGGTTAATTGATCTGAAAATTTGTGTGCAATCTTTTCAAAGAATTAAGACTCTGTGGTGAAAATTTCATTAAAATCGGATGTTTATTTCATGTTTTTTTTGATGTTTCAGTAAAAAAGTGTGCATTAAGGGGTTAATTGATCTGAAAATTTGTGTGCAATCTTTTCAAAGCATTAAGACTCTGTGGTGAAAATTTCATTAAAATCGGATGTTTATTTCATGGTTTTTTGATATTTCAGTAAAAAAGTGCTTTTTTAATATTTAAAGAGACAGTAACGTTTTTGTCAAAAATAATTTTTATTGCATTATAGTTCTGTTTAAGTCTGTTAAACATGCCTGAGTCTTCAGATAGCCTATGTTCTGTATGTCCAAAGGCCAAGGTGGTTCCTCCATTAAATTTATGTGTGAAGTGTGCCATAGCGTCCAAACAGCTTAAGGACAGTACAATTACACTTAAAAATATAGCCCAAGATGATTCTTTAGCTGAAGGTAGTGAAAATAGCTTGCTTTCCTCTCCTTCTGTGTCAACACCAGCTATGCCCGTGCAGGCGATGCCCAGTACATCTAGCGCACCAATTGCGATTACTATGCAACAGTTTGCAGCAGTAATGGATAATTCTATCGCAGCATTTTTATCCAAACTGCCAGCTTTCCTAGGAAGCGTGATTGCTCAGTTTTAAATACAGAAAATGAGCAAGTAGACGCAGAGGATAATTTATCTGTAGTGCCCTAGTGGTGGTGAGGGAGGGCCTGTCTGAGGGAGAAATTTCTGACACAGGAAAAGTTTCTCAGCAGGCAGAGCCTGATACCATAGCATTTAAATTTAAGCTAGAACACCTCCGCGCTCTACTTAAGGAGGTCCTGGCTACTCTTGATGATTGTGACCCTTTGGTGGTCCCAGAAAAATTGTGTAAAATGGATAAATTCTTAGAGGTCCCAGTACACACTGATGCATTTCCGATACCTAAGAGGGTGGCGGATATAGTGAATAAGGAGTGGGAGAAACCAGGTGTACCTTTTGTTCCCCCTCCTATATTTAAGAATATGTTCCCCATTGTTGACCCCAGAAGGGACGCGTGGCAGACGGTCCCTAAGGTAGAGGGGGCAGTTTCAAAGCTAGCTAAGCGCACAACTATACCAATAGAAGACAGTGGCGCTTTCAAAGATCCTATGGATAAAAAATTAGGTTTATTTAAGAAAATTTTTGTTCAACAAGGTTTTCTTCTTCAACCAATTTCTTGCATTATTCCTGTAACCACTGCAGCTGCTTTTTGGTTTGAGGAATTAGAAAACTCGCTCCAGAAAGAGACTTCTTAGGATGAAGTCATGGATAGAATTCACGCCCTGAAGTTGGCTAATTCTTTCATTACAGATGCCGCTTTTCAGTTAGCTAAATTAGCGGCGAAAAATTCTGGTTTCGCAATAGTGGCGCGTAGAACGCTTTGACTAAAATCGTGGTCGGCGGATGTGTCGTCCAAAACAAAATTGTTTAATATTCCTTTCAAGGTAAGACCCTATTCGGGCCAGAGTTGAAAGAAATTATTTCAGATATCACTGGGGGAAAAGGCCATGCCCTTCCACAGGATAGACCTTTCAAAGTTAAAAATAAGTCTAATTTTCGTTCCTTTCGCAATTTCAGGAACGGACCGGCTTCTACCTCTACAGCCACTAGGCAAGAGGGTAACGCACCCCAGCCCAAACCAGCATGGAAACCATTGCAAGGCTGGAACAAGGGTAAACAGGCCAAAAAAAAAAAAAAAAAACCTGCTGCTGCTACCAAGACAGCATGAAGGGGTAGCCCCCGATCCGGGACCGGATCTAGTAGGGGGCAGATTTTCTCTCTTTGCTCAGGCCTGGGCAAGAGATGTTCCGGACCCCTGGGCACTAGAAATTGTCTCTCAGGGGTATCTTCTAGAATCAAGGACCTTCCTCCAAGGGGAAGGTTCCACTTGTCTCGCTTATCTTTAGACCAGATAGAGAGACAGGCATTCTTACATTGCGTAGAGTACCTTTTAAAAATGGGAGTGATGAACCCAGTTCCAGCAGCAGAACAAGGACTGGGATTTTACTCAAACCTGTTTGTAGTTCCCAAAAAGGAAGGAACTTTCAGGCCAATTCTGGATTTAAAGATCCTAGACCAATTACTCAGAGTTCCATCATTCCAAATGGAAACCATTCGGATTACCAGTTTGTGGCTCTTCCCTTCGGATTGGCCACTGCTCCGAGAATTTTCACAAAGGTGCTAGGGTCCCTTCTAGCGGTGCTAAGGCCAAGGGGCATTGCAGTAGCACCTTAACTAGACGACATTTAATACAGGCGTCGTCTTTTCACAAAGCAAGGGCTCATACGGACATTGTTCTAGCCTTTCTAAGGTCTCACGGGTGGAAGTTGAACATAGAAAAAAGTTCTCTGTCCCCGTTCACAAGGGTTCCCTTCCTGGGAACAATAATACACTCGGTAGAAATGAAAATCTTTCTGACAGAGGTCAGGAAACTAAAACTTTTGAACACTTGTCGAGTTCTTCAATCCATTCCTCAACCCTCCATAGCTCAGTGCATGGAGGTAACAGGACTAATGGTTGCGGCAATGGACGTGGTTCCTTTTGCTCGAATTCATTTAAGACCATTGCAACTGTGCATGCTCAAACAATGAAATGGGGATTATGCAGATTTTTCTCCCCAGATTCAGATGGACCAGCAAACCAGAGACTCACTCCTCTGGTGGTTGTCTCAGGATCACCTGTCTCAGGGAATGAGTTTCCGAAGACCGGAGTGGATCATTGTCACGACCGACGCCAGCCTCTTAGGCTGGGGCGCGGTCTGGAAGTCCCTGAAGGTTCAGGGTCTATGGTCTCGGGAAGAATTTCTTCTCCCGATAAACATTTTGGAATTGAGAGCGATATCAATGCGCTCCAGGCATGGCCTCAACTAGCGGACACCAAATTAATCAGTTTTCAGTCGGACAACTTGACGACTGTTGCGTACATCAATCATCAGGGGGGAACAAAGAGTTCCCTGGCGATGAGGGAGGTATCCAAGATCATCAAATGGGCAGAGGATCACTCCTGCCATCTATCAGCAATTCACATCCCAGGAGTGGACAACTGGGAAGCGGATTATCTGAGTCTTCAGACTTTCCATCCGGGGGAGTGGGAACTCCACCCGGAGGTTTTTTGCTCAGCTGACCCAGCTATGGGGCATTACAGATCTGGATCTGATGGCGTCACGTCAGAACTTCAAAGTTACACGTTACGGGTCCAGGTCCAGGGATCCCAAGGCGACATTGGTAGATACCTTAGTAGCACCTTGGTCGTTCAATCTAGCTTATGTCTTTACACCGTTTCCCCTTCTCCCCCGGCTAGTAGCCAGGATCAAGCAGGAGAAGGCTTCAGTAATTCTAATAGCTCCTGCGTGACCACGCAGGACTTGGTATGCAGACCTGGTGAATATGTCATCGGTTCCACCATGGAAGCTGCCTTTGAGGCAGGACCTTCTAATTCAAGGTCGATTCGAACATCCAAACCTAGTTTCTCTGCAACTGACTGCTTGGAGATTGAACGCTTGATTCTAGCTAAACGTGGGTTTTCGGAATCACTTATAGATACTCTGATCCAGGCTAGAAAGCCTGTCACCAGGAAAATTTACCATAAGATATGGCGGAAATATCTTGCTGGTGCGAATCCAAGGGTTACTCATGGAGTAAGATTAGGATTCCAAGGATACTATCTTTTCTCCAAGAAGGATTGGAGAAAGGTCTGTCAGCTAGTTCTTTTAAGGGACAGATATCTGCTCTGTCTGTTTGGTTACACAAGCGTCTGGCAGCCATGCCAGATATTCAGGGTTTGTACAGGCTTTAGTCAGAATCAAGCCTGTCTACAGACCTGTGGCTCCTCCATGGAGTCTAAATTTAGTTCTTTCAGTTCTTCAAGGGGTTCTGTTTGAACCTCTACATTCCATAGATATTAAGTTACTATCTTGGAAAGTTTTTGTTTTTTTGTAGCTATTTCTTCAGCTAGAAGAGTTTCTGAATTGTCTGCTTTGCAGTGTAATTCACCCTATCTGGTGTTTCATACAGATAAGGTCGTTTTACGTAACAAACCTGGTTTTCTTCCAAAAGTGGTTTCCAATAAGAATATCAACCAGGAAATAGTTGTTCCTTCTCTGTGTCCTAATCCAGTTTCTAACAAGGAACGTCTTTTACACCATCTTGATGGGGTTTGTGCTTTAAAGTTTTATCTAAAAGCAACTAAAGGCTTCAGACAAACATCGTCCTTGTTTGTCGTCTATTCTGGTAAGAGGAGAAGTCAAAAAGCGACTGTGACCTCTCTGTCTTTCTGGCTGAAAAGCATCATCCAGTTGGCTTATGAGACTGCTGGAAGGCAGCCTCCTGAACGAATTACAGCTCACTCTACTAGAGCTGTGGCTTCCACATGGGCTTCCAAGAATGAGGCTTCTGTTAAACAGATTTGTAAGGCAGCGACTTGGTCTTCACTGCATACGTTTGCCAAATTTTACAAATTCATTACTTTTGCTTCTTTGGAGGCTATTTTTGGGAGAAAGGTTTTGCAAGCAGTGGTGCCTTCCGTTTAGGTTACCTGACTTGTTCCCTCCCTTCATCCGTGTCCTAAAGCTTTGGTATTGGTTCCCACAAGTAAGGATGAAGCCGTGGACCGGATACACCAATGTAGGAGAAAACAGAATTTATGTTTACCTGATAAATTTCTTTCTCCTACGGTGTATCCGGTCCACGGCCCGCCCTGGCATTTTGGTCAGGTTTAAATTTATTTTTTGTAAACTACAGTCACCACTGCACCTTATGGTTCTCCTTTTTCTCCTAACCGTCGGTCGAATGACTGGGGGGGCGGAGCCTGAGGGGAGCTATATGGACAGCTCTGCTGTGTGCTCTCTTTTCCACTTCCTGTAGGGGAAGAGAATATCCCACAAGTAAGGAAGAAGCCGTGGACCGGATACACCGTAGGAGAAAGAAATTTATCAGGTAAACATAAATTCTGTTTTCAAGGTGTAATAGCTTATGGTAAATATTATTAGGTGTCTCACCTCTTGTTTCTTCTTGTTTCCTCTAACTCCTGCAGGTCTGCCTCACAACGAATGCGAGCTGCATCATATGGGTCTTCAGTATTAGACACTTCCTGGGTAGTGCATGGTGCTTCCATACCAGTCCTTATCAGTGGTGATGCAAAATTTAAAAGTTCCCCTGTTTACAATAACAGAGCAGGTCCTGAATGATATCCACAATTTTAAATAACACAGTAAAGCCAATACAACTTCACAAAATCAGCTTGGGTGCACGTATCAGAAAAGTGTGTATACAAGTTAGCAAGAGAATACGGCACACACTTTATCCTCACAGCCACCTGGTGCTCAGCTAAAACGTACATACAGTAGAGAAGATTAACTGAATCCAACGGACGGTCTCCGTGTTGCATAAAGATCCAAGAACAGCAAGCACACAGGTTTTAATCAATAATCCGTTTTAATCAGTGCAGAAAGAAACCAGACTTTTCGGCTCTAAAATGAGCCTTTTTCAATGGTATTCAAACCGGATGTGTCAAACAGCACACAAACCTCTACCTTAAATACCCACCCATCCCCATGTGAGCACCAATCAGCAAACAAACCTGAGCCGCACCCTCAAACAAACAGTAACAGACCGGGCTTCAGAACACAGCTGTTTCAGAGCAGAAGCGGCGTGACGTCATCATGCTAACTGCACCACAGAGAATCACTAGAGCTCCGGGTACCCATGGAGACACAGTGTAAACATACACATCAGATCTCAATGGTGATGTGAGAGGGCGTGGGTTCAAATGTGTGACTGACCGGCGCAATATACATATAACCAAAAACCGTGGGCCGTGAGTGAAAGCCCAAAAGTGAAAATACATCAGCATATATATACAAGAGAAAAGGTATCTAAATATTGTTAAATAGGGAGAAATCAATACATATGAATTGGTTGCAAATATGCTACTTAAACCAAAGGTTAAACAAATATCACAGCCTTCTATACCCTCGGTATCAAGGCTTGTGGGCACAATAATCTACAATTTAAGTAAACGCCCCCTAACCTGTGATGAAATAAAAGTGCTTAATAAGGGTTTATCATTTGTACCGACCCCTCGTTGTGACCTGTTTGATTTATTAGTTGATATGGGGAGGTTCCAGAGACAACTCAAGCTCAAGGATTTCTTTAAAGATAAGGGTGATTATATCCCTAAACCCTTTAAAGCTGGCAGTACATTTGAACCCATCAATACCCACCCTTCGATTAAAACTTTTCACCATATTTGTACCACTTCCCTTACAGAATTACACAAAAGCATACCTCTGTCTAGAGACAATTTGACAAGTGCTGAAAGACGGGCCATTAAGTCCCTGTCTACTGACAGGGACATAGTCATTAGGCCAGCGGATAAGGGGGGTGCCACGGTGATACTAGACTACACACAATACAGGGGGGATGCACTTTAACAGCTACATGACATGGATACCTATCGCCCATTACAATCAAATCCGACTAGAATTTTTAAAAAACCGATTGATGACTTTTTGGGGTTGGCCTATCAGGCAGGTGTTATTGATGATGATGTATTGGGATATCTCATTGTGGATCATCCGATTTGCCCAATACTTTATCTATTACCCAAAATTCACAAGTCGCTTGAGGACCCTCCTGGCAGACCCAATGTGTCTGCCAGGGGGTTGCTCGTGCAACCATTGGCAGAATTTATCGATTTTTATCTTCAGCCAGTAGTACAGAATACACAATCACATTTGAAGGATTCTTCTGAACTTATTAAACTACTGAATGGTATAGATGACCTGTCCTCAAATGACATCTTAGTTACCATGGATGTGGTAAGTCTATACACCGTGATACCCCATGCTCATGGGATAGACATGGTGAGACAAATCCTAACTGATAGTCATCTGTACATGGGTCTTCCCGTTGAATTTCTTTTGCATCTGCTGGAGTTCTGTCTGGAGAAAAACTATTTTCACTTCCAAAATGAGTATTTTTTGCAGATTATGGGTACTGCGATGGGGTCGAATATGGCCCCATCTTATGCAAACATTTACATGGCAATGTATGAGAAGTGCAATGTTTTCTCCAGACAGAACCCCATCAAATTGTACCGAAGGTACATAGATGATGTCTTTTTGATTTGGGGCGACACTCCAGAAAGTCTGGTTGAATGGGTTAATGGGTTAAATGCTCTTGAATCAACTATTAAATTCAAAATGGAACACAACAGGGATAAGATCCATTTCTTAGACCTAGAAATCTTTAGGGTAGAATCCCCAAATGGATATAAATTGCAAACAACTCTGTTTAAGAAACCCACAGACAAAAATTCAATCCTTCATTATCACAGTTTCCATCCAAAGTTTCAAAGGGATGGTGTCAGTTCCTCTCAACTCCTGCGGGTCGTCCGCAACAACACGGATGACTCCCACAAAGAGAGACAACTTGAAGAGATGTCCCAAAAATTCTTGGAGAGGGGTTATCCACCCACTCTTATAGATCAACAATGCTGTGAAGCAAGGAAACTGACACAAGATTCACTAACCACAAAAAGGACTACGAGTGAACAGCCCAAGCGGCTGAATTTCATAACTACTTACACTCCGGGGTCTAAGTTGGTTCAAACTGTGATTAAGAAGAACTGGTTGATACTCTCTAAGGATACTAGCCTTCCCTTTGTTGATACTCCAGTACCACGGCTGGTATACAAACGAGCGAGTAACCTCAGGGATTTATTGGTGCTTAGTGATCCTACACACTGCTATGAAAAGCAGATGTGGCTAACTAGAGGCAAACCTGGATGCTATAAATGTGGCAATTGTGTCACATGTAATAATCTCATAACAGGAACCTCTTTTCAACACCCCCACAACAACAGGCTTTACAAGATTAAACACAGACTTACGTGTACCTCAGAATTTGTGGTCTATGCAATTATTTGTCCATGTTCGAGATACTACATAGGCAAGACGGTGAGGTCGCTCAAGGAACGCTTGGCTAATCATAAAACAGCCATCCGTCAGGCCATTGATAAAGGACAGTCGGAACAGCCAGTGGCGCGCCACTTTGCGGCAGCAGGACATGGTGTCTCTTCCTTGCGAGTGATGCTGATTGATCATGTGCCTCGCCATCGGCGGGTGGAGACAGAGGTCAAGCCTTATTAAGGATGGAAGCTCGATGGATCTTTACCTTGGACACTGTTGCCCCTCGGGTCTTAATGCCAATATAGACTTTGGCTGTTGTTATAAGTATAAATAAGCTAAGGCTATCTGGGAGTCATCCTGCTCTATGCTTCTACCTACTCCTCTAGTGCATGATGTAAATATGAATCGGAAATAAGATATGATATGTATTTGGGTTTATTCTTGCTACTGCCCACAAGCCTTGATACCGAGGGTATAGAGGGCTGTGATATTTGTTTAACCTTTGGTTTAAGTAGCGTATTTGCAACCAATTCATATGTATTGATTTCTTCCTGTTTAACAATATTTAGATACCTTTTCTCTTGTATATATATATATATATATATGCTGATGTATTTTCACTTTTGGGCTTTCACTCACGGCCCACGGTTTTTGGTTATATGTATATTGCACCTGTCAGTCACACATTTGAACCCACGCCCTCTCACATCACCATTGAGATCTGATGTGTATGTTTACGCTGTGTCTCCATGGGAATTCAGAGCTCTAGTGATTCTCTGTGGCGCAGTTAGCGTGATGACGTCACGCCGCTTCTGCTCTGAAACAGCTGTGTTCTGAAGCCCGGTCTGTTACTGTTTGTTTGGGGGTGCGGCTCAGGTTTGTTTGCTGATTGGTGCTCACATGGGGATGGGTGGGTATTTAAGGTAGAGGTTTGTGTGCTGTTTGACACATCCGGTTTGAATACCATTGAAAAAGGCTTGTGTTAGAGCCGAAACGTCTGGTTTCTTTCTGCACTGATTAAAACGGATTATTGATTAAAACCTGTGTGCCTGCTGTTTTTGGATTTTTCTGCAACACGGAGACCATCCGTTGGATTCAGTTCATCTTCTCTACTGTATATATATATATATATATATATATATATATATATATATATATATATATATTGTATATACACAAATCGGACCGGATTATTCTGATATATCTACAGTCAAGGCATAGACAGATCATGGGTCACAGGAAATACTGCATGTCCAAGTGGACATTAAGACCCTTTGGTACCAGGGTATCAAGTCTTTAGATCCACTGGCTTTCCCTCTGCAGCAACAGCCTACCCCTACCACCACCTCTCAAAAGAGGGGGGATGTGGCCAATAATAATAAATCTCAGGTCAGTAGCATTGTGTTTTCCCTGGACAAAATGTCTAGCCACAGGTTGGTCTGATTTGCCACTATTTATGGCCGCTCAAATCATGACCTGTGGCAAGCCATTCTGGTACGAGCGTCATCCTGGGTTTTACCCACGTAAAATTTCCCACATGGATAGTGGAGCATATAGATCACGTATTTACTGTAGTTGTGCAGGTGATCCTATGTTTTATTTCAAATTTTCTATTCGTCCACTGATGTGTAAAAAATTTGCTCTGGGTCATCCCACTACAAGTAGTACATCCACTGCACCAGAAGCACCCATTCTTAGTGTTGTTTAATTATGTTTTAGACATATAGCTGGATCTATTATCAGGATGCATCCAATGGTCATGTAAGGAGGCCGCCCTCCTAAATCCAACAATAGGTAAGTCCATAGTCTCACAGGGTAGGACTTTGTCGATGGAAATGATATTCCAGTGCTTCTGTAGAACTTTTGGGAGGTCAACCTTCTCTGGAGTGAAAGTTGTTGTCAGGATCAGTCTTTCACTTTCAGGGTTCAATGGTTCCTTCTTCTTTAAGGCTTCAGTCTGTGACATGTCCACTGCTTCAATGTATGCATCAACAAGTTGTTGTTCCTTGTATCCCCATTCCTCAAATTTCTGCTTCATTTCTTCCAATTGTAGTTGCTTAGTACCCTTGTCGCTGTTGTTCCTAGTCACCCTCTTAAATTGTGACTTTGATCGAGCCTTCTTCAGATATGCAGGATGGCAACTTGTGCCTTGCAGAATAGAATTCCTGTCTGTAGACTATTGGAATAATGTTGTTTTCAGTCTGGCTCCAGATTTGTAAATTCTTAAATCCAAAAAATCCACCACTTGTGGGTCAGAGGTGATCTTGAATTTTAGATTGTTGTTCACCATATTTAGTTCACTAATTCACAAATCAAGTTCCTCCTGGTTACCATCCCAGAGCAGAAATAGGTCATCTATATACCATTGGACCCCAGTGCTGTGCCGGATACCTGTAGGTAGAAGTGGTTTTCAAACATAAAATAATTGTATTTTAGGCAATACTCAAGTAGTTGTATCACGGCATCTAATGGTGGACCTATCTATGGGTACCTGAGCAAGCTCCCCCTTATGGCTGCTATTCCTTCAGTGTGTGGTATAACCATGTATAGGCTGGTTACATCTAGTGTAACCAGCAATTCATCACCTCTGAGATCATTCATGTTCTGCAGTTGTTTAACTAATTCGATGGAATCAAGTAAGATAGGGTCCATTTGACGGCCAGTGTCTGTAGGATTGAACCCCGTGCGGACACAATGGGGCATCCTGGTGGTTTGATGTGGTCCTTGTGGACCTTTGGTAGGGTGTAAGTGATGGGAGTAATAGGGATCTCAACCATCAAAAATTCATATGTAGCCTTGCTTAGAGTTCCACCTGTAAGCATTAGTCCAAGATACTCATCTATAGTTCTTTTAAATTCAGCTGTGGGATCCTTAGGTAGTTTACAGTAGACCGTTGTATCATTCAATTGTGTCAAAATTTCAGCCCTGTAGTCCACAAGGAACAACAACTTGTTGATGCATACATTGAAGCAGTGGACATGTCACAGACTGAAGCCTTAAAGAAGAAGGAACTATCGAACCCTGAAAGTGAAAGGCAGATCCTGACAACAACTTTCACTCCAGAGAAGGTTAATCTCCCAAAAGTTCTACGGGAGCACTGGAATATCATTTCCACCGACAAAGTCCTACCTTGTGAGAATATGGACTTACCTATTGCTGGATTTAGGAGGGTGGCCTTCTTACGTGACCATCTGATGTGTCCTGATAATGGATCCAGCTATATGTCTTAAATAGGGTTGCACCGATACCATTTTTTTTAAGACTGAGTACAAGTACCGATACTTTTTTCAAATACTCACCGATACCAATTACTGATACTTCTTTTTTAATATTATGACAGTTTTCCAAGCACAATGCAGACTAATTATGAACTGTAACTCAAAAGACATTTTGAAATAATAAAATAGTTTTATTTGTTGTCACCAAGTTTACAGAACATGCTTATAAATAAAAAATATTACAATCAAATATATTAATAATGACAACAATAAATAACAGCTGCAGCAGCTGTGGCTGGAAAGCTACAATTTAAAGGGGTGATTACTGGATGCTATTGGGTTGTATGGTGCGTATATAACATCAATCTGACATTTGTATTTAATACAAAGTAATATAATTTAATTCTGGAAAAAATATTGGGAATGGAGTATCCCAGTAATCCCCTTTGAGAAAAATGGGGCATTTGAATTCTTCTGACTCAACAGAAAATAGGACTGGTCTTCATATTTTTCCAGGGCTACTTTTTATTCCCAGTCCTCAGAGTACAGTATGTTTTGAACATACTTGTTCAAGATGAGAACTAGCAGTATAACAGGCAATCTGGCTATTTGAATATTTTTTTAAAAGTTAGTGGCAAGTTCTTTTTAATGAACAGAAGCATCTCTGCATGTTCAGCTATAATTCTGTTTCTGCTATCAGTAAGGACGTTTGACGCTAAGCTGAACAGTCTTTCACTTTTCACACTACTGCATGGGGCAGAAATATATTTTTGAGCCATTTTAGCCAGAGCTGGAAATCTCAGTTTATTAACTGCCCAGTACTTCAGGGGTTTGTCTGAACGAGGTGTATAGTAGCGGCTTTTGGAGCACTGCTCTGACGTACAATAATACAAATAACAGCAATTTGTATTGGCAGAACAGAAGTGAACAAGTTTTAGTTAAGTTTCCACTCCAGATTAAAACGCCACAAGATGATGTATGGGTAGGAAGTGGAGGTATCGGTTTAAGTATCGGTGCATTTGCACGAGTACAAGTACTCATGCAAATACTTGGTATCGGCACCGATACCGATACTAGTATCGGTATCGGTGCAACCCTAGTCTTAAACATGGTTAAACACCACTAGAATGGGTGCTTCCGGTGCAGTGGATGTACTACATGTAGTGGGATGACCCAGAGCAAATTTTTTACACATCCGTGGACGAATAGAAAATTTGAAATAAAACATAGGGTCACCTGCACAACTAAATATGTGATCTATATGATCCACTGCCCATGTGGGAAATTTTATGTGGGTAAAACCCAGGATGACGCCCGTACCAGAATGGCTAACCACAGGTCGGTGATTAGAGCGGCCATAAATAGCGGCCATAAATAGTGGCAAATCAGACCAACCTGTGACTAGACATTTTGTTCAGGGAAAACACAATGCTACTGACCTAAGATTTATTATTATTGACCACACACCCCTCTTTCGAGAGGTGGTGATAGGGTTTGGCTGTTGCTGCAGAGGGAGAGCCAGTGGATCTACAGACTTGATACCCTGGTACCAAAGGGTCTTAATGTCCACTTGGACATGCAGTGTTTCCTGTGACCCATGATCTATCTGTCTATGCGTTGACTGTAGATATATCAGAATAATCCGGTCCCATTTGTGTGTATATATATATATATATATATATATATATATATATATATATATATATATATATTCTCTTTATGGGTGTTTGTTAAGGTCTGGGAATTTTCCAGCTTTAATGTAACAATGGTTAAAATACATACAGTATATGTATATATAGTGTAGAAGATATACATCCAAGTAATATGATTGATATACTCCTTGTTATTATGTAGATATATCTTTGCTCTCTGGTTATTATCTTGATATTCGATACTTGTATTATGCCTTTGTATCTGTAAGATCTTTTTGCATATGGCTTCCTTATTATTATTACATTGCATTAACTGGTTTCTATGGTTTAATCACCTTTGTGTGACCATTTAAGTTTACATGTCACAGTGGTCCTCCTAATAAATTGGTAAGTGTCACATGTTTATATCGTGGTGTATATCTATTAGTAATTTGTATAATAGCTTTCAGTTTGCTCCTTTGACTCGCTGGGGCTGATAGGTCTGACACGATTTGGTGTCCTGGTATGCAATTGGTTACACATTCTTATGACTACGATTATTTACACTATATGATGATTAACGGTACTTGCATTCTTTATTGCTTATAGCACACACTTTGGGTCTAGGATTTGTTTGCTGTATCGTAACAACTACTAAGTGTCCGATGCATATGGGTCACAGGTGATATCTGCATTCAGCGGTGCCTATTGGGTCATTCTCTGCAGCAACTGACATTTGACACACCCCTATGAGGTATTACACCACATTACATAGTGACCTATTGAGAGACGGAACCACTTATTTTGTATTAATAAAGTGAAATTAGTATATTGGTCCACTGTGAGATCACTACGAGGACATATATATTGATAGCATTTAAGCTTGGAAAGATAACTGTGCCATTTTAAATTTAATTTTAACTTTGACATGGTGGCTTTTTGATCTTCCAGGGCTACCGTACGGACACTTGCACATGCGCAGTTGAGCATAGGGGACGCTACACGCTCTGTGAAGCACCAGGGGTCAGGTAATAACATAAATTGTCTGTTTTTCACTTGTATGTAATTCTGAGGATGGGAGTAACCCCGAAAACGTTCACAAAAGTAAAGCTTTTTACTCACTACAAATGGAGAGTGCCTTTCTTTTTTTATGCAATAATTTAAAGTGCACCCCGGAGGCTGTTTGTGTGTGCTGAATCCACTTGGGACATATATATATATATATATATATATATATATATATATATATATATATATATATATATATATATATATATATATATACAGGGAGTGCAGAATTATTAGACAAGTTGTATTTTTGAGGATTAATTTTATTATTGAACAACAACCATGTTCTCAATGAACCCAAAAAACTCATTAATATCAAAGCTGAATAGTTTTGGAAGTAGTTTTTAGTTTGGTTTTAGTTATAGCTATTTTAGGGGGATATCTGTGTGTGCAGGTGACTATTACTGTGCATAATTATTAGGCAACTTAACAAAAAACAAATATATACCCATTTCAATTATTTATTTTTACCAGTGAAACCAATATAACATCTCAACATTCACAAATATACATTTCTGACATTCAAAAACAAAACAAAAACAAATCAGTGACCAATATAGCCACCTTTCTTTGCAAGGACACTCAAAAGCCTGCCATCCATGGATTCTGTCAGTGTTTTGATCTGTTCACCATCAACATTGCGTGCAGCAGCAACCACAGCCTCCCAGACACTGTTCAGAGAGGTGTACTGTTTTCCCTCCTTGTAAATCTCACATTTGATGATGGACCACAGGTTCTCAATGGGGTTCAGATCAGGTGAACAAGGAGGCCATGTCATTAGATTTTCTTCTTTTATACCCTTTCTTGCCAGCCACGCTGTGGAGTACTTGGACGCGTGTGATGGAGCATTGTCCTGCATGAAAATCATGTTTTTCTTGAAGGATGCAGACTTCTTCCTGTACCACTGCTTGAAGAAGGTGTCTTCCAGAAACTGGCAGTAGGACTGGGAGTTGAGCTTGACTCCATCCTCAACCCGAAAAGGCCCCACAAGCTCATCTTTGATGATACCAGCCCAAACCAGTACTCTACCTCCACCTTGCTGGCGTCTGAGTCGGACTGGAGCTCTCTGCCCTTTACCAATCCAGCCACGGGCCCATCCATCTGGCCCATCAAGACTCACTCTCATTTCATCAGTCCATAAAACCTTAGAAAAATCAGTCTTGAGATATTTCTTGGCCCAGTCTTGACGTTTCAGCTTGTGTGTCTTGTTCAGTGGTGGTCGTCTTTCAGCCTTTCTTACCTTAGCCATGTCTCTGAGTATTGCACACCTTGTGCTTTTGGGCACTCCAGTGATGTTGCAGCTCTGAAATATGGCCAAACTGGTGGCAAGTGGCATCTTGGCAGCTGCACGCTTGACTTTTCTCAGTTCATGGGCAGTTATTTTGCGCCTTGGTTTTTCTACACTCTTCTTGCGACCCTGTTGACTATTTTGAATGAAACGCTTGATTGTTCGATGATCACGCTTCAGAAGCTTTGCAATTTTAAGAGTGCTGCATGCCTCTGCAAGATATCTCACTATTTTTGACTTTTATGAGCCTGTCAAGTCCTTCTTTTGACCCATTTTGCCAAAGGAAAGGAAGTTGCCTAATAATTATGCACACCTGATATAGGGTGTTGATGTCATTAGACCACACCCCTTCTCATTACAGAGATGCACATCACCTAATATGCTTAATTGGTAGTAGGCTTTCGAGCCTATACAGCTTGGAGTAAGACAACATGCATAAAGAGGATGATGTGGTCAAAATACTCATTTGCCTAATAATTCTGCACTCACTGTATATATATATATAGATCTCTGATGAAGCGCATGTGAGCATGCGCGAAACGCGTCAGATCTAGCACCCCTTGCACACCTGTGTTAGTGCTACTCACCTTTGTATATCAAATAAAGTCACCTGGCTTATATATATGTCTAGATAGCTTGAGATCTATATGCAATTATCTTTTTGAAAATTCCTTTGAGATATTGTTTAATGTGCACAAGATTTCAATGTGAAATTTTTTCCATAGTTAAACATATACAGTATCTTTACCTATAAATCCATGTTTCTCTATGTATGTGTATGTATGTCAATGCAAAATCCCTTTGCCTGCTTTTTTTTATACTAATACCCGAGATCTCCTATATTTTAGCCCTTATAACTTTTGTGTGTAATATTTTTATAAAATGTTTTTTATTAGACATGTACTTTGCAATGTATTTTTGAAGTATTTTGTGAAACTTTTTTTGTTGCAGAAAACTGTTAACTATAGCTCTTTCAGGATTATTGCATAAACGGCGATTGTGAGCATGCAATCACAATTTTTTAAAACTTGTAATACCTGCACAATGGAAATTGATTGCGAAAAACCGTATCGCACAGGGAAAACCCCTGACTTGTAATCTTGCCCAAAGTATTCCATGTGTTGTCTCACAACTTGTTTGATAATTAATATTTTTGTGAAGACTCACAGTTGTTCTGTTTTTCATTGGGACAGCAATATTAATTAATAAGATTCCATGGTTGAAATTAGCTAATACTGCCCAGCAACTGATACAAACTGCTGCTGCTGCTCTGTAAACAGAGATAGGACTATTTCCTATATGTTGCTATGAAATGTGTAACCTCAGAGGTGGGGAATGAAAATCGATGCTTGGATCATTATATTACTAAAGCATATGAATTAAAATACTGATTGAACACTATTCTCGTCTTGTTAATAACAGTTATATATATATATATGGAAATTCATTTTTAATAAATATGACAATGTAATGTGGCATATGAAAAATAAGACAAATGCTCTGTTCCTAGTTAGATTTTTTAGACATTTTAGGCCTATAAGCTATCAGCAGTGTTTAATAAACACTCAAGCTTTCCAACATCAGAACAATGTAATATCTATACCTATAGACTTACTTGTTTACATAAAGGGCAAGATTCATCAATTTGCGATCGGACAGGATTCACATGTTTTGAACCTATCTGGATTTGATTGCAGAGTGTGGGGCGCATTTGTTCGCCTATAATTAACATTGCACTGGTGAACACTTGTTCAATGCCGCCCCCTACCCTCCAGCAACCAATTACGTGAGAGCAGAGCTTGTCAATCCCCCTGTTTGAATTAATCTGGGGTGATATTCATCTGTCAACTCCAAATTGGCGAGATAATTTATGAAGTAGCGGTTTAAATATCAGTTGCAGGCTCGCTCATTTGAGCCGGCAACTGATATTTAAACCATAGCTTCATAAACTCTCTCATCAATATGGAGTTGACGTTGGCATTCACCTCATGATAAATCTTGCCCAAAATCTAATTTATGCTAAATTTAAATAAATTTGACAAAGGAATAAATAAAGGTTTTTTAACACAAATGTAATATTTTGTAGAAAAAAATGCTAAAACATTTTTAGATGTATTATAATCCACCACAAATTGCCATTGGAAATACTACTCTTATTTTCTTGAGCTGCTATTTAGTAGTTCATTCTCACATAACTAACCATAACTGATACCTTATACCTTTACCTGCAATATATTGTTTTTTTAATCAACATACCATCTGGAAGTAATATTGGCACTATACTGCTCTTTGAAATCTATCACATTTTTTTCAGTGAAATTATTTGAGAGAAAAAAAACTGCTAATAAACAATGGCATTAATTATACTCATAGTATTATTGGAGGGCATTAAATTGATATTAAACTTTTTAAACATTGCCTCTTTGGAAAAATGAAACAAAAATATTAAGGGAAAGTAAACATAAAAAGAAACAGATTGTGTAAAAAAAAAGAGCAAATAAGTTACTTGTTTTCTTGCAAAATGATCACTTAGAAATTCTCAGTGTAGCCACTGCCCTTTAGAGTGATAAGAGAGCTGACATCTTGGCAACAAAGGATGCATTCAGCCTGTTCTGAGCATGGGCAGATCTGACTCATTGTTTATCTAATCAATCCACTTAAAAATTAAACTAGCTAATGTTACTCAAGAGGTTTTATGACACCAGGCTAGATACACCTTGCTGTAGAGACTCCAATGCTTGTAGGGCTGTGAGAGGAAGTAATGGACATAGCACCGTTTAAAAAAAATAAATAAAAGGTTTCATTAATTTTAAATGGTGAAAAATGTGTATTGCAATGAATTCTATTAAGTATAAGCCACTGTTTAGTGCTTTTTATTACAACAAAAACAAAATGTATGCTTACCTGATAAATGTCTTTCTTTCCGGATATGGAGAGTCGACTTTGTCATTCCAATTACTAGTGGTAATATCACTCCTGGCCAGCAGGAGGAAGCAAAGAGCACCACAGCAAAGCTGTTCAGTGTCACTCCCCTACCAATAATCCCCAGTCATTTGACCGAAGGAAAATGGAAAAAGGAATAACACAAAGGTGTAGAGGTGCCTGCGGGTAAAAAATAACTGTCTTAAGGGTGGGGTCGTGGACTCTCCATATCCATAGAGAAAGAAATTTATCAGGTAAGCATACATTTTGTTTTCTTTCCTAAGATATGGAGAATCCACGACATGATTCCAATTACTAGTGGGAACCAATACCTAAGCTAGAGGACACGGAATGAATAGGGAGGGAGAACAAGACAGGCAGGTCTAATCAGAAGGCACCACCGCTTGAAGAACCTTTCTCCCAAAAGAGACCTCAGCTGAGGCAAAAGTATCAAATTTGTAGAATTTGGAAAAAGTATGTAGAGAGGACCAAGTTGCAGCTTTGCAAATCTGTTCCACAGAAGCTTCATTTTTGAAAGCCTAAGAAGAGGAGACGGCCCTAGTGGAATCAGCTGTAATTCTCTCAGAAGGCTGCTGACCAGCAGTCTCATAAGCAAAACGAATTATACTTCTCAACCAGAGGGAAAGAGAAGTAGCAGTAGCCTTCTGACCCTTACGCTTTCCAGACAAACAAACAGGGCAGAAGACTGGTGAAAATCCTTAGTCGTCTGAAGGTAGAATTTTAGAGCATGCACCACATCCAAGTTGTGCAACAGATGTTCCTTATGAGAAGAAGGATTAGGACAGAGAGAAGGAAGAACAATTTCCTGATTAATATTTCTATCCGAAACCACTTTCGGAAGAAAACCCTATTTAGTACGAAGAACCGCTTTATCTGCATGAAAGATAAGGTAAGGCGAATCACGCTGCAAAGCCCAGAGTTCCAAAACTTTCCAAGCAGAAGAGATAGCAATAAGAAACAAAACCTTCCAAGATAACAATTTAATATCTATAGAATGCATAGGCTCAAACGGAGCCTGCTGCAAAACTTTAAAAACAAGGTTAAGGCTCAAAGGAGGAGCAACGGGTTTAAACACAGGAGTGAAAAAATAGATAGGAGCGCTAAAAGCTAAAGGTGCTAAATGTATTAATGTGATATTTGTTAGAAAAAGAAATAAACAAAATAGATGTATGTCTAAAGAAACAAAGATTTATTCACATTATGTGATATAAAATTGTAAAAACGGACGTCTCCGTAAATAAAAACAATTTCTACAATAAAGTTGCCATCATTTGATATAAGAATAGACTTGCAATATAAAGTTCAGTCCAAATCCGCCCTTAACTTTTAAATCTGGAGTTGGTTTGTTAGCAAGGCAGGGGCTTACCCAAACGAGTGCACAGTCAGTCTGCTCCGTGATTCGTTGTACGGCCGTAATGACGTCACTATTGGGGGCGCTGTCCTGAAAACACTTACTGATTGGTGTAAGTGCGATGTTAGTAGGTTACACTGTTTCTTGGCTTCTTTTGCTCCAATGCAGCGTTCAAATGAAGAGAATAATCCTGCACTTAGTGCCAAATAGCACGCAGGATAACCAATCCAAAAGTGTGGTATCAAGTGGTGTCCAGAGTTGACCCGTTACAGGTCTAGTGGCAAGTTGGAAATAGCTAACAGTGTTAGCAAGTAGCTTTGGTTTATCCCAAATCCAAGAACGTAGTAGGAGTAATGTCCAGAGGTGACCCGTTACGGTCTAGTGGTAAAACCAGAAATGGCTAACAGTGTTAGCAGTATGGTTCACTTTTAAATGGCAAGTATTAGCTTAGGTGTAGTTGCAGTACATCAACGCGTTTCTCCCTCTGCAGGGCTTTTTCAATAAGAAACAAAACCTTCCAAGATAACAATTTAATATCTATAGAATGCATAGGCTCAAACGGAGCCTGCTGCAAAACTTTAAAAACAAGGTTAAGGCTCAAAGGAGGAGCAACGGGTTTAAACACAGGCCTGATTCTGACCAGGGCCTGACAAAAAGATTGAACATCTGGCACATCTGCCAGACGCTTATGTAAAAGAATAGATAAAGCAAAAATCTGACCTTTCAGAGAATTGACTGATAACCCTTTCTCCAGACCTTCCTGGAGAATGGACAGAATCCTAGGAATCCTGACCCTACTCCAAGAGTAACCTTTGGATTCACATTAATAAAGGTATTTATGCCATACCTTATGGTAATTTGGCTTGTGAGCCTGTAGTATGGTCTCAATGACCGACTCAGAAAACCCACTCTTAGCCAGAATTAAGTGTTCAATCTCCAAGCAGTCAGCTTCAGAGAAATGAGATTTGGATGGAGGAATGGACCCTGAGTTAGAAGGCCATTTCTTAGAGGCAACCTCCAAGGTGGCAGGGATGACATCTTCACTAGATCTGCATACCAGATCCTTTGAGGCCATGCAGGAGCTATATGAATTGCAGATGCTCTCTCCTGTTTGATACGAGCAATGACTCGTGGAAGGAGCGCAAACAGAGGAAACAGATATGCTAGACCAAAATCCCAAGGAACTGCCAGAGCATCTATCAGAGCAGCCTGCAGATCTCTTGACCTTAAACCATACCTTGGAAGCTTAGCGTTCTGCCAAGACACCATTAGATCCAACTTAGGCACCCCCCACTTGATGGTTAACCTGGAGAACACCTCCGGATGGAGAGCCCACTCTCTGGGATGAAATGTCTGTCTGCTCAGGAAATCAACTTCCCAGTTGTCAACTCCTGGAATGTGGATGGCAGATAGACAACAATTGTGAGCTTCCACCCACTTAATAATCTGTGCCACCTCTATAATGGCTAAGGAACTCCAAGTTCCTCCCTGGTGGTTGATTTAAGCCACTGAGGTGACGTTGTCCAATTGGAACCTGAGGTAAAGCCATCAGAGCATTGTAAATCACTCTCAACTCCAAGATGTTTATAGGGAGAGCAGACTCCTCCTGATTCCATAGTCCCTGCACCTTTAACAAGTCTCAGACTGCTCCCCAGCCTAGCAGGCTGGCATCCGTGGTCACAATCACCCAGGAAGGTCTCCAGAAGCATGTGCCCTGAGACAGATGGTCCTGAGAAAGCCACCATGGGAGAGAGTCTCTTGTCGACTGGTCTAGATCTATCATCTGGGACAGATCCGAATGGTCTCCATTCCATTGTCTGAGCATGCATAATTGCAGAGCTCTCAAATAGAATTGAGCAAAGGGAATGATGTCCATGAAAGTGACCATCAGACCAATTACCTCCAAGCATTGAGCCACTGATGGCCTAAAAGTAAACTGTAGAGAGAGGCAAGAGGAGATAATTTTGGGTTTTTTGACCTCCGTCAGAAAATTTTTCATAGATAGGGAATCTATTATGGTCCCTAAAAAAACATCCTTGCAGCTGGAACAAGGGAACTCTTTTCCAGATTCACTTTCCATGTGTGGGAACATAGAAAAGACAACAAAATCTCTGTATGAGAGTTTGCTTGTTGAAAAGATGGTGCCTGAACCAATATGTCGTCCAGGTAGGGTGCCACTGCAATTCCCCAAGACCTGATCACTGCCAAGAGAGCCCCCAGAACCTTTGAGAAAATTCTGGGAGCTGTGGCAAGGACAAATGAAAGAGCCACAAACTGAAAGTGTTTGTCTAAAAAGGTGAATCTCAGGAACTTGTGATGATCCCTGTGGATGGGAACATGAAGATATGCATCCTTCAGGTCTATGGTCATCATGAACTGACCCTCCTGAACCAATGGAAGAATGGAACAAATGGTTTCCATTTTGAAGGATGGTACCCTGAGAAACTTGTTGAGACACTTTAGGTCTAAAATGAGTTGAAAAATTCCCTCTTTTTTGGGAACCACGAACAGATTTGAAAAGAATCCTAGACCCTGTTCCCTTACTGGAACTGGAACAATCACTCCCAAGGAGGAAAGGTCCTGAACGCAGTTCAAGAATGCCTTTCTTTTTATCTGGCCTGCAGATAATCTTGATAGATGGAATCTGCCCCTGGGAGTAAAAGTTTTGAATTCTATTTTGTAACCCTGAGATACTATGTCCACAGCCCAAGGATCTTGGACTTCTCATATCCATGCTTGACAAAACAGGTAAAATCTGCCCCCAACTTGATCCGATCCCGGACCGGGGGCCTACCGTTCATGCTGACTTAGACTCAGCTGAAGGTTTCTTTGATTGCTTTCCCTTGTTCCGAGACTGATTGGGCTTCCAATAGGACTTGGACTGCTTCTCCTTGGAAGAGGGAGAGGAAGACTTTTGACCTTTGAAATTACAAAAGGAACGAAAATTACTTTGATGCCCTTTAGGTCTGTTCTTCTTATCTTGTGATAGAAAAGACCATTTTCCACCCGTATTATCAGAAATTATTTCTGCCAGACCAGGTCCAAACAAGGTTTTACCCTTATAAGGAAGCGCCAGAAGCTTGGACTTGGAGGTAACATCAGCTGACTAAGATTTTAGCCACAAAGCTTTGCGGGCGAAGACAGTGAAGCCAGACATCTTGGCTCCCAGTCTAATAATTTGCATGTTAGAATCAGAAATAAATAAATTGGCTACTTTGAGAGCTTTAATCCTATTTTGGATCTCCTCCTCCTAAAGGAATTCATTTATTCAGACACCAATCTTCACCTCCTCCATTGAAGGAGGCAAAGAGAATGACTGAGGATTATGGGTAGGGGAGTGACACTTAACAGCTTTGCTGTGGTGCTGTTTGCCTCCTCCTGCTGACCAGGAGTGATATTCCCACTAGTAATTAGAATGACGTCGTGGACTCTCCATATCTTAGGAAAGAAAAACAGACTGCTTATATCCCTTTAAAAAGTGTGACTTATGGCAGGGTCTGACTGAGCTCAGGGATGGAAGCTTGATCTCTGAACTCCTAGCTGCAAAAATAAAAATCAGTATTTAAAGCCAACAAAAGGATCATAACTCGTCGCCAACCAGCAATGCGATGAGTTATGAGCACAAGGAAGATTGCTAGAAAGACAGATCACATTCCATGTGGGAGAGAGAAACTTCCAAATGCTTAAGGCGCCAAGACAGGCGCCATTAAACTCAATCTGCAACGGCACTCAACAAAGTCATAGACGGCCTAAGTGGGGCCCGGACGGACAGAGCAACAGGAAAGATCCCCAAATGAGCCTTTCCTGAGGTCTAGTACAGGCCATCTGATCGGGAGGAATCCGTAGGAGGCAAGGACACAGTGGGAAAAAAAGCACCAAAGTGGCAGCGGCTGGTTGCATAGAGAAGCAAGGCAGATCTGCAGAAGCTTGTTTCTAAACAGGACATAACATCCAACTTTGAGAGGCTATGGGAAAATATGGACTTAATGCATTCAGCTGTAACCACAAGCCTCCCAGAAATAAGGGCAGATATAGCTGACTTGGGTGGAAGATTGGAAGTGTTGGAAGAGCACAGAGAAGCCATTACAGAGGAACTAACCTCGGTCTCTCAGTCTTTAAATGATCAACAACAATATTTATCGGATGTACAAGATAAGGTTGAAGACCTTGAAAATAGGAGCCGACAAAGTAATATTAGGCTTAAGTGAGTCTCTGAAAGCATTAGCAACACAGATCTCATACCATATTTGAAACAACTCTTTAAGCAGATCGTAGGAGACAAAAAATATTCAGAATACGAGATGGAGAGGACTCATAGAGCCTTAAAGGCAAAACCTAAAGGGGATTCACCCCCCAGGGACGTTATCATCAAGTTTGTCTTCTACCAAGACAGAAAAAAAATATTACAAGCCTCGCGGAACAATCCCACCTTTAAGTTTCAGGGAACTGTGATACCATTTTTCAAGACCTAAGTGTTATTACCCTTCAAAGAAGGGGTTCCCTACGCCCCCTGACTACACTCCTTCGAAAACATCAGATCAAATACAAGTGGGGATTTCCCTTTGCCCTACTCATCATGAAGGATGGCAGATCCATTACACTTAAAGAAAAGAAAGAAATACCACAAGTATGCAAGATGCTGGGACTGGACTCCCCACTTAAACTTACTGAGGGCTCATCTACACCAAGGTCTAACACCTCAAACCTGGATAAACGGAGAAGGCAAATAGAAAGAGACCTAAGAAATGACAAAATGGAGGAAAGGGACGATCTTACCCGAAAGAGATGAATAAACCCTGACATCTCCCTTAACATATGTTTTTTACATATTTAGGAATTCTGTGCACCTGATGGACTCCTGAGTGGATCCAAATTCTAAGACACTATATGGATTCCATGAGAACTATGTCCTTTAGTGGAAACGTAGCTCTCTAAAAAAAATAACGAGTTGGTTAAGAGACTTTGTTTTATGTTACTGATTTAAAATGTTCAGTTTAAAAAGAATTTCTACACAAAAGTGAGCTTGCGCTTCCAGGAAGCGGATGAAAGCAGTATTTATACAGGTTTACCCTTTTTGATAGTTTTGATAGTTTTTTCCAGAGATGCCGAAACAGTACTTATTTCCCTAAGGGTTTAACATGCCCAGGTGCTAATGAAGGACCCCCTAACTTGGAGAAGGTTAGTAATACCCACTAAGACATCACACTCTATTATCCTAAAATGATCTCATGACTTCTAGAATACATCTTATCTCATATAATGTGAGAGGCCTAAACATGGATGTTAAATGTGGGACTGCCATTAATCAATACCAAAGTCTTGGAGCCAATATAGTCTTTCTCCAAGAGACGCACTTCACCAAAACAGTCATACCTAAATACTGGTCCAGATTTCTTTCATGTAATTGGCAATAGTCCATGAGCTAGTGACGTATGGGATATACAATCCTACCAGGAGGGGCAAAGTTTCCCAAACCTCAAAATGCCTATTAATACACCCCTCACCACACCCACAATTCAGTTTTACAAACTTTGCCTCCTATGGAGGTGGTGAAGTAATTTTGTGCTTGTTTTTTATGATTCCTTGTGTTCTAAGCATTCTGAAGCCCAATTCCTCTCAGAGTACAGTGTTTGTCAGAGGCAGGGGCGGAACTACCGGTGGTGCAGAGATCACAGTTGCGACCGGGCCCGGCAGGTCCAACCCTCGTGGGGGGCCCTCAGCAGTCAGCACATCAAAACTTTTTTTTCAACAAACTTTTTACTTTTTTTTTTTCTTCAACAAACTTTTTTTTTTTTTTTTTTTTCTTAAACAAATTTTTTTTCCAGTATTTTTTTCAGCGCCTGTGTGCCTGCGTTGAAACAGCAGTTTTAAATCAGAGCGTTGCCGCAGGTTACCATGGCAACGCTCTGAAACATTTGCCGGCTGCTGAGCGGGAAAGAAGGAGGCTGCGAGGCAGATGTCAGAATGCAGCCACTGCCAGTAACGCAGAGTACTACTGTACAGGTCAGCTGCATGTTCTGTTGTGGTGGGTGTTTAAATTATATATCAACTAAAAGGAGAAAAATTACTTTCAACGGCAAGAAGAGCTCATCCATACATATTGTTAGATCCTGGCCCCACATGGTTATATGTATAAACTTATTTAATGGTCTACCGTCTCAGATAACAACAAACACAAATTTAAATATATTAATAGATGTTGTGGTGGAGCTTTTAACACTATGCAGCGTGTGGATGCCCTGCTATAGTGTTGCCTGTTCTCTGTCACATGCACTCCCGGTATATACTTCTATATAGAAATCTGTAGAAATGAATTTGTCTTTAAAAAAAAATCAAAAGCACCAGAAGTGCGTGTGACAGAGCAGGCAGCGCTATAGCAGGGCATCCACACACTGCATAGTGTTAAAAGCTCCACCACAACATCTATTAATATATTTAAATTTGTGTTATTATCTATAAGAGACCATAAAATAAGTTTATTATATAACCATGTGGGGCCAGGATCTAAAAGCACTGGGGGTGGATCTGACAGAGCAGGCAGCGCTATAGCAATGCATCCACACGCTGCAGAAGGAGAACTATGTATGAAGTAAAGGTGGCTGGCTGCGGTCAGAAGTGTTTGATAAGCTGCCTTCAGCTTGTGTTTTTGAGTTGGGATGTGAGAGAGGGTTCTGGGGCGCAGCAGCACAGTTACTTCAGAGGGTGGTGCAGTCTCAGGCAACACTGCTCCTTTAAACAGCCTGAAACATTTTACTTCCAGTTCCCTCCTTTTCATCCCCTCCCCTTCTTTTTTACCTTGTGCGCGGTGCTGAGCCTGCCAGTAAGGTATTCAGTACTAAGTTGAGACAGCACACAGCTAATTTACAGCCAGGACGATATAGTAGAGACAAGATTATCTACGGTAAGGGGGCAGTGGTAGCTGTGTTTTGTCAGTTCTAATTTGACATTTTTATTATACTGTGAGCTGCATGCATGAGTGGTCAAGTAGACTCCCAGCCTCAATCTTCCTAAGCTCTGGCCAACTATATCACCACTCCTCTGCAAAGGGTCCTGTATCGTTGAACTAAATCTTTCTTAGGTTCTAACAGTTTTTAACCCCACTCTGTGCATTTTATTAAAGTGCTCAAAGCTTTCATGTGTTTAAATGGCAGGCAATGAGGAAAAATAGAAGTTAAAATATGCAATCTTTACATTTACAACAAAATATGATTACCTACCTTACATTCACTTGCTCATATGTCTGTTAGATAATAACCTAGATTAAATCATCTGTGCTTTTCTCTTTGGGGCAGCAAGTCCCACCCCCCAACATATATCAGCACAAATATATATATATATATATATATATATATATATATATATATATATATATTCATTTTGTATTTTTTTTTTTTATAATTATTTATAAAAAATCTTGTGTCCTCTTAAATGCTTCTGAAAATTGTGCTGGGTCTATATACAGTACTGGTGGTTTAAACAGTGTCACTATATACAGTAATAGGGGGTCAGACCATCTCACAGACTGTGGGCACAGGGTACTACCTCCTTTTGCAGACATGTAATCTGATTAAAAATAAATACTGTGTTAAATGTTAAAAAAATATATATATATGTATCAAATTCACTTTTTTGGGGGTGGGGGGGCCCATTCTTAGATTCTTGCACCTGGGCCCTGTGGTTTCTAGTTACGCCTCTGGTCAGAGGGATGTGAAGAGAGTATCGCCTGTTTGATTTTATGGTTTTCCTCGATGGAAATCTTTTCAAGGGTTCTCTGTTATCGGTGGTAGGGATTCATCTCCTACCTCCCTTTTCAGATTGACAATATACTCTTATATATATTACCTCTGCTGATAGCTTTCAGTACTGGTTTGGCTATCTGCTATATGTGGATGGGTGTCTTTCGGTTAGTATGTATCATTATTTTAAGACAATCTTAGCTATGGTTTGGCCCTTTATGTATTGATATAAAGTTTTAAATATATGTATGTTACTTATATTTGCCATGAGTCAGGTCTATGTGTATTTCCCTTTGCAGTCCAGCAGTTTCGTTATGGGAATCATGTTTAGGAAGTTTGTCTTACCTGGGGGATAGTCTTTTTTTCAATTTTACTTTTTTTTTTCTTGGAAAAACTTGTGGGCAAATTAGGCTCACGAGGGCGCAAAATGCTGTTATTTATTGCATCATTCTTGGCGCGGGAAATTTTTGGGGTGCGAATGTGCGTCTGTCATGACGCAAATTCATAATTTCCTGCGTCTTAGTTGATGCTAGGTTGTTTGGCACAAAATTGTGTTTGTTATGACATGAGTTGCGTCATCTCCGGATGTTTGTTGGCGAAAATTTTTTTTTCTCAACTTCTTTTTGTGTTGTGCGTCATACTTGACACCAAAAAATTTAGATTTATTTTACCTCACTTCCTATATGCTACTTGCCTTCCTTATGCTCAGAGGGCTATGCTATTTGCTTTTTTTTGCCAATTTTAGCATTTGCATTTTTTCCCATTCCTGAAACTTCTATATGTGGAAATAAGATATTTCTGTTTAATGTTATTTTTCTTTTTTACATTTTACAAGTTGTCTCAATCTGATCCTGTCTCAGAAGCTGCTGTAGGAACCATGCTGCCTGAACACAGTTCTACCAAAGCTAAGTGTATCTGTTGTAAGCTAGTGGAGATTATGGGGGTAGTTATCAAGCCGTCTACTTTACCTGCCTTCGCCGGTTCAATACGCCCGCCTAAGCTCGCCTACCATCGCTGCCGCGGACCTGCAAAATTTTGCCTAAGTTATCAATAAAGCTGTCAAGTACGGGGCGATGAGCAGCGGATTGTGAGAGTTATCACTCATCCGATCTCGCTGCTCTTCAGCTTTTTGACAGCTTTATTGCTAGCCTGTCACTAAGCACCCACACTAACTATACTGTTCTACCCCCTATACCGGTGCCCCCGGAGCCCCCCGCAACTAAATAAAGTTATTAACCCCTAAACCGCCGCTCCCGGACACCGCCGCAACTATAATAAATTTATTAACCCCTAAGCCGCCGCTCCCGGAGCCCACCGCCACCTACATTATATCTTGTAACCCCTATCCTGCCCCCCTATACCGCCGCCACCTATAATAAAGTAATTAACCCTTATCCTGTGGATCCCGGACCTCCCCGCAACTAAATAGTTTAACCCCTAAACCGCCGCTCCCGGACCCCGCCGCAACCTATATTAAACTTATTAACCCCTAATCTGCCCCCCCTACACCGTCGCCACTGTAATAAAATTATTAACCCCTAAACCTAAGTCTAACACTAACCCTAACACCCCCTCTAACTTAAATATTATTTAAATAAATCTAAATAATATTTCTCTTATTAACTAAATTAATCCTATTTAAAACTAAATACTTACCTATAAAATAAACCCTAATATAGCTACAATATAAATAATAATTATATTGTAGCTATCTTAGGATTTATTTTTATTTTACAGGCAACTTTCAATTTATTTTAACTAGGTACAATAGCTATTAAATAGTTATTAACTATTTAATAGCTACCTAGCTAAAATAAAGAGAAATTTACCTGTAAAATAAAAACTAACAAGTTACAATTACACCTAACACTACACTATCATTAAATAAATTAATCCTATTTAAAACTAAATACTTACCTGTAAAATAAACCCTAAGATAGCTACAATGTAATTAATAATTACATTGTAGCTATTTTAGGATTTATATTTATTTTACAGGTAACTTTGTATTTATTTTAACTAGGTACAATAGCTATTAAATAGTTATTAACTATTTAATAACTACCTAGCTAAAAGAAATATAAAATTACCAGTAAAATAAATGCTAACCTAAGTTACAATTAAACCTAACACTACATTATCATTACATAAATTAAATAAATTAAATACAAATACCTACAAATAAATACACTTACTAAAGTACAAAAAATAAAAAAATAATTTTACAAACATTATAAAAATATTACAACAATTTTAAGCTAATTATACCTACTCTAAGCCCCCTAATAAAATAACAAAGCCCCCCAAAATAAAAAAATTCCCTATCCTATTCTACATTAAAAAGATACCAGCGCTATTACTTTACCAGCCCTTAAAAGGACCTTTTGCGGGGCATGCCACAAAGAAAACAGCTCTTTTGCCTGTAAAATAAAAATACACCCCCCCAACATTAAAACCCACCACCCACATACCCCTACTCTAACCCAAACCCCCCTTAAATAAACCTAACACTACCCCCCTATCTTCCTACCTTGAGTCATCTTCACTCAGCCGAGTCGAATTCTTCATCCAATCCGAGCGATGTCTTCATCCAAGCGTGGCGCTGAAGAGGTCCATCATCCGGCTGAAGTCTTCATCCAAGCAGGGGCTGAAGAGGTCCATCATCCGGCTGAAGTCTTCATCCAAGCGGGGGCTGAAGAGGTCCATCATCCGGCTGAAGTCTTCTATCAAGCGGCATCTTCAATCTTCTTTCTTCCGGCTCCATCTTCATCCTGCCGACGTGGAACATCCTTCCTCCACGACGAACTCCCAACGAATGACGGTTCCTTTAAGAGACGTCATCCAAGATGGCGTCCCTCGAATTCCGATTGGCTGATAGGATTAAGGTAGGAATAATCTGATTGGCTGATGAAATAAGCCAATCAGATTCAAGTTCAATCCGATTGGCTGATCCAATCAGCCAATCAGATTGAGCTCGCATTCTATTGGCTATTCCGATCAGCCAATTAGGTATTATGTAGGTGGCAGCGGGGGCCGGGAGCGGCGGTTTAGGGGTTAAAATGTTTAATATAGGTAGCGGCGGTGTAGGGGGGGCAGATTAGGGTTGCTTAGACTCGGGTACATGTTAGGGTGTTAGGTGCACACAATTCCCATAGGAATGAATGGGATGTCAGGCAGCAGCGAACTTGAACTTTCGCTATGGTCTGACTCCCATTGATTCCTATGGGATCTGCCACCTCCAGGGCGGCGGTTTGAAAACCAGGTACGCTGGGCCAGAAAAGTGCAGAGCGTTCCTGCTAGTTTTTTGATAACTAGCAAAAGTAGTCAGATTGTGCCGCACTTGTGTGCAGAACATCTGTAGTGACGTAAGCATCGATCTGTGTCGGACTGAGTCCGGTGGATCGAAGCTTACATCACTATATTCCACTTTTGCCGGTATCTAGGGCTTGATAACTAAGGCGAATTAGCCTTGCCACAAATACGCTGCAGAATTCCAGCGTATTTGAGGTTGACGGCTTGATAACTAGGGGCCTATATCTCCAGCTGTATATGTAACAGTTGTCATGATAAGCTTTTGAATGCAGAAAAGGTTTCTATTAGTGCTAGTACAGTATCTGTTGTTCCTTCAACATCAAAATACATGATATCCCTGTTGATATGAAAAATTATATTGCTGATGCGATACACAAGGCTATGGCTGCTATACCGCCTTCAAATAAACGTAAAAGGTCTTTTAAAACTTCTCATAGTAATGATGACATTTGTAATGACCGGCAACATACTAATATATCCTCCTTTGATGAGGATCTATCTGACTCAGAAGATCCTACTTCAGACATTGAAACTGATAAATCATCTTATCTTTTAAAGATTGAGTATATTCGTTCTTTGTTAAAAGAAGTGTTAATAACTTTGGATATTGAGGAATCTGGTCCTCTTGATAATAAATCCAGTAAACATTTAAATTCTGTTTATAAACCTCCTGTGACTACTCCTGAGGTTTTTCCTGTTCCTGATGCTATTTCTGATGTGATTGCTAAGGAATGGTCTAAGCCTGGTACTTCTTTTGTTCCTTCTTCAAAGTTTAAAAAGTTGTACCCTTTCACAGTGGCTAAATTAGAGTTTTGGGAAAAAGTCTCTAAGGTTGATGGGGCTATTTCTACTCTTGCTAAACATACTACTATTCCTATGTAAGATAGTACTTCTTTTAAGGGTCCTTTAGATAGAAAGATTGAATCTTATCTAAGAAAAGCTTATTTGCATTTTGGCTATATGCTCAGACCTGAGAAAAAAAGTATAGTGTTCTGCGCCATGTGATAAAACCGCACAGGCTTACTTGAATTTAAAAGACAGCCTAACACAATCATTCTTAATAAGTATTTGGAAAGTAGCGCCTCTTTCAAAAGAGGGTGGCTTGAGTGCGGCGTAGATGCGTAAAACCCTATATGAAAGTGCAGGAAGTGTGCTGCAATGTTTTAAAAAATGTGCAATTTGTGTGCTTCAATGTTTTAAAGTGCAGGAAGTGTGCTGCAATGTTTTAAAGATTATTATTACAAATCAGTACAAGTGAATAAGAACATTAAATTAGGAGATCGGAATAATAACTATGCAGTGCTGGTATAGTCTTGATAAAGGCCCCCCAGGCCAAAACACGTTGACAGACATTTGACATACCAGCCTGAGATACATGGTGAGCACACTTCCTATATGAGCCCTGTTTTAGCAGCAGTTTCTTGGTGCACCTGTATTTGTTTTCTTTTTCCTTTAGGCATCCGAACTCTGCAGCCTCTGACCTCACTTTGCTCCCGAATAACCTGCAACCACTTCAGCCGGATTCATACATCTTGGAATTTCTTTTTTTCTCTTTCCCCTTCATTTTTTTTTTCATTTTTTCATATTTGAACAATTTTTAATTTTTTAAAATATCATTATATGTATTTTTTTTTTTTTTTTTTTTTTTAGCTGTTAATACGTTCCTATTGCTGCAGCAATTACCAGCTCTAACATATGAAAATTCAACACTTTGTTTCAATATGTTCTAATATGTATTTATGAGATACGTATTTGTAAATTAAAATAGTATTATCAGGTAATACTTAACAGTAAGCCTTGCTACCTGAACTTATTGAATATCACCAGTGACACATAAACCATGTGTATCCGGTACTAGATATGATTTAACCTTACACTTCAACTCCTATGTGAAACAAATTTCCACACACTTTAAGCACTTTATACAACTTAGTTATTATTCCTATCTCCTCATTTAATGTTCTCATTCACTTGTATTGATTTGTAATAATAATCTTTAAAACATTTCAGCACACTTCCTGCATTTTAAAACATTGAAGCACACAAATTGCAATTTTTTTTAAAACATTGCAGCACACTTCCTGCACTTTCATATATGGTTTACGCATCTACACCGCACTCAAGCCACCCTCTTTTGAAGGAGGTGCTCCTTTCCAAATACTTGTGTAACCTATATGCTCAGACCTGCCATTTCTATGGCTGATGTTGCAGCTGCATCAACTTTTTGGTTGGATAGCTTAGCACAAGTGGAAAAAGACTCTGATTTGCATAGCATTGTTTGTTTGCTTCAACATGCTAATCATTTTATCTGTGATGCTACTTTTGATATAATCAAGATCAATGTTTAATCTATGTCTTTGGCTATTTTAGCTAGAAGAGCTTTATGGCTCAAATCATGGAATGCTGGCATGGTAGCTAAATATAGGTTACTATCTCTATCATTCCAGGGTAATAATTTGTGTATATATAGCCTTACAGCAAAGTAAGGGGGCGCTAGTGATAATATAGATAGCGATATTAATCTATATACTCTTTAAAAAATGCAAATTGGTAATTGTGTATACAATACAAATAAAAAAATAAAACAAAATAAAAGAAAAATGAAATAAAATCCTCTCAAATGAGGGAAGTCCAAATATAATTACAAAATCAAGGCAAAAATAAGTCCTTTTCAAAACCAAGTGGAGAAGCCCTGTGGTGGCTGCCTCCTCCTCGCCGACTGGTCCGGGTATAACTATGAGGAATAGAAGAAAATAGAGGGGCGCCTCATGTGTAGGATCAACAGATATAAAAATCAGTAATAACAGTAGTAGAGCCAAATGGGTACTCACACACTTCACAAGCACACCAATGTGCTGGTAGTATCAGGCTGCAGATTCAAATAGGTGTGGCAGCTCACCTCTCAGGTAGTACTGTGATGCTGGAGATGGAAAAGGAGACAGAAAAAAAGCACTACATGTGCAGACTGTTAAAAATATAACAAACGATATTTTCAGTGGTACAGATGGTTACACACATACTCCATGAGCACACTTATGTGCTGGTAGAAACAAGCTGCAAATTTTAGGCAGGTGTAGCAGCTCACCCCAAATCAGATTTCTTAATGCTGTAATCAAATGGCTCCAATAGGTAAAACAAAGTCCCAAAAAGGTAGAGAGACTCTTATGTATCAGCAGGGCAGTAGGTAGGTAAAGATATCCACTCAAAGGCATATTTCCAGTAAAATACAAATATTTATTAAAAACAAAAGTTAAAAGACACAACAGAACAATTTCTGTGTTAGGTGGATAAAAAAGGGGTTAAAAAAGGGGTTAACAGTGACTGTTAACCCTTTTTTATCCACCTAACACAGCAATTGTTCTGTTGTGTTTTTTAACTTTTGTTTTTAATAAATATTTGTATTTTACTGGAAATACGCCTTTGAGTGGATATCTTTACCTACCTACTGCCCTGCTGATACATAAGAGTCTCTCTACCTTTTTGGGACTTTGTTTTACCTATTGGAGCCATTTGATTACAGCATTAAGAAATCTGATTTGGGGTGAGCTGCTACATCTGCCTAAAATTTGCAGCTTGTTTCTACCAGCACATAAGTGTGCTCATGGAGTATGTGTGTAACCATCTGTACCACTGAAAATATCGTTTGTTATATTTTTAACAGTCTGCACATATAGTGCTTTTTTTCTGTGTCTCCTTTTCCATCTCCAGCATCACAGTACTACCTGAGAGGTGAGCTGCCACACCTATTTGAATCTGCAGCCTGCTACTACCAGCACATTGGTGTGCTTGTGAAGTGTGTGAGTACCTATTTGGCTCTACTACTGTTATTACTGATTTTTATATCTGTTGATCCTACACATGAGGCGCCCCTCTATTTTCTTCTATTCCCCAGGGTAATAATTTGTTTGGTTCCCAGTTGGATTCTATTATTTCTACTATTACTGGGGGGAAGGGAGTTTTTTTGCCTCAAGATAAAGTCTAAAGGCAAATCTAAAGCTTCTAATCGGTTTTGCTCCTTTTGTCAGAATAGAGAACAGAAAACCACTCCTTCCCCTAAAGACTCTGGCTCCAATTGGAAGCCATCCTCGAGTTGGAGTAAAGCCTTACAAGAAACCAAAGCCAGCCCCCAAGACTGCATGAAGGTGCGGCCCTCAATCCAGTTCTGCTGGTAGGGGGAAGATTTAAATTATTTCAAGATGTTTGGGCAGGTTCCTTTTAGAATCATTGGATTCAGAATATTGTCTCTCAGGGGTATCGAATAGGTTTCAGAATAAGTCCTCCTGTGAGAAGATTTTATCTCTCTCATGTTCCAACAAATCCTGTGAAAGCTCAGGCTTTTCTGACGTGTGTTTCAGATCTAGAGCTTTCAGGAGTAATTGTACCAGTTCCAATTCTGGAACAGGGTCTGGGTTTTTATTCAAATCTATACATTGACCCGAAGAAGGAAAATTCTTTCAGACCAGTTCTGGATCCAAAGTTTTTTAATCATTTTGTAAGGGTCTCAACTTTCAAGATGGTGACTATAAGGACTATTCTGCCTTTTGTTCAGCAAGGTCATTACATGTCCTCAGTAGACTTACATGATGCGTATCTTTACACTCCGATTCATCCAGACCACTATCGGTTTCTGAGATTCTCTTTTCTAGACAAGCATTACCAATTTGTTGCTCTTCCATTTGGCCTAGCAACAGCTTCAAGAATCTTTTTGAAGGTTCTCGTGCCCTTCTATCTGTAATCAGAGAGCAGGGTATTGCGGTGTTTTCTTATTTGGACGACATCTTGGTACTGGCTCAATCTTTTCATTACGCAGAATCTCACACGTATCAACTTGTGTTGTTTCTTCAAATACATAGTTGGAGGATCAATTTACCAAAGAGTTCCTTGATTCTTCAGACAAGGGTCACCTTTTTAGGTTTCCAGATAGATTCAGTATCCATGACTCTGTCTTTAACAGACAAGAGACGAATGAAATTGGTTTCTGCCTGTCGAAACCTTCTGTCTCGATCATTCCCTTCAGTGGCTATGTGCATGGAAGTTTTAGGTCTCATGACTGCAGCATTGGACGCGATCCTCTTTGCTCATTTTCCTCTGTAGCTTTGCATGCTGAATCAATGGTGCAGGGATTATACTCGGATATCACAGTTGATATACTTAAATCCCAACATTCAACTCTCTGTGTCCTGGTAGTTAGACCATCATTGCATTATTCAAGGGGCCTCTTTTGTTCATCCTGCCTGGACTGTGATTTCAACAGATGCAAGTCCCACAGGTTGGGGAGCTGTCTGGGGGTCTCTGACAGCACAAGGAGTTTGGAATCCTCAAGAGGCGAGGTTACCAATCAATATTTTAGAACTCCGTGCTATTTTCAGGCCTCTTCAGGCTTGGCCTCTATTAAAGAGAGAATCATTCATTTTCAGACAGACAATATCACAACTGTCGCATATGTCAATCATCAATAGTGATGTCGCGAACCTAAAAATTTTGCTTCACGAACGGCGGACTCGAACTTCCGCAACTGTTCGCGAACCGGCAAACTTTAAAAACAACAGGGACTCTTTCTGGCCACAATAGTGATGGAAAAGTTGTTTCAAGGGGACTAACACCTGGACTGTGGCACGCCGGAGGTGGATCCATGGCAAAACTCCCAAAGAAAATTACATAGTTGATGCAGAGTCTGGTTTTAAGCCATAAAGGGCATAAATCACCTAACATTCCTAAATTGTTTGGAAGAACGTTCTTTAAAACATCAGGTATGATGTTGTATCGATCAGGTAGTGTAAGGGTTATGCCCGCTTCACAGTGACAGACCAAACTCCCCGTTTAACGCACCACAATCAACCGCAAACAGTCCATTTGCACAACCACGAGATAGATAGATTTGATAGATATATACATAGATTACATAGATCAATAGATGCAGTATACATTTGATAGATAGAAATTACATAGATCAATAGATGCAATATACATTTGATAGATACAAATTATATAGATCAATAGATGCAATATACATTTGATAGATATGAATTACATAGATCAATAGATGCAATATACATTTGATAGATATGAATTACATAGATCAACAGATGCAATATACATTTGATAGATACAAATTACATAGATCAATAGATGCAATATACATTTGATAGATACGAGTTACATAGATCAATAGATGCAATATACATTTGATAGATACGAATTAGGCAACTGCAATTAGATTACACTAGCAGACTGATGTTTCACAGTCAAAAAAGTTTTTTTTTTAAATATTTACACTACTGTTACAACAAATATGAGTGGTGCCACTAGCTTGGCAAGTGGGCCTGGCACACACGCTGGCAGGCAGGCAACTGCAATTAGATTACACTAGCAGACTGATTTTTCACAGTCAAAAAAGTTTTTTTTTAAATATTTACACTACTGTTATAACAAATATGATTGGTGGCACTAGTTGGCAAGTGGGCCTGGCACACACGCTGGCAGGCAGGCAACTGCAATTAGATTACACTAGCAGACTGATGTAAAAGTTTTTTTTAAAAAAAATTTACACTAATGCTACAACAGATATGAGTGGTGGCACTGAGGAAGTAGGCACAGTATATTCTGTGAGCCTGACACACAGGCTGGCAGTGGCAGGCTGGCCTGGCAACTGAAATTAGATTACACTAGCAGACTGATGTAAAAGTTTGTTTTTTAAAAAAAATTACACTAATGTTACACCAGATATGAGTGGTGGCACTGAGGAAGTAGGCACAGTATATGTGGTGAGCCTGACACACAGGCTGGCAGTGGCAGGCTGGCCTGGCAACTGAAATTAGATTACACTAGCAGACTGATGTAAAAAATTTTTTTTAAAAAATTACACTAATGTTACACCAGAAATTACTGGTGGCACTGAGCAAGTAGGCACAGTATATGCTGTGAGCCTGAGACACAGGCTGGCAGTGGCAGGCTGGCCTGGCAACTGAAATTAGATTACACTAGCAGACTGATGTAAAAGTTTTTTTTAAAAAAATTTACACTAATGTTACACCAGATATGAGTGGTGGCACTGAGGAAGTAGGCACAGTATATGCTGTGAGCCTGACACACAGGCTGGCAGTGGCAGGCTGGCCTGGCAACTGACATTAGATTACACTAGCAAACTGATGTAAAAGTTTTTTTAAAAAAATGTACACTAATGTTACACCAGATATGAGTGGTGGCACTGAGGAAGTAGGCACAGTATATGCTGTGAGCCTGACACACAGGCTGGCAGTGGCAGGCTGGCCTGGCAACTGAAATTAGATTACACTAGCAGACTGATGTAAAAGTTTTTTTTTTTAAATTTACACTGTTACCCCATATATGACTGGTGGCACTGAGCAAGTAGGCACAGTATATGCTGTGAGCCTGACACACAGGCTGGCAGTGGCAGGCTGGCCTGGCAACTGAAATTAGATTACACTAGCAGACTGATGTAAAAGTTTTTTTTTTTTAAATTTACACTGTTACACCAGATATGACTGGTGGTGGCACTGAGGAAGTAGGCACAGTATATGCTGTGAGCCTGACACACAGGCTGGCAGTGGCAGGCTGGCCTGGCAACTGAAATTAGATTACACTAGCAGACTGATGTAAAAGTTTTTTTTAAAAAAAATTATACTAATGTTACACCAGATATGACTGGTGGTGGCACTGAGGAAGTAGGCACAGTATATGCTGTGAGCCTGACACACAGGCTGGCAGTGGCAGGCTGGCCTGGCAACTGAAATTAGATTACACTAGCAGACTTATGTAAAAGTTTTTTTGTAAAAAAATTTACACTAATGTTACACCAGATATGACTGGTAGTGGCACTGAGGAAGTAGGCACAGTATATGCTGTGAGCCTGACACACAGGCTGGCAGTGGCCGGCTTGCCTGGCAACTGAAATTAGATTACACTAGCAGACTGATGTAAAAGTTTTTTTGTAAAAAATGCACACTAATGTTACACCAGATATGACTGGTGGTGGCACTGAGGAAGAATGCACAGTATATGCTGTGAGCCTGACACACAAACTGGCAGTGGCAGGCTGGCCTGCTGGCAACTGAAATTAAATTACACTAGCAGACTGATGTAAAAGTTGTTTTTTTTAAAATTTACACTAATGTTACACCAGATATGAGTGGTGGCAGTGAGCAAGTAGGCACAGTATATGCTGTGAGCCTGACACACGCTGACAGGCAGGCAAATGCAATTAGATTACAAAGAAAGAAAAAAAAAGACTGATTTTCTAGCCCTAAAAAGGGCTTTTTGGGGTGCTGTCCTTACAGCAGAGATCAGATGAGTCCTTCAGGACTGTAGTGGACACTGAATACATTAGCCTAGCTATCAATTTCCCTATAAAATCATCATCAGCAGCACTATCCCTCCTCTCACTAAGAATGCAGGATCAGAATGAATCTAAAATGGCTGCTGCCCAGGAGCTGGGAGGGTCTGGGAGGGAGTGTCTGCTGCTGTTTGGCTGAAATGTGTCTGCAGACTGTGAGATACAGGGTCAAAGTTTACTCAATGATGACGAATAGGGGGCGGATCGAACATCGCATATGTTCGCCCGCCGCGGCGAACGCGAACAAGCTATGATCGCCGGGAACTGTTCTCCAGCGAACTGTTCACGACATCACTAATCATCAAGGGGGGACTCACAGTCCTTTAGCTATGAAAGAAGTATCTTGGATACTTTCTTGGATGGAATCCAACTCCTGTCTAATTTCTGCAATACATATCCCAGGTGTAGACAATTGGGAAGCTGATTATCTCAGTTGACAGTCTTTACAGCTAGGGGAGTGGTCTCTCCATCCAGATGTATTTTGTCAGATTGTACAGATGTGGTGTGTCCCCGAAATTGATCTGATGGCTTCCCATCTAAACAAGAAGCTTTCCAGGTCCAGGGATCCTCAGGCGGAGATGGTGGATGCATTAGCAGTTCCTTGGTTTTACCAATCTGCTTACATTTTTCCGCCTCTAGTTCTTCCTAGGGTGATTTCCAAGATCATAATGGAACAATCGCATGTGTTTCTGATAGAAACAGCATGGCCTTACAGGTTTTGGTATGTGGATCTTGTCCAGATGTCCAGTTGCCAAACTTGGCCGCTTCCTTTAAGGCCAGACCTTTTGTCTCAAGGGCCGTTTTTCCATCAGGATCTCAAATCGCTAAATTTGAAGGTATGGAAATTGATTGCTTAGCACTTAGTCATAGATGTTTCTCTGACTTAGTGATTAATACTATGCTACAGGCTCGTAAGTTTGTTTCAAGGAAGATTTATTATCGGTTTGGAAAACCTATATTTCATGGTGTTTTTCTCATAAATTCTCTTGACATTCTTTTAGAATTCCTAGAATTTTACAGTTTCTTAAGGTTGGTTTGGATAAAGGTTTGTCTGAAAGTACCTTGAAGGGACAAATCTCTGCTCTGTTTTATTTCATAGAAAGATTGCTAAACTTCCTGATATTCACTGTTTGTTCAGGCTTTGGTTCGTATCAAGCCTGTTGGAGTCTTAATTTGGTTTTGAAGGCTTTGCAGGCTCCTCCTTTTGAGCCTATGCATTCTTTGGATATTAAACTACTTTCTTGGAAAGTGTTGTTTCTTTTGGCTATCTCTTCAGCTAGAAGAGTATCTGAATTGTTTGCTCTCTCTTGTGAGTCTCCTTTTCTGATTTTCCATCAGGATAAGGCTGTTTTGCGGACTTCGTTTAAATTTCTTCCTAAGGTTGTGAATTCTAACAACATTAGTAGGGAAATTGTTGTTCCTTCCTTGTGTCCTAATCCCAAGAATACTCTTGAAAGATATTTACATTCTTTGGATGTTGTAAGAGCTTTGAAATATTATGTCAAAGCTACTAAAGATTTCAGGAAGATTTTTAGTCTGTTGTTTTTTCTGGTCCTAGGAAAGGTCAGAAAGCCTCTGCCATTTCTTTGGCATCTTGGTTAAAGCTTTTGATTCACAAGGCTTATTTGGAGGCGGGACAGTTGCCGCCTCAGAGAATAACAGCTCATTCTACTATATCAGTCGCCTCTTCTTGGGCGTTTAAGAATGAAGCTTCGGTTGATCAGATTTGCAAAGCAGCAACTTGGTCTTCTTTGCATACATTTACTAAATTTTACCATTTTGATGTATTTGCTTATTATGAAGCAGTCTTTGGTAGAATAGTTCTTCAGTCAGTTGTCTCAGTTTGATTCTTCTGCTTATGATTTAAGTTTTTTTCTTGAAATTTTTAAGAAAGACTTATTTGTTTGTGGATTAATTTTTTTTCAGCGGAAATAGCTGTTTTTATTTTATCCCTCCCTTTCTAGTGACTCTTCTGTGGTCTCCCACATCTTGGGTATTTCTATCCCATATGTCACTAGCCCATGGACTCTTGCCAATTACATGAAAGAAAATATAATTTATCTAAGAACTTACCTGATAAATCCATTTCTTTCATATTGGCAAGAGTCCATGAGGCCCATCCTTTTTTATGGTGGTTATGGTTTTTGTATAAAAAGCCCAATTATATTTCAAGTTCCTCTTTTTGTATGCTTTGTTACTCCTTATTTTTATACCCCACTACTTGGCTATTCGTTAAACTGAATTGTGGGTGTGGTGAGGGGTGTATTTATAGGCATTTTGAGGTTTGGGAAACTTTGCCCCTCCTGGAAGGATTGTATATCCCATATGTCACTAGCTCATAGACTCATGCCAATATAAAAGAAATGCATTTATCAGGTAAGTTCTTACATAAATTATGTTTTTACACACAACACTATCATGCAACCACTGGTAAAAAAAAGAAAGGGGTCTCCATTCCAATTCATTCGGCATTAGCGTTTGAGCACGAATCCACAATAGCTGATGATGAGGGGAGATACTTGATAAATAAGGGTTGAATTGCAGGATCAGATATCATACTCCAAATTACAATCAACATGTGTTTTTCCACAATGTCTCTGATTTACTAACCAACTGGTCTCAATATAAAATCATACCAGCAGGAGACTTTAATGTTACAATGACAAGAAAATTCCAAGGTAAATATAGCCACAAGAATCAGAGACACAAAAAAATAGTTCATAGTATACAGGAATACGTTTCTCCTCATACACTCATTGACACCTGGTTCATACTTTATGGGAACACTAAAGACACAACTTATTATTCATTGGCTCACAAGACCTACACCAGACTGGACTATATTTATGTAAGTCAGATTTTACAGCCGCTGTTTAGGTACTCATCAATTTATATATGCGTATGGTCAGACCACTCTATCTTGATGGGGTAATAGATAGCCAGAGTGCCAAATAGTGGACATATTATCCAGTCCAGATGAAGGATCCACTAAAGAGGGACAGTTTGGCGAAGGCACTAATTGAATTCTGGTCGATAAATGTTGGGTCCACAGATACTCCAATTATACCATGGGCAGCACATAAAGTATTCTTGAGAGGATAGCTTATTAAGCAGTTGTATAGTTAGAGAAGAGAGAGTAAACTATACTTCACATTAAGTCCCCAACAAAATTATAGTATGTACCAACACGGCAAAAAAAGGGTGTATAAACCCTGTGTGGAGAGAATCAATCTCTTAACTTAATTATAAACTGGGGGGTGCTCAATATCCTTACTTAAACATGAGTAAATGTAGGGAGAAAAAATGGATATAGTCAGAGCACACAGTAACTACTGAATTAGAATAATTATATGTGTAAGTGAGTTGGCTAAGTACGAGCCAGATGAATAGTAAAACATAACTTTTAATTATACAAATTAAATAAAGTTGGTGAAAAACATTCACACACACACAGTGCATAGCTAAAATCAATTAAAAATAAGTAGTGAATGCTACAATGCCTAGGTAACAACCATATGGTGTGAGTTAAATGGGAAAGTCTGGCAGGGAAGCACCATAAAATGCTCACGGATTGCACAGGTTGTCTAATCTACAAAGAGGATTGACCTCACACAATATTCTATCTGACTAGTGCAATACTGGAGCGGTGCCTAAGCCTGTCCCAATCAATTATGTATAAGAGTATAGGAGTGGATGATTTAGTAAATTATCATTAACAATATCATACTAATATATAGTTAGAGCCCATACAGTATAGAGGACTAATATACACAGTAAGGTATTGTAAAATACTTGTACATATACTTGTACATATATAGTACCGTGTATAAATTTAACCCACACAAGGCAAAGAATTAGGCATTCACAGAGAGCGCCTGATGCGCATTTCGCCACGTCAGTGGCTTTATCAAAGGCTAACCCGACTCGTGCCGTCCTCACTGTTTAAGTATTGAGTTAAGCCAATCCGGGGTTAGCATCCATACACACCCCTATGACAAAAGCCAATCGCTATAGACCCACCCGATTGGGTAGTAATCAGTCACGTGACTTAGAGGAGTAATGATGTTTGTAGGGAGGCGTTATACTCTTTAAAAACAGACAAAACCAAAGACTAAGGGACATAGATAAAACCTTTGCACTAGCCTGTGACACTGAGAATACTCTTGACACTGAAATAGATAACTGGGAAGATGGTCTGAAATCTTTGAATTATCTAATTAGAAAACATACGCGCTCTTTTTGGAACAAGAGCGCGTATGATAAATAACTAGCAAAGCATATTATACCTAGAGGACTTAGGGTACGCCTGTTCCCAACCTTCTCTTTTCATATTGATACTTATAAAGACAGATGGGAACAAGCACTGATAAATTGTTCAGAGATATTGGTGGCAATCTTGTCAGACTACGAGACAGAGGTTATGTCTGAATTAGATAAAGAAATCAGTGATTATAATACGAAACTACAAAAATTTGAATCGCTGGAAAAATTCAAACAATCTTACAAAGAGATGAGAGAAGAACTAGACAAAAGAGAAAAAGATATAATTCAGACAAAATGTTCCAAAATGAAAAGAGATATTAAAGATTTTGAAAAGGGAAGGATATTTACGTGGGACGATAAACAGTCCAGACGAAGGCCACCCAATAATTTAGTTTAGAGTGAATAGAGCGCTGGAACTATCAGATCCCAAACTCCCTATAAATATAAGTTCCTTCCAACTTATATATGTGTGAAATGTTCAGAAGAATATGTGTAGGAATAGGGGCGTGGTGCACTTAAGGGATGTAATTGATTTTTTAAGGAATTTTTTTTTTTTTTTTTTTTTTTTAGTTTTTTTAGTTTTTTACTTTGTAAATATTATTGGGTCCATATGACCATGTTTGAAAGTGAAAAGAGAAAAAATAATAATAAAACTTATTTTGTGAATACAAACAAGTGTGTAAAATGTGTTTAAACCATATATAAGTGATGCCTTTTAAAATACTTTTTTCTATTAACAGTGTATTAGTGAGAAAAATAAAATAAAAATTTTTTTTGCACGTGTCTGGTTTTTTTATACTGTTTATAGTAACCTTATAAAGAGGGTTTTGTTCCTAGTCCATAAGAGTGCATCAATTGCGTGAATTTTCTATATTTAGAATTTTAGTGAAAGCAATTATTAATAGTGTCAATTTCCTAAAAAGATTGTGTGAATGTTAAATGGCTGATATCTTAAATAAAATATACCAAAAAGATCTGTGAACAACAATAATAAATCATAAACGACTTTAACTTATGGAATTAAATCAGCAGAAAATTTATTTAAAAGTTATGATAAAAAGTATATTATATTTGGTAATTACCACTGGATGTCAGAAATTTCTCTGGGACGTCTCCCAGATATAATGTGGGTGTTCAAATGTATATGAAAATGTATTTGTTTTGGATCACAAATTGAAAAAGCCCCAGCAAGAGTGTGTGTAAAAGCTAAAACTCTGGCCTTACTTTTGGCATGTATAGTTACTTCTTGTTTTTGTGCCGCATGCATAACACTAAGAGCGGTATCCAGTAAAGTATAAGAAGCAAAGGATACAAAAACTTACTTTGAACTCACCAATCCTCATTACATAATACGAGTAGAGATTTGGGATCTTTTTCTTGACTTTTTAAAAACGGACATTTTTTACATTTTTTAATTTTGTTCTGTGTTTAGTAATTTTTTATGTAGCAAATTGACACATATTGAGTTTTTACATATGGCCATTTGAACACCCACATTATATCTGGGAGACGTCCCAGAGAAATTTCTGACATCCAGTGGTAATTACCAAATATAATATACTTTTTATCATAACTTTTAAATAAATTTTCTGCTGATTTAATTCCATAAGTTAAAGTCATTTATGATTTATTATTGTTGTTCACAGATCTTTTTGGTATATTTTATTTAAGATATCAGCCATTTAACATTCACACAATCTTTTTAGGAAATTGACACTATTAATAATTGCTTTCACTAAAATTCTAAATATAGAAAATTCACGCAATTGATGCACTCTTATGGACTAGGAACAAAACCCTCTTTATAAGGTTACTATAAACAGTATAAAAAAAACAGACACGTGCAAAAAAAAATTTTATTTTATTTTTCTCACTAATACACTGTTAATAGAAAAAAGTATTTTAAAAGGAAGGCCACCCAATAGTTTACCACCATCAAAGAATACACACCAGTCAGATTGTGAGTCTTCTGCAGTAGAAGACAGTGATTCTGAGAGCAATGTTAACAGTACTAGCAGTTTTTTAGGGAGAGACACAACACATCTTGACAAAGAAACGAGAGACCCACAAGAAGGGGAAAAGGAAAACAGAACCCTATGAGACCGAACGAGGTGGGGTTACAGGACCGACAATGGGTACAGGAGGAGGGAGGACTGGGGAAGACACCCAAAATGGTAAATGGTGATAGTGACAAACTGCAAGTTATTAATCTAACAAACAGAATCATTACAGAGACTCAACAACAGGTTCTATCTAGGGGTTTGTCCTTTTCACCCTCCCCCCAACTAAATAAATTTGAATTAATAAAAGATTTACATCTTTATTGTAGAAAACTCTTACTAAAGAAAATATACAGTACCCATGATCATAGTGCCACTACTGACCTTCAGACGTTAGATACCCTAATTGACTTACTAACTGAAAATGAGGAGAGTGAGATTGCTGAAATTGATATGTTTCTAGACAAACAAATTAAATTAAAATCTCAATACATGCCACCTACATCGAAAGTACCCCAAATCAAAGTTTTTTTGAAAATGGTTATACATGATTTCCTTGAACTACCTGATATAAAAATCAGAAATATCAGTAAAAAAGAAGAGGAAGCACTTAAAGTGATTAACTCCTGGGATGATGTAATCATCAAGCCTTCAGATAAAGGGGGAAACATAGTAATTTGGGGGAAAGAGGAATATGTCTACAAAGCGAATAGACAACTAAATGATCGCAAATGTTATAAACACCTGTTCTACAATCCCACCTCTCAGTTCTTAACCGATTACCTTAATCTGAATAATAATGCCAGAACAGACAATCTAATCAGTCAAAAAGAATGGTCTTTTCTACAAGTCAAGAATCCAAGAATAGCTACCATATACTTCCTACCCAAAATTCATAAAAATAAGGAAAAAACACATGGTAGACCAATCGTCTCCAGTAAAATTAGTCTGTGTGAACAAGGGAGTAAATTCCTAGACTTGTACTTAAGAGAGATAGTATGGGAATTACCATCTTATACCCGTGATATCATGGATATCTTAAGTAAAATAAATGACCTAACACTAGACAAAGATTCCCTTCTAATCACCTGCAATGTGGAATCGCTATACACCTCTATCAAACATGAGTTTGGACTAAGAGCGGTAGACTTTTTCCTGAGTATGCAATCTAATGACAAACTCGAAAGAAACAAATTTATAATTAAATTGCTTCAGTTTGTACTAACACACAACTATTTTGTTTTTAATGACAACTTTTATTTGCAAATTCAAGGCACTGCCATGGGGTCATCTTGTGCACCCACATATGCAAACATCTATTTAGGGTGGTGGGAAAGAGAATTTGTTTTCAATGAAAGTATGTCAAAATACACTGACCATATAAATCTGTGGTGCCGGTACATAGACGATCTCTTTATAATATGGACAGGAAGTGCAGATATTTTCAGAGAGTTTATCTCTATTTTGAACCATAATGATATCAACTTGAAGTTGACTTACTGTCTAAGTAAGAACACAGTGGAATTCTTGGACCTTCACATCTACAAAGATGAGAATGATTGCCTTAAAACTGATCTTTTTAGAAAAGAAACAGCGACCAATTCGATTCTCCAATATGATAGCTGTCACACCAGGGGAACCAAAAATGCAATCCCCACAGGGGAGTTTTTGAGGATAAGGAGAAATTGTACTGATTTTCAAGTCTTTAATGAAAGAGCAAAAGAATTGAAAATGAGACTAAAAAACAGAGGTTACACTCGCAAAATAATCCGAAAAGCGTACCAAAGAGCGAAGAGAACACCCAGGGAGTCTCTGTTAATTCCTAAAAAGAAGATAAAAGCTGTTGACAGGGAAGTTATATTTGTAACCACTTACAATAATAATCACAATAGAATTACTGGCATTCTAAACAAACATAGTGGTATCCTTAAATCTGACAGAGATTTGTCAACCTATGTGGGTGACAGGATAAAAACAAGCTGGAGGAGAGCGCCAACAATTGGCAATATGTTGGTCAAAAGTCATTTTACTAAGAGAAAAACCAGCAAATATATATGTGGAACATATACTTGTGGCACATGCAGTTTCTGCAAATTTATATCCAATGAGAGAGAATTTACCACTCGAACTGGAGGTACAAAACGAATGCTTGGATTTGCCAACAGCAAAACTAAAAATGTGGTATAATGCTTGCTATGCAAATGTGGAAAGAGGTATATCGGCATAACGACCCGTGAGCTACGTACGTTACTTGGGGAGCATATAAACAGTATAAAGATTGCATAAAGGATCAAGAGAAGGGCAAAATCCTTACCCCAGTGGCCAAGCATTATGTTAAGAGTCATGGCACTAAACCAGACTTAAAAGTCTCAGTACTACAGGTGATAAAACCTGGAATTAGAGCAGGAAATGTGGAAAATATGTTACTACAGGCTGAATGCCGTTGGATATTCTGGTTGAATACCCTAGCACCATTAGGTCTTAATGAACAGGATGGGTATAACTCTTTCCTATAAGACTACTATACTTATGAATCTTTAACCAAAGGTATCTTGTCCGGTGTTTTTCAAGTATTAGGTTTTTGATATACCTAACACAAGTGAGAATAACATCTCTCCAGTAAATAATGTATATATAAGGAACGAATACTGTATACAAATCCCTTCTCTACTACTTAAAAATGAAGACTATACAATGTAACTTGAAAATCATAATTCTCAAGATGGTAAATAAATTAAAATGAAATAAGATATATTTGTCTAAGTGAGTATCTTGATACAAAATAACTTTGATTTATTAGTACATTGGAAGTAACCAATATAAGAAAACCTCTTTGTGGACCATGTAAGATATGGGTTCATTATATTGTCGGTATAGGACAACCTTATTTCTAGTTATCCCCCCCATTATAAGTCTCCTTCTTATACCAATCAACAATGAGATCTCACTAATTATAGGTAAAATGAATTGATAACATATTATAGTAATTACCTCTCCCTCTGTTTAGTAAACTGATGGTTCCTGCATATATACACAACAATTACACATACGTGGGCAATTGACTATTAACATATCTGACATTAAAATTGTTATTCTCATTTTTCTGTTTAGTGGAACATATTTAGATATGTAAATATATTTTCTACACGTACATCATCTATGGAAACTAGCTATGATAAATACTCTTTCTAATGAAATGAGATACATTTCATTTATACCATTGTATAATGTTAGTAACATCGTACACTCCCCTCTTTTCACACACAGGATTAACATGCAGATGGCCGATGTCATTAACATCCTCTCTTTTTAAGAACAAATGTGTTTATAGAATTAGTAATGGATATTGAGGATCATGAAAATATTATTTTCTTAAGTGATCAATCTACCTCTGGCTAATTATGATCACTGTATATAATATTCACAGACACGTAAACAGTATTAGTTTATGGATATATGTGACAACAAAATCATGTTTTCATTCATTCATTTGTTTACTACAACCACCGACATATGTCTCATGTGGATAATATATTGTCCCACTTTTACTAACAGACCGTAACATAATTCAAGGAAACGTCACAACATAATAGTGGTTGAGTGCAAACTCCCCTGTCATATGTAATTTGACTCTTGTATGGAACAGCTCTGATTGAAAGACTATTCTATAGTAGTGTTAGAAAGTATACCTCCCAATAAGACATCATCATCTTTCTATATACCGCCTATTATAGATATGATTGATGTGCAGGCAGTCGATGCTTATAACCTTCTCTACCCCCTTGAACAAATGTGGTTACAGAGATAACAAGAAATATTGATGAGCAGGACAACAGCGCTATCTTAGTGATCCAATTAGTTTGGGCAATCTGATGGTTACTATGGATATAAGATAAACACATGTAGAAAGTGGTTTGCTGATACACCAGGCAACAAAACTCTGCATCTATTCGTCTGCCTCTTAACATTTTCTATACATGATATATGGAGAGTATACTGTCCCACCTACTATAATGGATCATAATACAGTTTATCCTGATTAGCTGTTAGAATGTTCCTGGCAATATACAAGTAACCGATGCAAATGTCAGTCTTGTCTAAAATAAGTGTTTACAGTAGCGTTAGAGTATAACGCCTCCCTACAAACGTCATTACTCCTCTAAGTCACGTGACTGATTACTACCCAATCGGGTGGGTCAATAGCGATTGGCTATTGTCATAGGGGTGTGTATGGATGCTCACCCCGGATTGGCTTAACTCAATACTTAAACAGTGAGGATGGCGCAAGTCGGTTAGCCTTTGATAATGCCACTGGCGTGGCGAAATGCGCATCAGGTGCTCTCTGTGAATGCCTAATTCTTTGCCTTGTGTGGGTTAATTTTATACACGGTACTATATATGTACAAGTATTTACATTACCTTACTGTGTATATTAGTCCTCTATACTGTATGGGCTCTAACTATATATTAGTATGATATTGTTAATGATAATTTACTAAATCATCCACTCCTATACTCTTATACATAATTGATTGGGACTCTGACAGGCTTAGGCACCGCTCCAGTATTGCACTAGTCAGATAGAATATTGTGTGAGGTCAATCTTCTTTGTAGATTAGACAACCTGTGCAATCCGTGAGCATTTCATGGTGCTTCCCTGCCAGACTTTCCTATTTAACTCACACCATATGGTTGTTACCTAGGCATTGTAGCATTCACTACTTATTTTTAATCGATTTTAGCTATGCACTGTGTGTGTGTGAATGTTTTTCACCAACTTTATTTTAATTTGTATAATTAAAAGTTATGTTTTACTATTCATCTGGCTTGTACTTAGCCAACTCACTTACACATATAATTATTCTAATTCAGTAGTTACTGTGTGCTCTGACTATATCCATTTTTTCTCCCTACATTTACTCTAACTTATTAAGCATGAAGCATCACAGATAAAAAAATATAAAACACACTTAACAAAACTTCATAGGGAGATAGAAAAACTTTAATTCCAACATAAACTTACACAAAAGCCCAGTGTGTTGGTCTCCTTGGAGGCCAATAGACACTCATTAGCGGCATTATAAAATGCACAATCCATAAGAGATATCCAAAAACTAAAATATTTTATATTCGCGAATAAACCAGACAAATTCCTAGCACATAAAATAAGAGAGCGTAGCAAAGCATCTGGCATTCCCTCTATCACACTACCCAATGGCAAATTGACCACCCACCCACAGCAAATTGTAGATACATTTGCAGAATTTTATGGAACGTTATAAGATGGTAAAAAAGTCACACCTACACCAGACCTGACTTTCCAAACAAAGATCTTTCTAGAGGAAGCTTACCTAAAAACTATATCTAAAGAAGAGAGAGATGTCCTTAATGCCCCAATCACAAAAGCTGAAGTTCTAAAGGTTATAAAAGACCTTAAAGTAGGAAAAGCGGCAGGGCCGGATGGCTTTGCTAGTGAATACTATAAAACTTTTAAGAATATATTGGTCCCCCATCTAACAGATTTCTGTAATCATATCATAGACGACCAAACTATTCCCCCTTATATGGTGCAGGCAAAAATAGTGGTGATCCCAAATCCCGGGAAAAACACCAAGATGTGCTCCAGTTATCGCCCCATCTCACTTATAAACCAAGATCTAAAAATCCTAACTAAAATTCTCGCCAATAACTTGAAACACATATTTCCTTCTCTGATACATCCTGACCAAGTGGGTTTCATTAAGGATAGGGAAGCCCTGGATAATGTGAGAAGATTGGTTAACATTATAGATTATTTGGGGGAGATGCAGTGCCTTCTCTGCTTCTATCACTGGATGCAGAGAAGGCATTCGATAGAATAGATTGGGATTACATGAGAGCAGTTATGACCAATTTGGGATTCGAGGGTGCTTTTGTCAAGTCATTGCAGATGATATATTCACCACCATTGGCACAGATAGTGGCATCAGGAAACAAATCTAAAAACTTCCCTATACTGAATGGGACAAGGCAGGGTTTCCCCTGTCACCCCTGATTTTTGCCCTATGCATTGAACCCTTGGCAGCTCAAATTAGAATCTCACCAGATATCATGGGGACAAAGATCATGGAACAAGAATACAAATTAACATTATTTGCTGATGACATATTACTAACTTTAACTTTGACGAGAACCCTTATATCATTACCAAATTTATATAAGTTGCTGGACCGATTTTCGCAACTTTCAGGCTATAAAGTTAATCTCGACAAATCTGAGGCCTTATCATTGGGTCTACCAAAACAAACTAAGAAAGTTATAGAAGTTAACTTTGATTTGAAGTGGGCCACACACTCTCTTAAATATTTGGGGATTCACCTGACAACCCAATTTGATCAGCTATACAAACATAATTATATACCTATGTATAGAGAAATAAGGAGAAACATTAATAATTGGTGTATGTACACCTTTTCTTGGATGGACAGATTAGCTGTGGTGAAAATGAACATTATGCCCCATTTGCTATATCTGTTTAGAACTTTACCTATAGTGGTTCCAAAAGCTGACTTAGTAAAATTGCAGTCAGAAATAGTGGCATTCATTAGAGGGAGAAAAATGGCAAGAATCCCATCCACAATCTTAACTAGGCACAGAAGTCTAGGAGGGGTGGGAGTCCCAGACCCTTTTAATATTACAAAGCTTCGAGGTTAGCACAAACCACATTACTGGGGGGAGAATTTAAAGACATGCGCTGGACCCACTTGGAAGCTAATTTGTATGGGGCTAGTCACCCAGATGAGTTCTTATGGAATAAAACTAACCGAGAGGATAGAGTAGGTAAATATCATCCGCCAACCTTAGACAAAACCAATTCTATATGGGCTTTGGTGTCTAAATCAAAGATCTTATTTCCAACACACTCATTACTAATGCCTATTAGATACCTAATAGCTAAAGAAACACAAAATATAGTGGATAAGTGGGCAAACAAAGGGTTGTATAGGGTTGCAGATTTCTTAGATAAGGGGAAACTAAAAACCATCACTCAAATAAAGGCGGTGTTGATTCCAGTGAAACTACATTGGTACCAGTATCTTCAAATCTCTTCAGCAATCTATCAGTATCTCAGAAACACTCTACAATCAGAACCTATAATTATAGAAGATTTATTAAAAGCCATAGATCCAAACAAACCATCTCCAGATTATATTTGGCATTACAAGGGGGAGATATCACTAAGTCATCAACCACTCTGAAATAGGAACAGGACTTAAATATATCAAGGGAGAAAAGACTTGGGATAACATTTTTAGTTCAGCATGCAAAGGACTCTGGAGTGCAGACTTAAGAGAGAACACAATCAAAACAATTTTCAGGTGGTATCTAACACCATTAAAAACTTCACACATGTCACCCACAAGTAACAGACTGTGTTATAGGGGATGTGGAAAAGTGGGCTCATACCGTCATATGTGGTGGGATTGTGAACAGGTTAAACCAATGTGGGATAACTTATCAGCATTACTAAGTAATACTCTAGACGAGAGAATACAAGTATCTATAACACAAGCCCTGCTACACGAATCAGACCGAAGTTCAACAAACACATTAATACTTTTATAAGAATAGTATTTACGGTGATTAGGACCTGCATAGCAAAATATTGGAAATCTCAGGTACCTACATGGACAGAGATTAAAAATAAGATTACTCTAACATACAATATGTACGAATACACATCTAAGGTCTTGGACACACAAACACAGTTCAAGCAAATAGGGTTCTACTGGATACTGAAAGGGAATAGGGATACTTAGGATACGCTGCTATGGAAGAAGAGTACTTTAGATCACTAAAGATTTGGGGATCAGTGGGGGGGGTCTCGGTGTCTCTGGAAGGGTATGTTTCAGGTAAATCCAATAAGGTATTATCAAAAATATTTTGTTATTTTTATTTTTTTTATTTTTCTCCTTGTTATGTTTTTCTCTGATTTCCTTGCCTCTGATGTAGAATATTATGTCTTATATCATGATGCTTAAGGTAATAAGGATCATCACATCACATTTAAGACACAGTGGGCAGATGGTCAATTACTGTTCTAGTGACAGATACAAGGATTTTTATCTCTTCTTCTTTTTCCACTCGCTGAACACCGGGATTTCTCGGTAGCAGCCGAAATGTAGAAATACAACAAATAGCGAGGGGATAGATATCTGCTCTAGATAATGTATTTTCACCTAGATATTATATGTTGATAAGGTGGTTATGGATGGTAGAAAATGTTTAATGCTATTCTTGTGCACACTGTCTATGTCACTTTGTCAATGAAAAACCTCAATAAAAAATATTTAAACATAAAAAGTAGGACTTTTTCTTTTTTTTAAATATATTTTGGAAAAGCTAATGAGTCAATCTTTACCATAATCACTGGTTGGGCATTTAGCTCTTTTGCATTGCCCTTAAAAGGGCAAAGACCAAAGCCCTAATCTAAAAAAAAAAAAACACCCAAAAAATCAGCCAATAGGATTTCAGTAGCTCTCATCCTATTGGCTGATTTGAATTTGAAGAATAAGCCAATAGGAATGCAAGGTACGCCATTTTGAAATGGCTACCTTGCATTCAACTTCAGTGTACGGCGGCGACCATATGAAGCGGACGCTCCGCACAGGATGTCTTCAGCTTCCAGGATGACTTCCCTTTGCACCGCCGGGATAAAGATAGAAGATGCCCCCGAGATGGTTGAAGATCTCGCCGTCTGGATGAAGACCTCATTGCCTGGCTGAAGATGGATGTCTGGACTTCAGGAACCGTGAGTAGATCTTCTGGGGTTAGTGTCAGTTTTTTTTGGGGGGGTTTTGGGTGGGTGTTTTTTTTTAGATTAGGGCTTTGAAAATTAGCTAAATGCCCTTTTAGGCCAACGCCCTAAAAAATGCACCTTAGGGGCAATGGGTAGCTTAGTTTTTTTTTAGAGATAGGTTTTTTATTTTGGGGGGTTGGTTGGGTGGTGGGTTTTACTGTTGGGGGACTTTGTATTTTTTTTTTACAGGTAAAATAGCTGATTTCTTTAGGGCAATGCCATAGAAAAGGAAATTTTAAGGGGTATTGGTAGTTTATTGTAGGCTGGGGGGGTTTATTTTGGGGGGCTTTTTTATTTTTATAGGGCTATTAGATTAGGTGTAATTGTTTTTATTTTTGATAATTTGTTTATTTATTTTTGTCATCTTAGTGTTTTTTTATTATTCATAATTTTAGTGTTAATTATTTTTGGTAAACTTAGATTTTTTAAATTTTTCATAGGATTTGGGTTTTTTTTGGTTGTAATTTAGATTTTTGAATTTTTTTCGTAGTGTTAGGTTTTTTTAAATTTGTAATTTAGATATTTTAATTGGTATTTTTTTTTAATTTTATTAGAATAGTTATGTTAGGTTAATTTATAGTTTAATGTTAGGTTTTTTTATTTCACAGGTAAGTTTTTATTTATTTAAATAGAGTTATATTGTAATTTTAATTTAAAGTTAGGGGGGTGTTAGGTTTAGGGGTTAATAGTTTAATTTAGTGTTTTGCGATGTGGGGGGCTGGCGACTTAGGGGTTAATAGGTTTATTTAGTGGGAGGACGGGGGTTTAGGGGTTAATAACTTTATTTAAAGGCGACGATGTTGGGGTGCAGGGGAATAGGGGTTAATATATTTAAATAGTGTTGGTGATGTGGGTGGGTGGCAGATTAGGGGTTAATAACTTTATTGAATAGTCGCGATGTGGGTGGGTGGCAGATTAGGGGTTAAAAGGTTTAATATAGTTTTTGCGATGCGGGAGGGCGGTGGTTTAGGTAGTTTATGGGTGTTAGTGTACTTTGTAACACTTTAGTTATGGATTTTGTGTAAAAAAAGTTTCCAAAACTCATAACTACTGCTTTCAGATGACGGAATGGATTGTGTCGGTATAGGCTGTAACGCAAGCATTTTAGCCTCACCGCACAACCTGAAAAAACATCATTTTTTTGAGTGCGGGATTGACGTTGCATTACAGGCTAAAATGCTTAAGGTATAGCTATACCAACACGACTCCCAATAGTGCTTTACTGCTTTTACACTGAAATTGCCATTTTTTCAGCGTTAAAAGCCACAACGCAAAACTCGTAATCTAGGTGTATACTTGTTTTGCACTTCCTGACCAGGAAAATATGTAACATTAATGCTTTGCATGGAATGTTTGCACAGTTAATGGTGCATAATAAAACGCCATTTGCTTTGCAGTTTTTGTTATGGATGTTAGAAAAATTCTGCTGTACAAAAAGCAAACTTCCCAGTGTGCTATGTATGGCTAATTATGCTACTTTTTATTTTCATTTGCAAAAAAAGACAGAATGGCAGAGAGCCATTTTTCTCAGGGTTAGATTCCGTGAAAGGTATATACACTTTTCATTCATTTCATGGCACACTCTAAAATGTAAGCTTTAATCACAATGCCAAAATTGAGCTTAATTTTTTATACAGTATCAAACCTTAGGTGTGAAAATTGGTTGGCTTTGTGGTTTTGATTGTAACTTTCCTTTAACATCATTAGCAACTGTCACAAATTGTATGTCTGTTAAAATCTAGCAAAATGTAGAATGCATGACCATGTTTTTTAAAGTAAAAAAATTCCTTTAAATACACTGGATGTCAACGTTTCCCTAACTGGAAATTACTTTGAGACAAATTCTGTAAATAAGCCATTCTATATGCAGTCACATGATAACAAATTATTAGAGGCACGTCAAACAGTCAGGGCTGTATATACTCGTCCAACTTAATTTACCATAATAAGAAAAAGAACCATGCATATTGTACAACAATATTAGAATTTTTAATCCTCTTATTAAAAGCAATAATCACAAGGTCAAGGTATTAATGAAAATGCAGTTGTTTTATTCACACGCCTTCTCAAAGTTCAACTTCCAATCAGCTGAACATGTTCTGTTAAAATTAAAAAAAAAAACTTTTTTCAAAAGGAAATTTACTCTATGGGGGATATCTATCAAGCCGTCAACTGTGTTGCATTCGCCGGCATCAATACACTCGCCTAACATCGCGGCCGTGGATCTCAATACGCTCTCTTTATTTATGAAAAAAGCCTGCAAAAAGACGCGCACCAAGTACGGGGCGATGAGCATAACTAGCAGTCATTGATCTCGCGTCTATTCAGCTTTTTCCCAACTTTAGTCATACCCTGTCACTAAACGCTGCCACTATACTAAAATGTTTAACCCCTATCCCACCGCTCCCCGACATCGCTGCAACCTAAATAAAGTTATTAACCCCTATCCCGCCGCTCCCCAACCCCGCCCCAACCTAAATAAACCTATTAACCCCTAAACCTCTGGCCTCCCACATCACCACCACTAACTAAACCTATTAACCCCTAAACCGTTAGCCCCCCACATTGCCAAAAACTAAATTAAGCTATTAACCCCTAAACCTAACAAGCCGCTAACTTTAAATTAAAATTACAACATCCCTATCTTCAAATAAATGTTAACTTACCTGTAGAATTAAAATAAACTATTTTAAACTCTTAATTAACCTACCCTAACTATTATCCAACAATTAAATTAAACTACCAATTAAATTAAATAAATTACATATTAAAAAACCTAACCCTACTCAAATTATTTAAATATGCTAATATACTATTAAACATTATTAAAAGTACTAAATTACCACAAAAAAAAGTTACAAAAAAACCAAAGACTAAATTACGGAAAAAAAACTGAACACATTATCAAAAATAAAAAAGAATTACACCTAATCTATCTATCAAATATGCCCTATCAAAATAAAAAAGTCCACCCAAAATAAAAAAAAACCCTAGTCTACAATAAACTACCAATGGCCCTTAAAAGGGCCTTTTGTGGGGCATTGCCCCAAAGATATCAGCCCTTTTTCCTGAAAAAAAATGCAAACACCCCCCAACAGTTAAACCCACCACCCACCCAACCAACCCCCCAAATAACCTAAGCTCCCCATTGCCCCAAAAAGGGCAGTTGCATGAGCATTGCCCTTAAAAGGGCATTTAGTTCTTTTACATGCCCAGACCCTAATCTAAAAATAAAACCCACCCAAAAAACCCTTAAAAAATCCTAACACTAACCCCCGACGATCCACTTACAGTTCTTGAAGTCCCACTTGAAGGATCCATCCAGCCAGGGAAGTCCATCCAGGCGGCAAGAAGTCTTCATCTGGGTGGCCTCTTCCATCTTCATCCAGCCGGAGAAGTCCTCATCCAGGCAGCAAGAAGTCTTCATCCAGACGGCATCTTCTGTCTTCATCCATCTGGCATGGAGCGGGTCCATCCTGAAGACATCCGGCATGGAGCATTCTCTTCATACGGTCGCCGCCGTTAACTGTAACTTCAATGCAAGTGATGCCATCTAAGATGGCGTCCCTTGCATTCCTATTGGCTAAAAGAGTTCAATCAGCCAATAGGATTAGAGCTGCTAAAATCCTATTGGCTGTTCCAATCAGCCAATAGAATGATAGCTCAAATCCTATTGGCTGATTGGAACAGCCAATAGAATGAGAGCTGCTCAAATCCTATTAGCTGTTGAAATCAGCCAATAGGATTTGAGCAGCTTTCATTCTATTGGCTGTTCCAATCAGCCAATAGGATTTGAAGTCTAATCCTATTGGCTGATTGAACTCTTTTTGCCAATAGGAATGCAAGGGACGCCATCTTGGATGGTGTCACTTGCATTGAAGTTCCAGTTTACGGCGGTGACCATATGAAGAGGATGCTCTGCGCCGGATGTCTTCAGGGTGGTATCAGGGTGCCAAGAATCAGACTGAGACAAGAAGTGCAAAAATAATCACACCTTTATTAATAACAAAAAGTAATAAAAAGTCCACAAGTCAAACAACAAGCCAGGAGTCAAAGCCAGAGCTGGTAGTCAGACGAGCCAAGTCAGGAGCCAAAGCGAGTAGTCAGACGAGCCAGGATCAGGAACAAGGAGAACAGCAGAGTCAGGAACAAGCCAGGGATCAGGAACCAGGAGGGACGTCAGACAGCCAGGTAATACACAGGACCTGGAACTCACAAACAGGTCTGAGACAATGCAAGGGCAAAGCATACTGAACAGAGGCCCTTTAGATAAGTGATGACATCACAATTCTGAGACTGCAACCTGTCTCACATGGATGATGTACACCAGTCTGGCCATAAGAGGGCGTGCAGAAAATGAACAGCATCACACACTCTGCACCAGACTCAGCAAGGAAGGTGAGTAAAATGGCTGCCAGCAGCACATGGCAAACAAAGCAGGGGAAAAACCCTGACAGTACCCTCCCCTCAATGACAAAAGGCTTATTGAAGAAACGGGCATGGAAGGCATGGAGGAGGGCGGGAGCATGAACATCAGAGGAGGGAACCCATGAATGCTCCTCCGGACCGTAGCCCCAGTGAACCAAACACTGTATGCGGCCCCTGGACATACGAGAGTCAATAATGCTGCTGACCTCGTATTCTTCATGGTTGTCAACAGAGATAGGATGGGGACGAGGCAACACAGTAGTAAACCGATTATAAACCAATGGTTTCAAGAGGGAGACATGAAAAACATTGGAGATGCGCACTGCAGGAGGAAGGTCAAGAGCGTAGGCCACAGGATTGACCCGTCAGAGTATTTGAAAAGGACCAACATAACGGGGAGCCAGTTTATTGGAAGGCACATGAAGGTTGAAGTTGCGGAAGGACAGCCAAACCCTCTCACCAACCTGGTAGGAAGGCACGGGCAGATGCTTACGATCAGCCTGGAACTTTTGGTGCCGCATAGAACGATGAAGGCAATCCTGAATCTGCACCCACGTGGAACAAAGTTGCCGGAGATGCTCCTACAAAGCCGGAATACCTTGAGACATGAATGAATCGGGCAACAAGAATGGTTGAAACCCATAATTCGCCATGAATGGGGATAACTGGGAGGAAGCATTAATAGCACTATTACGAGCAAGCTCTGCCCAAGGTAACAGTTCAGATCAATTATTGTGGTGATCTGAGACATAGCAATGGACGAACTGTTACATAAAACACATATCTAAAGTGTTGCAAAGTACACTAACACCCATAAACTACCTATTAACACCTAAACCGAGGCCCTTCCGCATCACACATACTAAATTAAATTTATTAACCCCTAATCTGCCGCTCCCGACATCACCGCCACTAATAAAAATGATTAGCCCCTATTCCTCCACTCCCCGACATCGCCACCACTATACTAAGGTTATTAACCCCTAAATTGACGCCATCCCACATCGCAAACACTATTTAAATATTATTAACCCTTAATCTGCCATCCACCCACATCGCCCCCACTATACTAAAGTTATTAACCCCTAATTCTGCCACCACTATAATAAACCTATTAACCCCTAAACCGAAAGCCCCCCACAACGAAATATACTAAATAAACCTATTAACCCCTAAACTGAAAGCCTCCCACATCGCAATAAATTAATTTAAACCTGTAACCCATAAACATAACACCCCCCTAACTTTATATTCAAATTACAATTTCCCTATCTTACATTAAATTAAATTAAAACTTACCTGTCAAATTAAAAAAAAGAAGTTTAAACTAACAATTAAACTAATATAACTATTAAATTAAAATTAAACTAACTACCAATTAAATAAAACTAAAATACACATTAGAAAAATCCTAACACTACTCTAAATTACGAAAAATAAAAATGAAATTATCAAAAATTAAAAAGAATTACACCTAATCTAATAGCCCTATCAAAATAAAAAAGCCTAGCCTACAATAAACTACCAATAGCCATTAAAAGGGCCTTTTGTAGGGCATTGCACTAAGTTAAAAAGCTATTTTACATGTAAAAAAAATACAAAGACCCCCCAAGCAGTAAAACCCACCACCCAACCAAACCCCCAAAATTAATAAAACTAACTCTAACAAAAACCTAAGCTACCCATTGCCCTGAAAAGGGCATTTGTATGGGCATTGCCCTTAAAAGGGCATTTAACTAACCCCCGAAGATCCACTTACAGTTGTTGAAGTCCCGCTTGAAGGAACTTCATCCCGGCTGCTTCATCTTCATCCAGGCAGCTCCATCTTCATCCAGGCGGCATCTTATTTCTTCATCCTGGCGGTGTCTTCTATTTTCATCCCAGCGGCACAAAGCAGGTCCATCCTGAAGACATCGAGTGCGGAGCATCCTCTTCTGATTTGAATAGCCAATAGAATTTCAGTAGCTCTCATGCTATTGGCTGATTTGAACAGCCAATAGGATTTCAGTAGCTCTCATCCTATTGGCTGGCTTGAATTTCCAAAATCAAATCAGCCAATAGGAATGCAAGGGACACCATTTTGAATTGCGTACCTTGCATTGAAGATTCAGTATACGGAGGCGACCATATGAAGAGGATGCTCCTTGCCAGATGTCTTCAGGATGAACCCGCTCTTTGCCGCCGGGATGAAGATAGAAGACGCCGCCTGGATGAAGATGGAGCCGCCTGCCACCTGGATGAAGTTGGAATCGCCAGGATGAAGATCCTTCAAGCGGGACTTCAACAGCTGTAAGTGGATCTTCAGGGGTTAGTGATAGGATTTTTTTAAACTTTTTGGGGTGTTTTTTTTTTAGTTTAGGGTTTGGGCTTTTCGTAAAAGCGCTAAATGCCCTTTTCAGGGCAATGCAAAAGAGCTAAATGCCCTTTTAAGGGCAATGCCCATACAAATGCCCTTTTCAGGGCAATAGTTAGCTTGTTTTTTTAGATAGTTTTTTTTATTTTGTGGGTTTGGGGGGGGTGGGGGTTTGTAATGTTATTGGGACGTTTGTATTTTTTTTTCAGGGAAAAGATCTATTTAACTTAGGGCAATGCCCTACAAAAGGCCCTTTTAAGGGCTATTGGTAGTTTATTATAGATTAGGTTTTTTTTTTTTTTTTTTTTTTTAAATGGGTATTAAAATAGGAATATTTTTTTTGATAATTTGTTTGTTATTTTGTGTAATGTTTTTTTTGTTTTGTTTTGGGTGAGTTTTTATTTTTAGATTAGGGGTTGGGCATTTCATAAAAGAGCTGAATGCCCTTTTAAGGGCAGGAATAAGAGCTGAATGCCCTTTTAAGGTCAATGCTCATACAAATGCCCTTTTCAGGGCAAGGGGTAGATTAGGTTTTACTTTAATTTTATTTTGTGGGTTTGGGGGGTAGGGGTTTGTATACTGTTAGGGGGTGCTTGTTTTGTTTTGTAGCAAAAGAGTTGTTAACTTTAGGGCAATGCCCTACAAAAGGCCCTTTTAAATGCCCACAAAAAGGCCCCTTTAAGGGCCCTTGGTAGTTTATTATAGATTAGGCTTTTTTATTTTAGGGTGGGTTTTTTATTTTTTAAAAAGGGTATTAGAATAGGAATAACTGTTATTATTTTGGATAATTTTGTTTATTATTTTTTGTAATGGTAGTTTTTTTTTTTTTTTTTGTAATTTTAATGTTTTTTATTTTTTGTAATGGTAGTTTTAATTTTTGTAATGTTAGGTTTTAGTGTAAGGCAGCTTTGGTTTTATTTTACTGGTAAGTTTGTATTTATTTTAGCTAGGTAGTTAGTAAGTAGCTAATACCTATTTACTAACTAGTCTATCTAGTTAAAATAAATACAAACGGGGGCGGGTCCTGACACCGACCAAGATGGCTGCTTTACAGAAACGGCTGTGATATTGAGTTGATAAACCTGCTGCTTGTCGCTCATGAGAACAGACATTCAAGTTTGCATCAAGTGCTATATCATAGCTAATATACAAAGATTGAAATTTTGCACTTTATATCTCGAACTCCAGCCAGGCAGACCGGAATAGATAAAGTGCGCAGCGGTGGCCTACTCACGGCCTGGCACTCTGTTTACCCCCCAGTTTCCTGATACATCAGGCTAAAACGGCCGTAGAGCTGTACTGGCTTTTCATATTTGGGGTTTTTCCAAAAGAATAAACAACTACATATAAGAGACTGACTTGTAACATAGTGGTATTTCCTACGCTACATCCAGATGGGTTGTGCGGAGATCACGATGGAGTCCCCAGCAACGACATGGGGAGAGAATATTTGTGACACGCTAGAGGAACACTTTGCAGAACTGATTCAGTTACTGAGGCATTGCTTTTCTAGAGCTTCAGAACAACAGGAGCCGAGTGCAGTATGCTCCGAACAGGGGAGCACACCGGAGGAGCGTTGCAGGGAAGACACGGCTGCCGGTGCAGAGACGACCACAGCCTATATGCACAGCACCGTGAGTAGTATTAGGGAGTTGAATCTGCAGGGCCTAGTGTCTGGGAGTTCTGCACACCCAAAGAACCAGGAGGGAGTTCCAGATGCTGACGAGCATATCCAGGAGATCCATGTTAGTATGGCGGTTATACCGACCCACACATTAACTCTCCTTGTCATGAATAAATCAGCCGATGGTCACCTAGAACTATATGGAAGACTGCATGGTGCGGAGAGAAGCTCTTCTGGTTCGCAGTTACGCCGCTATTTTGAGTTCAGGATGGACACTTGGCCTATATGGGAGATCCTCATCCTCAAGATACTTAATAGACCTGGGACATTTTCCAGAAGAAGAGGGATCGGGTAAGCCCCAAAGCTGACAAAACTGGCTGTCTGTGATCCCCGGACATAATCTAATATTAAAAGCAGACCGGACTATAGAAATTAACGCTTATTAACTTGGTTTTCACGGTCTGATGACCTAACACTGTAGTAGATTTCTAATGTGTAAATATGTTATACGTTTGGTTGTTATATTTCACTCTTTGCCTAGTCTCTACTATACAAATGGAGATGATTATCACAGTATATACATAGGTCTTGTGAGATAGTAGATATTATGATCACTCTAGTAAGATCTGTTATTTCTACAGCGTTCATTCCAGGATCATTAGACATCTCTGAGTTCCTGATAATTTGTGAGACAGAATATTTCCACTATGATATATTGAAAGGTCTCCTAATTAGTCTGTAGATTAGAGATACAACTCCGAAAGTACTAAATGTTTCTAGCCCTGAAAAGCGCTCTCTTCAAATTGACTGTTTGTTCTATGTTTCAACTTGTTTCATACAGGCCCTCTGGTCTAATTCATGTTTTATGCTATGTTTAATGTGCTATGCGTCAGTCTATAATGCAGGTAACAGATTTCCCCCTCTAGGGTTATGCATATGTGGTAATCGGTATTAAGATTTTCAGACCCCTAAGCTGTGAAGGCATAATACGTTGGCCACCAACAGAGCTCACTTCGCTAGAAACATAGGCATATATAACTTAAGCATTTTAGCTACTCATATGACATATGTAGTTTGGATGACCACATCTGGGGCTAGACATTAATGAGTCAGTCTTTAACTTCTCCTTTTCAGCCCCTATATATTTATACGAGAAAAAAAAAAAGGAGGTTTTCATTAGATCTGCCTATTCTTGACTATTATGAAGTCATGACAATATGTAAATGTATATACTATTTTTACTTGTATGGTGTGAATAATGTACCCATATATATATTTACACTCTTCATTTTATATTGTTTATATTTCTGTGTTCTTGGCAAATTTTCATCTGCTTTGTAACTGTTTTTCAAACCTTAATAAAAACCTTTTTGAAGGTAAAATAAATACAAACTTACCTGTGAAATAAAAATAAAACCTAAGCTAGCTATAATATAACTATTAGTTATAGTGTAGCTAGCTTAGGTTTTATTCCACAGGTAAGTATATATTTAGTTTTAAATAGTTAGTGATACAGCTCTTTTTCACTTAAGACTGCAGAAGTTACAGAAACCAGCCAGGGCCCTCCGTATCTCCATTCTCCTTGCCACTAAATTAGCAATAACTAGACAGTGGACAAAATATACTCCAATCTCCCTACCAATGGTCCTTGACATTCTAGCATATATCCAGAAAATGGAGGAGTATTTCTTACGGGTAGAAGGTCGTACTGACTTGTACTGTTTAATCTGGAGCCCATGGGACGAATTCATGCAGACTGTAGACCAGGTCGGGTAGAGGCCGCAGACCCAGGAGGCCTTTCCTAGGGTTTAGGTAAGATTAGACTTTCACCTCAGGTTGACCCACCCCCTTTTCACAACCCCCAATATTTCCCCCCACTTTTTTTTTCTGTTGTCTCACATGTCTGGACAGGACTCTCCGGACCCTTACATGGTAATGTTATTGTGTGCCTCACATTCCTGATATACAGAAATTATATTAAATGCACCAGTTTTATATGTTTTATTATTACATTATTTTTCTTTGTTCTAGCTGACTTATACTTTTGGGCCCTCATTAGTATTCTAGTATGTGGACCCATAAGTGGTCCTGGAGATCATTGATGGCACTCCAGGACTTTCATTCAGTAAAAATTAAAATGAGGAAACGCTACTTAATGCCTACTCCGGTTGTCTTGTTCCTTTAGATTCAATGTCAAATGTTTGTACTTTATCCGGGACGTCTGTATAACCCGGTATATTGTTTCTATGTTTTTTTTCTTTTTGCTTCCTCAATAAAAAAGAAAAATTACAACAACAACAAAAAACAGCGCTTGTATTTTGTGCGGTATGGAGCGCAACGCAACCATATCCCACGCACAAGCCGACTGTTTGAAAACTTGTAATGGCTGCGCTATAGAAGGTTAAATAACGCAACTTTTGCTGCATTCATTAAATTCCCTATAGCGCGCATAACTTGTAATCTACCTTAATATGTGCTAGATTCCAAGTGGAGATCTAATTTTTTGCACGCCCGCAAGCAGAAATATTTACCATTGCTGCACTACTTTCCGTCTTCCCTGCGCTTAGGTTCTGTGCCGTCTCTGACGGCATCAGAACGAGGCTCCCATTAAAGTCTATTGCACGTAACTCATAATACTAGTGCACATTAGTGGGTGCTGGTATTACAAAGGGGAGTGCACATATCTCTTTAGCAAAAGCAATATTTTGTGGTTCCACTTATAATCCGGCCATATATGTATCAAGATATTTTATATGTGATTACATCCGCATTTACCTTTAAAAGTTTTCTTTATACAGTATATACTAGAATTTCACAAAAAGGTACATTTAATATGTTGCTAATTTTATAATGAACAATGATAAAGGCACCATACATTTATATTCATTAACACTTCCAGATTATGCTTTGTAAAATCTGCCATCCAAAACATAATGCATATACATTGCATACAATTAAGTTTCATCATGAAACAAACCAAAATTACTTTATCCAAATTGCTTGGGACCAGAAAAAGGTTGGATTTTGTAATATTTGTATGTTTTATAAAATGGGACAGCTTGTAGAAAGGATGGGACCATGTGTAAACAACAATATCTTATGTCCTTTAGGTAATGTTTACCTGTTACAATACTGTTTATACATGAAACTTAAAAGGACATAAAACCCAATTTTTTTTCTTTCATGATTTAGATTTTTTTTTATATTTTTTTTTTTATTAAGCATCAGGGGTATTAATACAACATAAGTTCACAGGAAAAAAAGACAACAAAACCATCTCTTGTGGTGTCAGAGCCACGTCTTAGGTATACCATAAAATCCTGGTTTTTGCACTCAATAAATTATTCAACTTAACACTTTAAACAGTTCTACCTGAAACCATTTTTTTTTCTTTTTTACTCATTTTACATCTATTACACAACCCAGACGATATTCTACTGTCATATTCATCAGGTTATGGTTACTTTACATAGTTAATTTATGGTGCCCATAAAAATGAGCTTTAAGAAGAGTATTAAAGAAAGACAAGAAGAGAAAAAAAGGAAAGAGAGAAGGAAGAGAGAAAAAAAAAAAAAAAAAGCATTTATCAGTGTGTTGGCTGTGGGGGTAAGAAAAAAAAATACCTTTACCAAATTCCCAGTAGAACCAGTTCCGTATCCCTAAATGGATAAATCAGATGTTCAATCTCGCTGGGAGATAAAGCTTTAATGAATTTCGACCACTTGGAGAAAAAACTCCTCACATCTTGATCATTATGTAAATTAGTATCTAGTTGTTCCATAATACACTGTTTCTTCAAACAGTTTTTTATCTCTAGGATACTCGGGGTTAATCTGGATTTCCATTTCTTCAGAATTAAATATCTAACCGCAAGAATTACCAAGGTGACTATTTTGAGTTTATCCTGGGGGAGACCTAAGTCCTCTATAGGGAAAACTATATTTAGGGGAGATAATATCAGAGAAGTGATGTCCACCGAGTTAATGAGCCAATATTGTATTTTTGACCAGCAATTTCTAATTTTTGGGCAGTGCCAAAACATATGGATGAGATAGGCCGCTGGGTAAGAACATTTTGGGCATTTGTTGAAGCTGGCACTTCGACATTTAGCCCCCTTCTCTGGGGAGAAATACGTCATGTGTAGTAGTTTAACGTGTGCCTCTCGCCAGGTGGCAGAAAGAGTAACACGTGAAACCACTTGGATTGATGGGGTTACTACAGGGGTCAGCACATAACATTTTAAACAACTTTCTAATTTACTTCTATTATCATATTTTCTTAGTTTTCTTGTTAACCTTTGTGGAAAAGCAGAAATGTAAGCTCGAGTGTGCACGTGTCTGTAGCACTATATAGCAGCAGTTTTGCAACAAGTTTTACAGTAGCAGGGGCACTAGATGGGCACTAGATAGCACCACTATTCCTGTCTTGTAGTGCTTTAGGCATGTGCACGCTACCTACCTAGGTATCTCTTCAACAAAGAATAACATGAGAATGAAAACAAATTGATAATAGAAGTAAATTGGAAACTTTTTAAAAAAGTGTGTTCTCTATCTGAATCATGAAAGAACATATTTGGGTTTAATGTCCCTTTAAAGGTAGTTTGATATTCTTTTTTCTTGTTGTATACATAGTACAATCAGAAAGATAGTGCAGTACTGTAATCAGAATAGTATTAGTTGTTTTTTTAAATAAATATAGACTATAATTTGTATTTAGCAAACCAAAGACACAGGCAGACAATATTGTGACATTCTTTTAATAGTTTTATTTAAAAAATAATAATTTAACCCCTTCATTCCGGTAGCAAGTTCCGATGTAAACACTTAAACACTGGAAAAATGAAGTCACGCTATCGTCGATGGAATCCCGTGATTTCAAGGAAAGAATAGGATCATGGGGGACTGCGTATGATGCTAGGCACATTCCCCAGTCTTTTCTATTATGTTAAAGGAGGAGGCTGCAGGATGCCATATGTATGGTAGGACGTTCCATGCCGTCCTAACGGATTAAAAGCCCAGTGCTGTTAGGACAGCACAGAATGTCCTAATGGCATGAATGAATGTATCTGGATTTTGGAATTCTGGATTTGGGGAATATAACTATAACTATAATACTAATGGTACTAATGCTAATGATTCATATGAGTACATTTCTATGTAAGTATAAAATGCATATTATTGTAATATTGTAAAAGAGTTTTTTTATCAATGTGTTAATAATTAATTGCATGCATATGTCATGTGATTTTAACATTTTAGACCATGCCAAGGGGCCGATTTATTATGCCCCGAATGCTGCTGTATGCAGTTGCTTCTGCGCAAGCCTTCAGGCTTGCTGGAAACATATATTAAGAAGCAAGTTTTAAGACCGCTGCTCTTTAACTCGTCTGCCACCTCTGAGGTGGCGAACAGCAATCCGCCCAATTGCATATGATCGGGTTGATTGACACCCTCTGCTAGCAGCCGATTGGCCGCAAATCTGCAGGGGGCGGCATTGCACAAGCTATTCACAAGGAATGCTTGTGCAATGATAATTGCCGACAGCGTATGCTGTCGGCATTTATCGATGTCTGGTGGACACATGATAAATCGGCCCCTATGTGTATATTGCAGGCTTAACAAATCACATATAAGGGTTAGAGTGGCTGACTTGAATATTTTAGTATTTCAATTAATGCTTTTAATTCTGAGCAATTTTATATTTATTTTGTTTAAATGCCCAAGCACTTCATAGTAGGGATGTGCATTTGTTTTCTGAAGAATGGAAGAAAATAAAAAATTTTAATTTTCGTTACTTTCTTTGCATATCGAAAACAAAAACATCTGAAAACGAAACAATAAAGAAAATGAATGCACATTATTTTCTTTTGCATTTTTGTTTTCAGATGCTGCTTTTATAATGCACGTTTTAGCCAATTAATGAAAACCAGGAAGAAGCAGTGAATAGATTGACAGGTTCTAGTCAGTGGAAGCTTGTGACATTTTCTGACCATTAAACATTCTCAGGGGGAGGAATTTGCTACCTAACATTTTCAGACTCAGATCAGTGCTTCTCAGTGTGCGAGCAGTACAGGTGTGACTGTGCCCCTCACTGAGAGCCCTTTGCTATTGCTTGTTGCTAATATTCGGCTAGATTACGAGATTTGCGTTATGGGTGAAAAAGCAGCGTTATGGCTCTTTTTCACTACCGCTGTTATTACGAGTTTTGCAGGTATAGCTGTAACCCACACTTTTTTTGCCGTAATGCAACGTAACTACTGCAGCTTTCAAAAACTCCTTTTTCAATGGGACTTCCATAGCGCCGGTATTATGAGTTTGCCTGTCCGGCCAAAATATGAGCGTTACAGCCCATACCGTCAAGATCCATACCGTAAACTGAAAGTCAGTAGTTATGGGTTTTACGCTACAAAGCTGTAACATAAAACTCATAACTAAAGTGCTTAAGAAGTACACTAACACCCATAAACTACCTATTAACCCCACATCGCAAACACTAAAATAAAATTATTAACCCCTAATCTGCCGCTCCCGACATCGCCACCACTATAATAAACATATAAACCCTTAAACTGCCGCACTCCCGCATCGCAAACACTAGTTAAATATTATTAACCCCTAATATGCTGTCCCTAACATCGCCGCAACCTACATTACTGTTATTAACCCCTAATCTGCTTCCCCCAAAATCGCTGCCACTATACTAAAGTTATAAACCCCTAAACCTAACCCTAAATGTAACCCTAACCCTAACACCCACTAACTTTAACATAATTAAAATAAATCTAAATACAAATTACAATTAATACCTAAATAATTCCTATTTAAAACTAAATAATAGTTACATTGTATCTAGCTTATGTTTTACTTTTATTTCACAGCTAAGTTTGTATTTATTTTAACTAGGTAGACTAGTTAGTAAATAGTTATTAACTATTTACTAGCTACCTAGCTAAAATAAATACAAATTTACCTGTAAAATAAAACCTAACCTGAGTTACACTAACATTACACTACAATTAAATAAATTACATTAATTAAATACAATTAACTAAATTACAAAAAGAAACAAACACTAAATTACACAAAATAAAAATAAATTATCAAATATTTAAACTAATTACACCTAATCTAATAGCCCTATCAAAATAAAAAAAGCCTCCCCAAAATAAAAAAAAACCCTAGCCTAAACTAAACTGCCAATAGCCCTTAAAAGGGCCTTTTGCGGGGCATTGCCCCAAAGAAATCAGCTCCTGTAAAAAAAAAATACAAACAACCCCCCAACAGTAAAACCCACCACCCACACAACCAACCCCCCAAATAAAATCCTATCTAAAAAACCTAAGCTCCCCATTGCCCTGAAAAGGGCATTTGGATGGGCATTGCCCTTAAAATGGCATTTAGCTCTTTTTCAGCCCAAACCCTAAGCTAAAAATAAAACCCACCCAATAAACCCTTAAAAAATCCTAACACTAACCCCCGAAGATCCACTTACAGTTTTTGAAGACCGGACATCCATCCTCAACGAAGCGGCAGAAGTCCTCAGCGAAGCCGGCAGAAGTTTTCATCCAAGCCAGCATAAGTCTTCATCCAGACGGCATCTTCTATCTTCTTCCATCCGGCGCGGAGCGGCTCCATCTTCAAGACATCTGGCGTGGAGCATCCTCTTCTGACGACGGCTAACGAAGAATGAAATTTCCTTTAAGGGACGTCATTCAAGATGGGGTCCCTTGAATTCCGATTGGCTGTAGGGTTCATGAGTTGTGTAAATTGTTAAATATTTCATTTAAAAAAAGTTAAGACAGCAGTTTTGTTTGAATAAAAGAAGTTCTTCATTTTTTTACTAAGTTTGTTATATTAAGTTTAAAAAGTTCTAGCAGCTGCTAGTGTCTTCTCTTAAATGGAGCATTTTTTGTTTTAGTCTAGTAGTACTAAGTTAATAGTTAAAAAAACAAGTTTTATTTTTTTACTAAGTTATATTACTTCGAAGTTGAAAAAGTTCTTCTTACCTTTTGTTGCATTGCTGCTAGAGGCTGCTGGTAGACTGGTTTAACCCCTTAGTGACCGACGACGTACGCCATACGTCCTGCAAAAAAATACAGTTAACGCCTGAGGACTTATGGCGTACGCCGTCGGCTAAACTGAGCCCTGGAAGCGATCGAGATCGCTTCCAGCCGCTCCTACAGTATTGCAGGGATGCCTCGATGTCTAGGCATCCCTGCAATACTGTTTACGAGTACCGGGACCGGATTGATCACTCCCCCACGAGTGATCACTTCCGGTTTTGCTCCACGTGGAGCCCGGCAGTGCAGCAGAGCATCGGAAGCGATCGGACATGCTTCCGATGCTCTGCTTGTGTGCTAAGTGCCTCGGTGGGTCGAAGCACTTAGTTAGTTATAAAATAAAAAATAAAAAAATTAAACAAAAACCGCAGAAAATAAAAAACAGCCCTAAATAGCCCCCCCTACCCCTTCACAGGGCATCCAAGATGGCAATGCCCAGTGCATCATGGGGCCTCTGGGGGTGTCCCTAGCCTGCCTCATCATAGGGGCAAGCTAGGGTCACCCAATCTCAGCCTCCCACCCATAAAAAAAATAAAAAAATAAAATACCCCATTTGTCTGATCATGTCAATATTTGTAAATATTGACACTGATCAGTGTGGATCTCCTTCCCTCTCCTCACTTGCGATTTTGTTGGAGAGAGAGAGAGACCTGTTTTTAGCAGAGAGAAAGATTTATTTATTTTATTAGTTAAAAAATATAGAACCAAAGGCTCTTTTCAGAGCCATTAACCTCTAGCTTGCCAGTTATCACTATAAATCACTGGCATTAGCATAGCTGCACTTTTTTTGCTGTCTGTGCATTTTTTTAGGGGTTAATTTTTTTGTTGTAATTTTTTTAAAAAGCCAAAGGCTCTTTTCAGAGCCATTTAGTTAATTTAATTTAATTAATTTAATTTTATTTAATTTCCAGAGTTATTAACCCCTAGCTTGCCAGTGATCACTATAAATCACTGGCATTAGCACAGCTGCACTTTTTTTGCTGTTAGTGCATTTTTTTAGGGGTTCATTTTTTTTTTGTAATTTTTTTTAAAAAACCAAAGGCTCTTTTCATAGCCATTTAGATAATTTAATTTAATTTCCAGAGTCATTAACCCCTAGCTTGCCAGTGATCGCTATAAATCACTGGCAGTAGCATAGCTGTACTTTTTTGCTGTCTGTGCATTTTTTGGGGTTTAATTTTGTTGTTGTAATTTTTAAAAAAAAACAAAGGGTCTTTTCAGAGCCATTTAGTTAATTTAATTTAATTTCCAGAGTCATTAACCCCTAGCTTGCCAGTGATCGCTATAAATCACTGGCAGTAGCATAGCTGTACTTTTTTGCTGTCTGCATTTTTTTAGGGGTTAATTTTTTTGTTATAATTTTTTAAAAAACCAAAGGCCATTTAGTTAATTTAATTTTCAGAGCCATTAACCCCTAGCTTGCCATTTAGCTAATTAATTTAATTTAATTTGTTTTTCTGTGACAGATACAATAATGTCACAGAAAACATATAGTGTTGAGGAGGCGTATGCCATCCTTGCGTCAGAGTCAGATATCTCTATGTCTGACTCAGACCCCAATTTTGACCCTGCCATATGCTCAAATACATCACTAGATGCAGTCTCAACTGATAGTGATGTATCTGTGGCTGCTAGCCCCCCTGCTACCCCCCTACCAGCCCCCCTGCTAGCCCCCCTGCCAGAAGGAGGCATGTTGCTGCCATTGCCGCTGAAGAGTCGGTAATGCCTCATCTCCAGAGGCCAGATATCCCACCCTTCACAGCAAATGCTGGAATAAATATAGATGTGTCAGGTTTTAGCCCCCAACAGTTTTTGGAGGTGTTTCTGGGCGATGATGTATTGGGGAACATTGTCGCCCAAACTAATTTATATGCCCATCAGTACCGTGCTGCAAAGCCTGAAACATATTTGGCAAAGCAGCAATGGGCCCCTGTCGATGTGCCAGAATTTAAAAAATTCTGGTCATTGACTATGCTGATGGGCATCATAAAGAAACCCTCTGTTCGCTCCTACTGGAGCAGTAGCCCCATCTGCTCTACCCCCATTTTCTCCCAGAGTATGTCGAGGCAGAGGTATGAAATGATTCTGCATTTCATGCACTTCAGCGACAACAGCCTGTGCCCCCCTAGGGAGCATCCCCAATTTGACAGGCTGTATAAAATCCGCCCGTTGATTACCCACTTTTCTGCCAGGTTTGCAGAGGCTTATACACCTGGAAGGAATATATGCATTGATGAATCCCTGATGAAGTATAAGGGAAGGCTGGGATTCAAGCAGTATATTCCTTCCAAGCGTTCCAGGTATGGGGTAAATGTGTATAAGCTCTGTGAGAGTGAGGCCTTCCGGGTGTATGAGGGAAAGGATAGCCACCTTGACCCTCCAGGTTGCCCAGAACATATGGGAACCACTGGCAAGATTGTCTGGGACCTGATATTACCCCTAATGAACAAAAGGTATCACTTGTACTTAGGCAATTTTTATACAAGTGTCCTTTTGTTCAAGCTACTGTATTGCTTTGATACAGTAGCTTGCGGTACAATTAAAAAGAACCGCACAGGTTTCCCAGGACAACTTGTACGCACCCGGCTGCAAAGGGGGGAGACCTCAGCTCTACACCAAGAGGAGCTGTTGGCACTTAAGTACAGAGACAAGAAGGATGTATACCTTCTTACCACCATCCACAATGAGAGGACGGTGGCGGTCTCTGTACGTGGCAGAGCTGAGATCATAAGGAAGCCAGTGTGCATCAAGTCTTATAACCGGCATATGGGTGGGGTTGATCTGGCAGATCAGCTGCTGCAGCCTTACCTAATTATGCGGAAGACAAGGGCCTGGTACAAACAGGTTGCAATTTACCTAATGCAGATTGCAACCCACAATGCTTTTTTGTTGTTCAAAAAAGCAAACCCCAGAATGAAACAGACTTTTTTACAGTTTTAGCTCCAGATCATTTCGGGGATTTTGTACCATGATGCACCTGCTCCCCTGGGCGGTGATGGGAGAGAGCAGAGTTGGGGCTACCCATTTTATTTTTAAAATCCCCCCTACTGCCGCAAAGCAGAAACCACAAAAAAAAATGCAGAGTCTGTACCAAGAGGGGGAAGAGAAGGGACACCATATATCACTGTCCTGATTGCCCTGGACAGCCTGCACTCTGCATTGGGGACTGTTTCAAGCGGTACCATACAATGGTCAATTTTAAAAAAATAAATACATTTGCAGTTTTTTGGTTATGTTTACTGTTTTTTGGTTGTTTTTTTTTTTTTACTTTTACTGTTCCAGATTTTTACATTTCACTACTTTTTTTCTAAAATTTGGGGCTGTTTTTTTTTTTCTTTAAAAACCCCTGTCAAACCTATGGATGGGGGACATAGGTGTTCTCAGGGTGCCTTGCAGAAAACAACCTAAAGTATTTTTTTGCAATAACTTACAACAGTCTCTCTTAAATCATAGTCAAAAAGCAGTGTGTGTGTGTGTGTGTAAAAATGAAAATTGAAAAATTACCACCATACATTTTCTCCATTTTTTTGGCTAAAACGGTTGCTTCAAAGACATCACAGCACACTATATACAATACCTTGGGGTGTCAACTTTTGAAATATATGCACATTCATGGAAAACAAATAAATTGGGGTATGTAAAAAGACCCCCAAAAAAGACGATAGGCAAAGAAAATATGTTAAATGTGAAAAAAAATCACAAATGCATGTCAGACATTTGACAGTGCACCCCTCAAACAAGCCAACAAACCTATGCATAGGTGGTATCACTGTACTGAAGATGTTGGTGAACACATATTGGGGTCTTTTTTGGCAGTAACACATAACAGGAGCTAAGAATCCATGTCTAAAGTACAATGTGTGTGAAAATTAACACAAAAAAATGAATACCCAATAGTTTGACAAAGACTGGTGGTTGAATTAGTGCATGGAAAGTGTTAAAATACCAGCATTTAAAATACCCTAGGGTGTCTACTTTTTCAAAATATATGGTTTGATGGGGTAAATTACATTGGCCGGCTGCAGAAATGTCCTAAATATTACATGGGGGCATGGGTAGTGAAAATTCCAAGTTGAAAAACTGGAATGCGCCCCCTAGAAATAAGGCCTTTAGCCCCCAGAGAACCCGACACACCTATACATGGGTGGTATCACTGTACTCAGGAGATGTTGTTGAACACATATTGAGTGTTTTTTGGCAGTAACCTATAACAGGAACTGAGAATCCATGCCTAAAGTAGAATGTGTGTGAAAAATAACACAAAAAAATGACTACCAAAAAGTTTGATAAAGACTGTTGGTTGAATTAGTGCATGGAAAGTGTTAAAATACCAGCATTTGAAATACCCTAGGGTGTCTTCTTTTCAAAAATATATGGTTTGATGGGGGTAAATTGGCTGGCTTCAGAAATGTCCCAAATAGAACATGGGTGCATGATGACAGATGTGAAAATTTCAAGTTGGAAAACTGGAATGTGTCCCCTACAAATAAGGCCTTTTAGCCCCCAGAGAAACTGACACACCTACACATAGGTGGTATCACTGTACTAAGGAGATGCTGCTGAAGACATATTGGGGTGTTATTTGGCAGTAACCCTTAACATTTTCAGTAAATGTATTCTTAAATTGCTATTTTGTCAAAAAAAAAAAAAAAAAATCTCAAAATTTAGCATTGATTGGTGGTAAATTGGTTGCATGAAAAAAATCAAAATACCCCAAGTTTAATACCTTAGGTTGTCTTCTTTTAAAAAATATATACATTTGAATGAATGATTCCTGACTGATATCAGTGTTCAAATGTAACTAGCGCTAATTTTGAAAAAAAGTGGTTTGGAAATAGCAAAGTGCTACTTGTACTTATTGCCCTATAACTTGCTAAAAAAGCAAAGAACATATAAACATTGGGTATTTCTAAACTCAGGAGAAAATTTAGAAACTATTTAGCATTGGTGTTTTATGGTGGTTGTAGATGTGTAAGAGATTTTGAGGGTCAAAGTTAGAAGAAGTGTGTTTATTTCCATTTTTTCCTCATATTTTATATATTTTTTTATATTAAATTATAAGATTTAATGAAAATAATGGTATTTTTAGAAAGTCCATTTAATGGCGAGAAAAACGGTATATAATATATTTGGGTACAGTAAATGAGTAAGAGAAAAATTACAGCTAAACACAAACACCGCAGAAATGCAAAAATAGCCTTGGTCCCAGGCGGTCAACAAATGGAAAAATGGTCCGGTCACTAAGGGGTTAATTTGCACTTAGTGTCTCTTAAAGGGACATTTTTGTTTTCAGTACTAAATTAAGTTAATAGTTAAAAAAAACAAGTTCTCTATTGTATTGTTATTTATTAAGTTTATTACTTACCTTTAAAGGGACACTGTACCCAAAAATTCTCTTTCGTGGTTCAGATTGAGCATGAAATTTGAAGCAACTTTCTAATTTACTCCTATTATAAAATTTTCTTCTTTCTGTTGGTATCTTTATTTGAAATGCAAGAATGTAAGTTTAGATGCCGGCCCATTTTTGGTGAACAACCTGAGTTGTCCTTGCTGATTTGTGGATAAATTCATCCACCAATAAAAAAGTGCTGTCCAGAGTACTGAAACCAAAAAAAAGCTTAGATGCCTTCTTTTTCAAATAATGATAGCAAGAGAACGAAGAAAAATTGATAATAGGAGTAAATTAGAAAGTTGCTTAAAATTGCATGTTCTTTCTCAATTACAAAATAATTTTGTTGGGTACAGTGTCCCTTTAAGTACATTTTTAAGTTTTACCAAAAATGCAGACCTATGTTAAGTTGGCACACGATTTTTGTAAAAACTAAATAAAAATATACCATTTGTTTGTGCTGCGTTTGGTTTAGGAGATATAGCTCGTTATTTTTTTATGAAACTCTGCCCACTTTGCACCCCATGTTATTCAATTTCAAAAACATATATACCATTCATTTGTGCTGCGTTTGTGCATAATTGTGCAGCAAAAACTAACGTTTGTGCGGTTTGGTTTCAGAGATATTGCACATTATATTTGTTAAAACTCCGCCCACTTTGCTCCCCATGTTATTCAATTTTAAAAACAAATAAACCATTTGTTTGTGCTGTGTTTGTGCTGATTTGTGCTACAAAAGGGAAAATTATTGCAGAATTATTAGGCAAGTTGTATTTTTGAGGATTAATTTTATTATTGAACAACAACCATGTTCTCAATGAACCCAAAAAACTCATTAATATCAAAGCTGAATAGTTTTGGAAGTAGTTTTTAGTTTGTTTTTAGTTATAGCTATTTTAGGGGGATATCTGTGTGTGCAGGTGACTATTACTGTGCATAATTATTAGGCAACTTAACAAAAAACAAATATATACCCATTTCAATTATTTATTTTTACCAGTGAAACCAATATAACATCTCAACATTCACAAATATACATTTCTGACATTCAAAAACAAAACAAAAACAAATCAGTGACCAATATAGCCACCTTTCTTTGCAAGGACACTCAAAAGCCTGCCATCCATGGATTCTGTCAGTGTTTTGATCTGTTCACCATCAACATTGCGTGCAGCAGCAACCACAGCCTCCCAGACACTGTTCAGAGAGGTGTACTGTTTTCCCTCCTTGTAAATCTCACATTTGATGATGGACCACAGGTTCTCAATGGGGTTCAGATCAGGTGAACAAGGAGTTCATGTCATTAGATTTTCTTCTTTTATACCCTTTCTTGCCAGCCACGCTGTGGAGTACTTGGACGCGTGTGATGGAGCATTGTCCTGCATGAAAATCATGTTTTTCTTGAAGGATGCAGACTTCTTCCTGTACCACTGCTTGAAGAAGGTGTCTTCCAGAAACTGGCAGTAGGACTGGGAGTTGAGCTTGACTCCATCCTCAACCCGAAAAGGCCCCACAAGCTCATCTTTGATGATACCAGCCCAAATCAGTACTCCACCTCCACCTTGCTGGCGTCTGAGTCGGACTGGAGCTCTCTGCCCTTTACCAATCCAGCCACGGGCCCATCCATCTGGCCCATCAAGACTCACTCTCATTTCATCAGTCCATAAAACCTTAGAAAAATCAGTCTTGAGATATTTCTTGGCCCAGTCTTGACGTTTCAGCTTGTGTGTCTTGTTCAGTGGTGGTCGTCTTTCAGCCTTTCTTACCTTGGCCATGTCTCTGAGTATTGCACACCTTGTGCTTTTGGGCACTCCAGTGATGTTGCAGCTCTGAAATATGGCCAAACTGGTGGCAAGTGGCATCTTGGCAGCTGCACGCTTGACTTTTCTCAGTTCATGGGCAGTTATTTTGCGCCTTGGTTTTTCCACACGCTTCTTGCGACCCTGTTGACTATTTTGAATGAAACGCTTGATTGTTCGATGATCACGCTTCAGAAGCTTTGCAATTTTAAGAGTGCTGCATACCTCCGCAAGATATCTCACTATTTTTTACTTTTCTGAGCCTGTCAAGTCCTTCTTTTGACCCATTTTGCCAAAGGAAAGGAAGTTGCCTAATAATTATGCACACCTGATATAGGGTGTCGATGTCATTAGACCACACCCCTTCTCATTACAGATATGCACATCACCTAATATGCTTAATTGGTAGTAGGCTTTCGAGCCTATACAGCTTGGAGTAAGACAACATGCATAAAGAGGATGATGTGGTCAAAATACTCATTTGCCTAATAATTCTGCACTCCCTGTAGTTCCATCATTCTTTAAACAGTTCTGTTGTCTTCAGAAATTCTTCTCTGTCTGACTTCCATTTTTTGTGTTTGATGTACAAGATTTACAATTCTGTGTAATTTGAGGTAATCAGGTAGCAAGATATTTATGTGTACATGTACTCTTTAAATCAAAAGTATTATAGCAACAAAAATGTTCGTAAGTACTAATAGAATTATAATGATTTGGGGTACACAAAAGAACAGATGTGACTTACACAACAAAAAAAATATTTTAAAACATATGGGGGAGATTACATCCTCGGCGATGGAAAAAAACCCAGTCTCCCCAGTTTTCTATGCAGCGCAGCAGTGTAGTTACACAGCACAACAGTCTAGTTACGCCGAAACTAGACTGTTGCGCTACATAATTACACTGCTGTGCTGCGTAGAAAACTGGGGAGACTGAGTTTTTTTCCCATTACCAGGGATGTAATCTCCACATAAATGTTTAAAAAAAAGCAACTAAAACTGAAGTGACATATAAGAAATCTTGCAGGAGTGCTTTTAAGCGCTTGTTAACTTCAAGCAAGTTAATATTAGGCTGTCTGTGGTTAACATGACATTACAGGCAATTAACATGGCAACAAAGAGGTTAAATTGGCTAAAGGAGGTTTATTAGACCCAATGGGATTGAAGAGGGTTATATTGCAATTTAATTCTATGATTTGGGCTCCTTCACATCCATTACACTTCAATAACCCCATGTATGCCGTATAAACCGGTATGTTACACTGTTAATCCCTTAATGCCCAGGACCGGATTTACATTTCGGGTGCTAGTAGGCACAGAGCGCACTATACAGAGCGCATCGTCCTTCTTTTCTGTGTGCAGCACAAATCGGCACAAATGCAGTACAAACAAATGGTATATTTGTTATTAAAATGTAATAATATGGGGGGGCGTGTCCAAGCAGCGGCCATGACAGGACGCATTGTCTGCAGCTCGTCAGGAATCCTCAACAATCTATCAAATTTTACTATCTAAAAACATAATCTACATTATGGGTTCTTGTTAAAAGCCGCATGAGCCCAGGACCAGCTGAAGGAACCTATGTTAAGCCATATTAAATGTCTTTATATTTGAATTCCGGCGGCTGCGGCCTACCTACATTATCGTGGTATTTCCCCCCCCGCCACCTGGTTAAGGGGCCGCATACAGAGTTTAAAGGGAAGTTCCTACCACATACTCCAATAATATTCTGCTGCAGATCGGATTCAAACCCTGTCCAACAGCTATGGATTTTGTTCCTAGTTACTAAGTGATCACTACGGCAGATTAGAGAGACGCATAGAGTCAATCATTAGGAGCCGCAACTTTCCGGAGGGAATACAGGATGAGAGCCATGGCTCTGAAGAAGCAGCCTCCCACCCTAAAGAGAATGCCTTGCCTAGTATTGCAGACATAGCAGAGCAGCTGATCGACCAGATCAAGACACATAGTGGTCAAGTCCACATAAAGGCAATCTACCTATCATGCAAGATAACTGGAGCTTTAGCTGCAACAGGGTCCGTTAAACAATCAGACCATCACAGGATCACAAATCGATCAGATCAAGGGAAGCCTCAGAGACCTATGAGAAAGAGAAGACTTTGGGGATCACATACCCATACGCTTCAACGGCAGCTGAATTTTTCGCACCGATTAAACCTCACTGATTTGCCTGGTGCACAAATCTGCAAAAGGGTTCCACTGACAGAGAATGGTTTGAACGCGAAATATACCGCAGACATTGAGAAAACTGGAGTGGGTTAGGTATGGGAGTCTCGTGAGGGACTGTGTGATGCACTTTAATGTGGATCTGGCTACTCTTGTGTATTGTGAAACAGCTCAATTATCTGTGCACCTTTATTATTCTTCAAACTCATTTATAGTTAGTCACAATACATTGACTCCCACTAACCATGCTGCAACCCGCCCTTCTCTCTATTACATGGGCTCCTAACTTTTCATCCTGTTTTATGACGACTTTATTGTCTGATGGTGTCTTTTCTATGTGTTAGGGATAAAAAAAAATTATGCTGCAAACTACTGATATTTTGACCAATTACTACTGTCTCCATGCTGCTGTATCCTAAAGTATCCCACTGTATGATTATTGCCCTGTAAGATGCATATACGGAGGTTAATTCATAGGTCATTTAATTGGTATATGTTAAACAGCTCATCCTTATAAACTAATGTTCATAGCTTAGCAGACTACAGGTACTTATATTTGCACATTAGCTTATCCAAATGTATAGGGGATATATGACTGTATATAGTGACTTGCAATCCCACCAAACTCTTATAGCGATATAAAGGCTTGTTTATAGTGTTAGGGAGAGCAGCATGGATTTCCTGAAGTCCGTAGCAGGTAGATTATTATACTTCAGTGTCCGCTAATAGAGATATGGGTTCTGTGTAGTTTTTTATATTGTTATTTATGGCATCAAAAGCCCTAGAATGGCCCTAGCTATCTAATAGACTTCCAGTGTCCATAAATACCTAGTGATTATAATTGTAAAAAACCTTGTCCAACATGTGAATTTAGAGGCATAATTATCCCTCCATATTACTTTATGCTCATTTTCCCTCATTTTCTCTGCCCAGTTCGGAGAACTACTGTTTACTCTCCGAGCCCCAACACAGCGAATATTGAACCTTTACATTGATTTGCCCTCCCTTTACCCTTTTTTTTTTTTTTTCTTGTACTCACCCATGGTCCTTGTGACATAGGAAGGCGACCGGATAGTATAGGCCCATAAGTGACCTATCCTATCTTAAAATCCCCAGTTTAGAAAGTTTCATTTAGGCCCAAAAAGGGTCTCTGCTGTTTTAGCTGACGAGCGTGTTGGGTTTGCTCCCCTAACATTGTACGATGCAATTTGTAACCAGCAATTTACCTTGTTATATCTGAACTTTCTGTTATACGAGCAAAATTTTTGTGTTTGATTCCCTCAATTAAAATAACATTTATAAAAACAAAAAAATTTAATAATATGGGGTGAAACGTGGGCGGAGTTTCAGCAAATATAATGCACAATATCTTCTAAACCAAACTGGGGTAAACATTTGTTTTTGCAGCAAAAATCAGCACAAATGCAGCACAAACAAATGGTATATTTGTTTTTAAAATTGAATAACATGGGGTGCAAAGTGGGCGGGGTTTCAGCAAACATAATGCGCAATATCTCTTAAACCAAACCGGCACAAACGTTTGTTTTTATGGCATAAATCAGCACAAATGCAGCACAAACAAATGGTATATGTGTTTTTAAAATTTAATAACATGGGGTGCAACGTGGGCGGAGTTTCAGCAAATATAATGCGCAATATCTCCGAAACCAAACTGGCATAAACGTTAGTTTCGCTTGTAAGATGTATCGAGTCCACGGATTCATCCTTACTTGTGGGATATTCTCCTCCCCTACAGGAAGTGGCAAAGAGAACACCCACAGCAGAGATGCCTATATAGCTCCCCCCTTAGCTCCACCCCCCAGTCATTCTCTTTGCCTACTCTAAGTAACTAGGAAGTGCAGAGCGAGTGTGGTGACAAAAATGTTAGTTTTTTATTTCTCAAGTAAAAGATGAAGATTTCTGCAGGGAGGATTATGATCTTAGCACTTTGTAACTAAGATCCACTGCTGTTCTCACAAGGGCTGAAGAGTACAGGAAAATTTCAGTTGGGGGAACGGTTTCCATCTTAGCTGCATATGAGGTATGTTTAGTCTATGTTTTTCTAGACAGACTGTGTTTATTCTAGAAAAGGCTGGCAATATCCCCATGAGGGAAGGGTAAGCTGTATTCAGACACTTGGATAGGAATTTCAGCTTGCTTGAAGGGCTCATTTGTTACTGGTGACACTGTTAGGAAAAAATGTTTTTTTTTGTTCAGTAAATGATGCAATTATAACGTTTTTTTTTAAGGGACAAAAGGGGTCATGGTGGCTTGTGTTAGGGTTTTTTAACCCACATGGTTAATTAAGAGACACTTATAGGCCTCAAAACATCGAGTGAGGTGGGAGGGGCCTATTTTTGCGCCTCAGTTGCGCAGTTTCTTTTCCTTAGAGTCATCCAACTGCTTCTCTAGAGGTTCCTGCTGTGTTTGAGGGCTGTAAAGGAGGTTTTTATCCCCACAAATCGTTCTGAAGGGCAGGTAGGCGCCACAGCAGAGCTGTGGCAAGGTGCTGAAAGTCTTTTTTACCGGTTTTGACATTTTTTCAATCCGGTTTTGCCATTAAGGGGTTAATTGTTTATTTGCGTAGTTGTGCAAAGTTACTAAGGCTGTAAGATACTACTGTAAAAATTTCGTTAAGTTTACTGCTTTTTTACACTGTTTTGCAGAACTTGTGCAGCTTTTTTTCTCTTAAAGGCACAGTACCGTTTTATTTCTAAGTGTTATTTACTTTGATTACAGTGTTTTCCAAGCTTGCTTGTTACATTACTAGCCTGTTTAACATGTCTGATACCAAGGAAAATCCTTGTTCAATATGTTTGGAAGCCATTGTGGAACCCCCTCTTAGAATGTGTCCCAAATGTACTGTTATGGCTATAAATTATAAAGAATATATATTAGCACTTAAAATTTAGAGCAATAGATGATTCTGAGTCAGAAGTAAATGAGGGTTCACCATCTAGCTCTCCCCAAGTGTCACAACCAGTAACGCCCGCACAAGTGACGCCAAGTACCTCTAGTGCGTCACATTCATTTACTTTACAAGACATGGCCACAGGTATGAATACAACCCTCACTGAGGTTTTATCCAAACTGCCTGGTTTACAAGGAAAGCGGGACAGCTCTGGGTTAAGGAAAAATACTGAGCCGTCTCAAGCTTTAGTAGCCATTTCTGATATGCCCTCACAATGCTCTGAAGGGACGAGGGATTTTTTATCTGAGGGAGAAATTTCTGATTCAGGAAAGATGCTTCCTCAGACAGATTCTGATTTGACGGCCTTTAAATTTAAGCTTGAACACCTCCGCTTATTGCTTAGGGAGGTATTAGCAACTCTAGATGACTGTGACCCTATAGTGGTCCCAGAGAAATTGTGTAAAATTGATAGATACTTAGAGGTTCCTGTTTACACTGATGTTTTTCCAGTCCCTAAGAGGATTGTGAATATTATTGCTAAGGAGTGAGATAAACCAGGTATTCCGTTCACTCCCCCTCCTGTTTTTAAGAAAATGTTTCCTATATCTGATACCATAAGTGACTCATGGCAGACAGTTCCTAAGGTGGAGGGAGATATTTCTACTCTGTCTAAGCGTACAACTATACCTATCGAGGACAGTTGTGCTTTCAAAGATCCTATGGATAAAAAATTAGAGGGTCTCCTGAAGAAAATTTTTGTTCATCAAGGTTTTTCTCTCCAACCTATTGCGTGCATTGTTCCTGTGATGACTGCAGCTGCTTTCTGGTTTGAGGCTCTAGAAGAGGCTCTTCAAATGGAGACTCCATTAGAGGAAATTATGGACAAAATTAAGGCACTTAAGTTGGCTAATTCTTTTATTACAGATGTCGCTTTTCAACTGGCTAAATTAGCGGCAAAGAATTCAGGTTTTGCCATTTTAGCATGCAGGGCGTTATGGCTTAAGTCCTGGTCTGCTGATGTGTCATCTAAATCTAAACTTTTGAACATTCCTTTCAAAGGTTAGACCCTAGTCGGGCCTGAACTGAAGGAGATTATTTCAGACATCACTGGAGGGAAAGGTCATGCCCTCCCTCAGGATAGATCAAATAAGATGAGGGCCAAACAAAATAATTTTCGTTCCTTTCAGAACTTTAAGAGTGGTCCCGCTTCAGCTTCCTCTGCTACAAAGCAAGAGAGGAATTTTGCCCAATCCAAGTCAGTCTGGAGACCTAACCAGGCTTGGAACAAGGGTAAACAGGCCAAGAAGCCTGCAACTGCCTCTAAGACAGCATGAAGGGGTAGCCCCCGATCTGGGACCAGATCTAGTAGGGGGCAGACTCTCTCTCTTCGCTCAGGCTTGGGCGACAGATGTTCAGGATCCCTGGGCTTTAGAAATTGTGTCCCAGGGATATCTTCTGGAATTCAGGGGCTCCCTTCCAACGGGGAGATTTCACATTTCTCGATTGTCTGTAAGCCAGACAAAGAGAGAACAGGTTTGATAGAATATGTACAGCGCCAATAAAGGCTAAGGGATAAATATAAACACTAAAAACGAAATATACCTGCTAAGGCTGAACAAGAATTTATTATAATTCAACAGTATTGGTACCAATAGATAAAATGAGTAAAAAACAGTAATTAAAACAGTTCTTAAAAGCAATGGTAAGGTGGAGTGTTGTGCTGATACACTCACAAAGTGCAAATAGCAATAGAATCCAAGGGGTGAAGAACTAAGATGGTGGAATCCACATTTGCTTGTGGATACACGAATGAACAAAATGTGTAAGCAGCATAAAAATGTATGCGACTTAAATGTGCAACATGATAGTGCAAATGTTGTGCAACATAAGTGAGAGTAATTGTGATCACTAAGTGTATAAAAGATAAGGAAAAAAACAATTCACATCAAAAATACAAAAAATCACAATAAAATATAATATATTAATATATTAAAATATTAAAAAGTCCCGATGACACTGCAGTGCAAAAAATAGTAAATCACAGGTGAATAACTGCCATTGAGTGGCAAATGTGGAAAAAGGGTGGTATACCCACGGCAAAAAAGAAGAAATCCAGTGAAAAAACAAAAATGAAAATAAAAATCAAAAAACAAATACAAAAATGATGTTCAACAAAAGGTTAAAAAAGAACAAAAAAGAACAAAAAGAGTATTGTAATCCAAAAAACAGTAAATTAAAAGTCAATCACATGAAGGAACCTTGAATCCTGAGGGGAAGAGTTCCCAGGCGAATCCTTACAACGGTCAGCTCTTTGTCCAAAGTCCTAGAGATGTCCCTGTAAAAAAAGGAGTACCATAGCGTAACAAGTCCTCAAAGTGGTTAAAATAATTGGAATAATGCTTACCAACAGGTCTACGCGTTTCGGCCCCAAAAATAAGGCCTTTATCAAGACTGCTGAAGTGGTAAGCTGAGTGCCTTTAAATAACAGTGTCACTTAAGTGACCGGATATGGCTCTGGAATTCACTTCCGGTTTCGCCATAAGTAAAAAAGAGTTTAAACAGGGTATTTACCATGTTTAACATGTATAAACTGTCATATGGAGATAGAGTGATCTTGTATTTTATGTTTATATATGTGTCTTTGATATTTAGTATCATTTAGTTCACTATACCTTAAGCCCCTCATGATCATGATGTCACTTCCGGTTTACCGGAATAAACATTTTTTGCTGAATCTACGTTTTTGGTGGCCTCTGGTTATGAATACTAGTTAGAAGATATACTTCAAAGATGTGCTTTAGTATATTTACAGCTTAATCACCTATATTTTTGTGGTGACGATTTTGTCGTGATTTGATTGGTCGTGACATCATGATCCAATTCCTATGGTTCTATTGGTTTAGGGAAGAGGTGTGTGGGAAATAGTCCTTCTGATTGGGTGTTAAGATGTCAAAAAGTGTTTAAAGACAACAAGGGGACAGATTGTTTCGATAATAAAGGGGATATAAATCCAAATGCCCATTTTTATAATAAAGAAGCCCATTAGCTTATAAAAGAGCCGTTTTAAATGATTAGCCATTTCAAAATAGGGAACGGCTCTAGAGTGATTGGAGATAATATGTATGTCTTCTTCACTGTTAGTGCATAAATCATTATCTTGTCCCATACTATGTACTTTCTCCAATATATATAATGATAGACGATATGCTTTATATTGGATTATATGAGGTTTATTTTGCTCAGTAAACCAGTGCTGCTTAAGGTATTAATAAATGTTTTTAAGATACAGCAGCATAATAAGGGATATAATCCAATAGTAGCATAGTGGTAGAACAGTAGAACAGAGGAATCACTAATCCTATACATCCAATCACATAAATTTAATCAGGTTTAGGAGAAGAATACTTTAGCAGTGCGTCAGATTTATCTTACACTGTCTGGAAAAGGGGCTGTGGTTATTACTAGGAAAAGAAAAAGTGAAAAAAATAATAAGTGTGAGAGAGACTTAATGGGGGTATATCTATATGTCTTGAGTTATAGTTTTATACATACTTATCACTGAGTTCAGTGGCCTCAGTGAATTCCATAGAGGAGGATGTGTTAATACCTCCTATCTATATCAACATAATAAAGTCATACATAAGAGACCTCTCAAATACTAAGGTCATTAGACGAGCAGTGATTGAGTGGGTCTGTACACTACCCAATAATTAGGAAGCTTGGTAGTGGCTACCAATAGATATTTGAGATATAAGAGAAACTCCTGTGGATCTCTAATGAGCAGAAAATGATGAACCTCTGAGGTGGATATAACTTATAAGACCAGATACCTGGACTATATATATTATAGCCCTAGAAATGTAGGGAGGATCTGACAGGGATAATATTGGATTCAGATTGAGGGGATAGTCTGATGCAAATTCTATAGTAAAAACTTCATTTGCCTTTAGGTCAGGGGTTAAGTGGTAATGGAAGCGGAGACTATTTTGGAGGGAAATGCTTAGTCAATCTACGTCTGAAGTATGTATTTCTCGTCAAAGCTTGGGAGTTTTAGATAGATACATTTAATAAGGATTCTGGAGAGCATCAAATCCAATGGTGTCATCGTACTGTTAGATATAGTCATAGACTAGAATAGATGGTTAAGATCCTCTCTATTGTTTAGACCTTTTGGATGTAGACTGTCCAACAGGAAGATCCATTTGGATTCAGCTTTGAGAAGACTTTTTTCAAAGTCGCCACCTCTCCAATTTTTTATAACCTTCTGTATGCCAGTATATTTCATATCTTTTATATTGCCGTTATGTTTAGTTGTAAAATGATTATAGAGAATTGTATCTTTATTCTGTTTCTCAATCAGCAATATATGTTCTCTTAGCCTATCTCTGAGGCTCCTTGATGTCTGGCCAATGTACTGGAGGCCACATGAACATTCAATTAGATATATAATCCCTTTGTCCTGGCATCTTATTAGATCTTTAATGTTAAATTCTTCTCCCGTCTGGTTTGATTTGAATTTTTTGGTCTTAGTTCCTCTTTTACATGCCTTGCATGTAGGGCACGGGTAAAAGCCTTTAATTGGTTTCCCCTGTATATCATATGTTCTTAGGTTGTTCTTCCGTTGTAGACTTGGCGCTAATTTGTTTTTTAAATTTCCTGTTTTTTTATAGATGAATTTTGGTTGATTTGGGAGTTTGTCTCCAATGACATCATCATTCTTCAACAGGTGCCAATGTTTTTTGAAGATCTTTTCGATGATGTACCGGTTACTGCTATATTCCGTGATCATAGATACATTTAGCAGTTCTTCTGTTTCCAATATTTTACGGTCTTTATACTTGGTTAACTCATTTCTCTCCATTTGTCGTGCTTCCTCTATTTTAAGATCCAGATGTTCCTCCTTATAGCCCCTTTCCATAAATTTTTGTTTTAATCTCTTCACTTGTTTTTCCCATGTGGTGATGTTAGAACAATTTTTTCGGACCCTTAAAAATTGGCTCTTTGGGATATTATTTTTCCATTTTTCATGGTGACAGCTCTCGTAATGTATATAGCTATTGCTGTCAACTGATTTAAAGTGTGTAGATGTTTCCCATTTGCCTTTTTTAACTTCTATTTTTAGGTCCAGAAAAACAATTTCTTTTGGACTCCATGTATAAGTGAACTTTAGATTTAGAAGGTTCTGGTTCATGATCTCTATTGTATACATAAGGTCCTGTATCGAACCTCTCCAGATGATCAGAATATCATCAATATATCTGCGGTACAAGACCAGGTCCGCGCCAGCTGGGCATGAGTCCCAGAAGATGCTCTCCCATTTTCCCATGTATAAGTTGGCATAGCTGGGCGCGAACCTGGTCCCCATGGCTGTACCGCAGATTTGTTGGTAGTAAATCCCCTCATTACAAAAGTAATTGTGTGTCAATATGTATTGGATACTATCCAATATGAACTCAGCCTGATCTTCTGGCATTAATGGATCTTTGTCCAAAAACCATTTTATTGCTTCACGACCCTCCTTGTGTGGTATACTTGTATACAAGGCCGCTACATCACAGGTCGCCATGATGTAACCTTCCTCCCATGGGATGTTCTCAAGGATGTTCAGAACTTGCGTGGAATCTCTTAAATACGATGGTAGAGATTTTACGTACTTCTGTAGATGTTGATCAACGTATTCTGACAAGTTACTTGTAAGAGATCCAATCCCAGAGATTATAGGGCGGCCAGGAGGGTCTATTAGGGTTTTATGTATCTTTGGCAGATGATACAAGATTGGTGTTATAGGGTGATTAATATCCAGGTATCTGTATTCTTTGTCATCCAATATCCCTGATGTCTTGGCTCGTTCTAGTAGTATTCTTAATTCTTTTTGGAAGTTGTCCACAGGATTCTGTCTGAGCCTCAGGTATGTTGTATGGTCACTTAGTAGGCGTTGGTTTTCTGCATTATATTTGTCCCTATCAAGGATGACAATCCCCCCGCCTTTATCAGCTGATTTAATGGTCAGTTGATTATTTGATTCGAGTTTTCTGATGGTCTCTTTATGTTGTTTGGATAAGTTTTCTTTTATCCTTTTGAGTCTCTTCTGTTTGATGTCTTTAATTTCCTTGGTAACCACAGTCTCAAAAGCCTCAATGGCATTTCCTTTGGCATAGGTCGGATAGAAGCTGGACTTTGGTTTGAGACCCGTATGTATATATGGGTCTTGAACGTCTGCTGTAGTGTAGCTCTTAGGGACCGTTGTTTCCAAAGGGGATCTCAAAAAATATCTCTTTAAAGTCAATTTTCTTATGAAGTCTTTAGTGTTAGTGAACGTTTGAAATTTGTCCAGACTTCTTGCTGGAGCAAAGGAGAGACCATATTTCAAGACTTCCCTCTCTTCTTTTTTAATGTCATAAGAACTGAGATTAAAAATGCCATCCCTGGTGATCCTATCAGCAGAATCGTTCGTTTTATTCTCCATGTTGGATGATGTAGGTGTCTCGATCACATCCTTATCATCAGCCTCTATATCTGTTTGTATACTTGTATTTATTACTCTAGTCTTTTTCTTTAGTTTAGTGCCACCACGTTTGCCTCTAGTTTTCCTTCTTTGTATTGTTCTTCCTCCTATTTCATCCGTTATTGTGATGTTTTGTCCTTCACTGTTGGTGGATTCATCTTTAAAAAATGTGACGATGAGGCAATTTGATTCAGAGAAGTGCCCAAATTGATGTCCACATCTGATTTCTCTCTGTTGGATTGTTCTCCATGTCTGACATTTGTATCAGGCTTGTTAGATCTTACTTTATCATGTGGTTCATATGGTCTTCTTCCTTGATCTCCATATGTTGTATCCCTCCTTTGTGTCCCGAAGTTGTCCTGATTTATGTGTCTTTGTCTTGGAGTGTGATAGTAATTGTTCTGTTCTTCTCTATAATTTTGAGAGTAATTTCCATTGTCTTCTCTATAGTGATGTCTCTGGGCCCCTCTTCTGTGATTCCATCGTGGATAGTTTTCATTACCATAGTTCTCATTGTTTCTATAATTGTTCCTATAGGACCTCTTTTGGGGAGCCGGTTCCCATGATTTTAGGGGACTGCCATATTGTCTATGGTAGGGTTCTGGTCTATAGTGTCGTGACTCCCCATAGTGTCTATCATCCCTTCTATAGTTATGTGGAACTTGATAGTTATCATAATAACCATCGGCATCGTTCCATTCGCGTCTAGCAGGGCTGTAATCTCTATGTAACCTGTCCCTTTGGTGTCTGTTCATGTAGGGTCTTGGATATTGATTTTTAGGTCTGTTGTATGCGGTTTGTTGTGTTTTCTGATATGCCCCTTGTGATTGGTCTCCAGACGCTCTACCCATATTTATATGCTGTGGTATGTCACCCCCTGTCTTGTTCTCAGTGGATTCAGAATTGGTTATCTCAGTTGTTTCATTATCGTGATTCTCACTTGCTCTTTTATCAAGTTCTCTCTTTAGCTTTTTAGTTTTCTTTGTAATTACATCTTCTCTGATCTTGGTGACTTTTCTAACTAAATTTGATTTCCTATCAGATATATCAATACCTGAACTCTCTAGGTTCATCAGTATCTGCTCATCTTCTTTTATCTCGCCATCAGTCTCCTGCATCAATTCTTCCCTATAATCTATAATGATGTTCATTAGAGAAATTGAAGCAGTGGCTAGAGCCTCAACCCATCTTGTGGAATATTTAGGTTTGCATATAGGAAAAGTACAATCTTTGGTGACTAGTAAACCCTTAGGAATGATATCGAGTTCAATACATTTTCTAAGGAATGATATGTCAGCCTTGTACTTGACTTCAGAAACCAATAATTTCTCCAAATTTTTGAAAATGGTCTAAAAAAAAAAAAAAAAAAAAAAAAAAAAAAAAAAAAAAAATTTTTAAAAAAAAAAAAAAAAAAAAAAAAAAATTTGGAGAAATTATTGGTTTCTGAAGTCAAGTACAAGGCTGACATATCATTCCTTAGAAAATGTATTGAACTCGATATCATTCCTAAGGGTTTACTAGTCACCAAAGATTGTACTTTTCCTATATGCAAACCTAAATATTCCACAAGATGGGTTGAGGCTCTAGCCACTGCTTCAATTTCTCTAATGAACATCATTATAGATTATAGGGAAGAATTGATGCAGGAGACTGATGGCGAGATAAAAGAAGATGAGCAGATACTGATGAACCTAGAGAGTTCAGGTATTGATATATCTGATAGGAAATCAAATTTAGTTAGAAAAGTCACCAAGATCAGAGAAGATGTAATTACAAAGAAAACTAAAAAACTAAAAAGCTAAAGAGAGAACTTGATAAAAGAGCAAGTGAGAATCACGATAATGAAACAACTGAGATAACCAATTCTGAATCCACTGAGAACAAGACAGGGGGTGACATACCACAGCATATAAATATGGGTAGAGCGTCTGGAGACCAATCACAAGGGGCATATCAGAAAACACAACAAACCGCATACAACAGACCTAAAAATCAATATCCAAGACCCTACATGAACAGACACCAAAGGGACAGGTTACATAGAGATTACAGCCCTGCTAGACGCGAATGGAACGATGCCGATGGTTATTATGATAACTATCAAGTTCCACATAACTATAGAAGGGATGATAGACACTATGGGGAGTCACGACACTATAGACCAGAACCCTACCATAGACAATATGGCAGTCCCCTAAAATCATGGGAACCGGCTCCCCAAAAGAGGTCCTATAGGAACAATTATAGAAACAATGAGAACTATGGTAATGAAAACTATCCACGATGGAATCACAGAAGAGGGGCCCAGAGACATCACTATAGAGAAGACAATGGAAATTACTCTCAAAATTATAGAGAAGAACAGAACAATTACTATCACACTCCAAGACAAAGACACATAAATCAGGACAACTTCGGGACACAAAGGAGGGATACAACATATGGAGATCAAGGAAGAAGACCATATGAACCACATGATAAAGTAAGATCTAACAAGCCTGATACAAATGTCAGACATGGAGAACAATCCAACAGAGAGAAATCAGATGTGGACATCAATTTGGGCACTTCTCTGAATCAAATTGCCTCATCGTCACATTTTTTAAAGATGAATCCACCAACAGTGAAGGACAAAACATCACAATAACGGATGAAATAGGAGGAAGAACAATACAAAGAAGGAAAACTAGAGGCAAACGTGGTGGCACTAAACTAAAGAAAAAGACTAGAGTAATAAATACAAGTATACAAACAGATATAGAGGCTGATGATAAGGATGTGATCGAGACACCTACATCATCCAACATGGAGAATAAAACGAACGATTCTGCTGATAGGATCACCAGGGATGGCATTTTTAATCTCAGTTCTTATGACATTAAAAAAGAAGAGAGGGAAGTCTTGAAATATGGTCTCTCCTTTGCTCCAGCAAGAAGTCTGGACAAATTTCAAACGTTCACTAACACTAAAGACTTCATAAGAAAATTGACTTTAAAGAGATATTTTTTGAGATCCCCTTTGGAAACAACGGTCCCTAAGAGCTACACTACAGCAGACGTTCAAGACCCATATATACATACGGGTCTCAAACCAAAGTCCAGCTTCTATCCGACCTATGCCAAAGGAAATGCCATTGAGGCTTTTGAGACTGTGGTTACCAAGGAAATTAAAGACATCAAACAGAAGAGACTCAAAAGGATAAAAGAAAACTTATCCAAACAACATAAAGAGACCATCAGAAAACTCGAATCAAATAATCAACTGACCATTAAATCAGCTGATAAAGGCGGGGGGATTGTCATCCTTGATAGGGACAAATATAATGCAGAAAACCAACGCCTACTAAGTGACCATACAACATACCTGAGGCTCAGACAGAATCCTGTGGACAACTTCCAAAAAGAATTAAGAATACTACTAGAACGAGCCAAGACATCAGGGATATTGGATGACAAAGAATACAGATACCTGGATATTAATCACCCTATAACACCAATCTTGTATCATCTGCCAAAGATACATAAAACCCTAATAGACCCTCCTGGCCGCCCTATAATCTCTGGGATTGGATCTCTTACAAGTAACTTGTCAGAATACGTTGATCAACATCTACAGAAGTACGTAAAATCTCTACCATCGTATTTAAGAGATTCCACGCAAGTTCTGAACATCCTTGAGAACATCCCATGGGAGGAAGGTTACATCATGGCGACCTGTGATGTAGCGGCCTTGTATACAAGTATACCACACAAGGAGGGTCGTGAAGCAATAAAATGGTTTTTGGACAAAGATCCATTAATGCCAGAAGATCAGGCTGAGTTCATATTGGATAGTATCCAATACATATTGACACACAATTACTTTTGTAATGAGGGGATTTACTACCAACAAATCTGCGGTACAGCCATGGGGACCAGGTTCGCGCCCAGCTATGCCAACTTATACATGGGAAAATGGGAGAGCATCTTCTGGGACTCATGCCCAGCTGGCGCGGACCTGGTCTTGTACCGCAGATATATTGATGATATTCTGATCATCTGGAGAGGTTCGATACAGGACCTTATGTATACAATAGAGATCATGAACCAGAACCTTCTAAATCTAAAGTTCACTTATACATGGAGTCCAAAAGAAATTGTTTTTCTGGACCTAAAAATAGAAGTTAAAAAAGGCAAATGGGAAACATCTACACACTTTAAATCAGTTGACAGCAATAGCTATATACATTACGAGAGCTGTCACCATGAAAAATGGAAAAATAATATCCCAAAGAGCCAATTTTTAAGGGTCCGAAAAAATTGTTCTAACATCACCACATGGGAAAAACAAGTGAAGAGATTAAAACAAAAATTTATGGAAAGGGGCTATAAGGAGGAACATCTGGATCTTAAAATAGAGGAAGCACGACAAATGGAGAGAAATGAGTTAACCAAGTATAAAGACCGTAAAATATTGGAAACAGAAGAACTGCTAAATGTATCTATGATCACGGAATATAGCAGTAACCGGTACATCATCGAAAAGATCTTCAAAAAACATTGGCACCTGTTGAAGAATGATGATGTCATTGGAGACAAACTCCCAAATCAACCAAAATTCATCTATAAAAAAACAGGAAATTTAAAAAACAAATTAGCGCCAAGTCTACAACGGAAGAACAACCTAAGAACATATGATATACAGGGGAAACCAATTAAAGGCTTTTACCCGTGCCCTACATGCAAGGCATGTAAAAGAGGAACTAAGACCAAAAAATTCAAATCAAACCAGACGGGAGAAGAATTTAACATTAAAGATCTAATAAGATGCCAGGACAAAGGGATTATATATCTAATTGAATGTTCATGTGGCCTCCAGTACATTGGCCAGACATCAAGGAGCCTCAGAGATAGGCTAAGAGAACATATATTGCTGATTGAGAAACAGAATAAAGATACAATTCTCTATAATCATTTTACAACTAAACATAACGGCAATATAAAAGATATGAAATATACTGGCATACAGAAGGTTATAAAAAATTGGAGAGGTGGCGACTTTGAAAAAAGTCTTCTCAAAGCTGAATCCAAATGGATCTTCCTGTTGGACAGTCTACATCCAAAAGGTCTAAACAATAGAGAGGATCTTAACCATCTATTCTAGTCTATGACTATATCTAACAGTACGATGACACCATTGGATTTGATGCTCTCCAGAATCCTTATTAAATGTATCTATCTAAAACTCCCAAGCTTTGACGAGAAATACATACTTCAGACGTAGATTGACTAAGCATTTCCCTCCAAAATAGTCTCCGCTTCCATTACCACTTAACCCCTGACCTAAAGGCAAATGAAGTTTTTACTATAGAATTTGCATCAGACTATCCCCTCAATCTGAATCCAATATTATCCCTGTCAGATCCTCCCTACATTTCTAGGGCTATAATATATATAGTCCAGGCATCTGGTCTTATAAGTTATATCCACCTCAGAGGTTCATCATTTTCTGCTCATTAGAGATCCACAGGAGTTTCTCTTATATCTCAAATATCTATTGGTAGCCACTACCAAGCTTCCTAATTATTGGGTAGTGTACAGACCCACTCAATCACTGCTCGTCTAATGACCTTAGTATTTGAGAGGTCTCTTATGTATGACTTTATTATGTTGATATAGATAGGAGGTATTAACACATCCTCCTCTATGGAATTCACTGAGGCCACTGAACTCAGTGATAAGTATGTATAAAACTATAACTCAAGACATATAGATATACCCCCATTAAGTCTCTCTCACACTTATTATTTTTTTCACTTTTTCTTTTCCTAGTAATAACCACAGCCCCTTTTCCAGACAGTGTAAGATAAATCTGACGCACTGCTAAAGTATTCTTCTCCTAAACCTGATTAAATTTATGTGATTGGATGTATAGGATTAGTGATTCCTCTGTTCTACTGTTCTACCACTATGCTACTATTGGATTATATCCCTTATTATGCTGCTGTATCTTAAAAACATTTATTAATACCTTAAGCAGCACTGGTTTACTGAGCAAAATAAACCTCATATAATCCAATATAAAGCATATCGTCTATCATTATATATATTGGAGAAAGTACATAGTATGGGACAAGATAATGATTTATGCACTAACAGTGAAGAAGACATACATATTATCTCCAATCACTCTAGAGCCGTTCCCTATTTTGAAATGGCTAATCATTTAAAACGGCTCTTTTATAAGCTAATGGGCTTCTTTATTATAAAAATGGGCATTTGGATTTATATCCCCTTTATTATCGAAACAATCTGTCCCCTTGTTGTCTTTAAACACTTTTTGACATCTTAACACCCAATCAGAAGGACTATTTCCCACACACCTCTTCCCTAAACCAATAGAACCATAGGAATTGGATCATGATGTCACGACCAATCAAATCACGACAAAATCGTCACCACAAAAATATAGGTGATTAAGCTGTAAATATACTAAAGCACATCTTTGAAGTATATCTTCTAACTAGTATTCATAACCAGAGGCCACCAAAAACGTAGATTCAGCAAAAAATGTTTATTCCGGTAAACCGGAAGTGACATCATGATCATGAGGGGCTTAAGGTATAGTGAACTAAATGATACTAAATATCAAAGACACATATATAAACATAAAATACAAGATCACTCTATCTCCATATGACAGTTTATACATGTTAAACATGGTAAATACCCTGTTTAAACTCTTTTTTACTTATGGCGAAACCGGAAGTGAATTCCAGAGCCATATCCGGTCACTTAAGTGACACTGTTATTTAAAGGCACTCAGCTTACCACTTCAGCAGTCTTGATAAAGGCCTTATTTTTGGGGCCGAAACGCGTAGACCTGTTGGTAAGCATTATTCCAATTATTTTAACCACTTTGAGGACTTGTTACGCTATGGTACTCCTTTTTTTACAGGGACATCTCTAGGACTTTGGACAAAGAGCTGACCGTTGTAAGGATTCGCCTGGGAACTCTTCCCCTCAGGATTCAAGGTTCCTTCATGTGATTGACTTTTAATTTACTGTTTTTTGGATTACAATACTCTTTTTGTTCTTTTTTGTTCTTTTTTAACCTTTTGTTGAACATCATTTTTGTATTTGTTTTTTGATTTTTATTTTCATTTTTGTTTTTTCACTGGATTTCTTCTTTTTTGCCGTGGGTATACCACCCTTTTTCCACATTTGCCACTCAATGGCAGTTATTCACCTGTGATTTACTATTTTTTGCACTGCAGTGTCATCGGGACTTTTTAATATTTTAATATATTAATATATTATATTTTATTGTGATTTTTTGTATTTTTGATGTGAATTGTTTTTTTCCTTATCTTTTATACACTTAGTGATCACAATTACTCTCACTTATGTTGCACAACATTTGCACTATCATGTTGCACATTTAAGTCGCATACATTTTTATGCTGCTTACACATTTTGTTCATTCGTGTATCCACAAGCAAATGTGGATTCCACCATCTTAGTTCTTCACCCCTTGGATTCTATTGCTATTTGCACTTTGTGAGTGTATCAGCACAACACTCCACCTTACCATTGCTTTTAAGAACTGTTTTAATTACTGTTTTTTACTCATTTTATCTATTGGTACCAATACTGTTGAATTATAATAAATTCTTGTTCAGCCTTAGCAGGTATATTTCGTTTTTAGTGTTTATATTTATCCCTTAGCCTTTATTGGCGCTGTACATATTCTATCAAACCTGTTCTTTCCTTTGGGGGTTGGTTAGACCCTTTATTTGTACTCAGCACAAGGGATTATCTTAGCGCTTGGCTACCACTCCTTACCAGACAAAGAGAGAGGCATTCTTACGCTGTGTAGAAGACCTACATACCATGGGGGTGATTCACCCAGTCCCAAAGGAGGAACAGGGGCTAGGGTTTTATTCAAACCTGTTTGTGGTTCCCAAGAAAGAGGGAACTTTCAGATCAATCTTGGATCTCAAAATTCCAAACAAGTTCCTCAAAGTTCCATCATTCAAGATGGAGACTATTCGGACTATTCTACCTCAGATCCAGGAGGGACAATATATGACTACCGTGGACTTAAAGGATGCGTATCTACACATCTCTATTCACAGAGATCATCATCAATTCCTCAGATTCGCCTTTCTAAACAGGCATTACCAGTTTGTGGCCCTTCCTTTCGGGTTGGCCACGGCTCCCAGAAATTTCACAAAAGTGCTAGGGTCCCTTCTGGTGGTTCTACGACCATGGGGCATAGCAGTGGCGCCTTATCTAGACGACATCTTAATTCAGGCGTCGACTTTCCAGCTAGCCAAGTTTCACACAGACATCATGTTGGCTTTTCTGACATCTCCCGGGTGGAAGGTGAACATAAAAAAGAGTTCTCTCTTCCCTCTTACAAGTGTTTCCTTCCTAGGGACTCTGATAGACTCGGTAGAAATGAAAATATTTCTGACGGAGGTCAAAAAGTTAAAACTCTTATCCACTTGCCGAGCTCTTCATTCCATTCCCCGGCCATCAGTGGCTCAGTGTATGGAGGTAATCGGACTCATGGTAGTGGCAATAGACATAGTTCCTTTTGCCCATCTACACCTCAGACCACTGCAACTATGCATGCTCAAACAGTGGAATGTGAATTATGCAGACTTATCTCCTCAACTGCATCTGGACCAGGAGACCAGAGATTCTCTTCTCTGGTGGTTGTCTCAGGACCACCTGTCTCAGGGAATGTGCTTCCGCAGGCCAGAATGGCTCATTGTAACGACAGATGCCAGCCTGCTAGGATGGGGTGCAGTCTGGAACTCCCTGAAAGCACAGGGCTTATGGTCTCGGGAGGAAGCTCTCCTCCCGATAAACATTTTAGAACTGAGAGCGATTTTCAATGCACTTCAGGCGTGGCCTCAGCTTGCTGCGGCCAAATTCATCAGGTTTCAGTCGGACAACATCACGACTGTAGCTTATATCAATCATCAGGGAGGAACAAGGAGTTCTCTAGCGATGATGGAGGTAACCAAAATAATCCGGTGGGCAGAGGATCACTCTTGCCATCTCTCAGCAATCCACATCCCAGGAGTAGAGAACTGGGAGGCGGATTTTCTAAGTCGTCAGACTCTTCATCCGGGGGAGTGGGAACTCCATCCAGAGGTATTCGCCCAGCTGATTCAGCTATGGGGCACACCAGAATTGGATCTGATGGCGTCTCGTCAGAATGCCAAACTTCCTCGTTACGGGTCCAGGTCCCGGGATCCCAAGGTGGTACAGATAGATGCTCTAGCAGTGCCTTGGTCCTTCAATCTGGCTTATGTATTTCCACCGTTTCCTCTCCTCCCACGCCTGGTTGCCAGAATCAAGCAGCAGAGAGCTTCGGTAATTCTGATAGCTCCTGCGTGGCCACACAGGACTTGGTATGCAGACCTAGTGGATATGTCCTCGGTTCCACCGTGGACTCTGCCAATGAGGCGGGACCTTCTAATCCAAGGCCCGTTCACGCATCCAAATCTAATTTCTCTGCATCTGACTGCTTGGAGATTGATCGCATGATTTTATCAAAGCGTGGCTTCTCTGAATTGGTCATTGATACTCTGATTCAGGCTAGAAAGCCTGTCACCAGGAAGATTTATCATAAGATTTGGCGCAAATATCTTTATTGGTGTGAATCCAAAGGTTACTCGTGTAGTAAGATTAGGATTCCTAGAATATTGTCTTTTCTCCAAGAAGGTTTGGAGAAGGGATTATCTGCTCGTTCTCTTAAAGGTCAAATATCTGCTTTGTCTATTCTACTTCACACATGTCTGGCAGATGTCCGAGATGTTAAAGCATTTAGTCAGGCTTTGGTCAGAAACAAGCCTGTATTTAAACCTGTTGCTCCGCCATGGAGCCTAAACTTAGTTCTTAAAGTTCTTCAAGGGGTTCCGTTTGAACCTATGCATTCCATAGCTATTAAGTTTCTATCTTGGAAAGTTTTGTTTTTAGTAGCTATCTCTTCGGCTCAAAGAGTTTCTGAGCTATCTGCTTTACAATATGATTCCCCTTACCTTGTTTTCCATGCAAATAAGCTGTTTTTACGTACCAAACCTGGGTTTCTTCCTAAGGTTGTTTCTAATAAGAATATCAATCAAGAGATTGTGGTTCCTTCTTTGTGTCCTAATCCTTCATCTAAGAAGGAACGTCTGTTACACAATCTTGATGTGGTTCGTGCTTTAAAATTCTACTTACAAGCAACTAAAGATTTACGTCAAACATCTTCTTTGTTTGTTGTTTATTCTGGTAAACGGAGAGGTCAAACGGCTACGGCTACCTCTCTTTCCTTTTGGCTGAAAAGCATCATCCGTTTGGCCTATGTGCCTGCTGGACGGCAGCCTCCTGAAAGGATTACTGCTCATTCTACTAGAGCTGTGGCTTCCACATGGGCTTGTAAAAATGAGGCTTCTGTTAAACAGATTTGTAAGGCGGCAACTTGGTCTTCGCTTCATACTTTTTCCAAATTTTACAAATTCGATACTTTTGCTTCTTCGGAGGCTATTTTTGGGAGAAAGGTTCTACAAGCAGTGGTGCCTTCCATTTAAGGTCCCTGTCTTGTCCCTCCCTTCATCCGTGTCCTAAAGCTTTGGTATTGGTATCCCACAAGTAAGGATGAATCCGTGGACTCGATACTTCTTACAAGAGAAAACATAATTTATGCTTACCTGATAAATTTATTTCTCTTGTGATGTATCGAGTCCACGGCCCATCCTGTTTTTTAAGACGGGCATATATATTTTTATTTTAAAAATTTCAGTCACCACTGCACCCTATGGTTTCTCCTTTTTCTTCCTAGCCTTCAGTAGAATGACTGGGGGGTGGAGCTAAGGGGGGAGCTATATAGGCAGCTCTGCTGTGGGTGCTCTCTTTGCCACTTCCTGTAGGGGAGGAGAATATCCCACAAGTAAGGATGAATCCGTGGACTCGATACATCACAAGAGAAATAAATTTATCAGGTAAGCATAAATTATATTTTTTGCAGCACAAATGCAGCACAAACAACTGATATATTTGTTTTTAAAATTGAATAACATGGGGTGCAAAGTGGCCGGAGTTTCATAAAAAAATTATGCGCTATATCTCCTAAACCAAACCAGCACAAACGTTATTTTTTACAGCACAAATCAGCACAACAGCAGCACAAATGAATGGTATATTTTTATTCAGTTTTTACAAACATGGAGTGCCAACTTCACATAGATAAAATGCAGCGCACAAAAATTAGATGTATAAATAAAAAAAGTTTAAGAATTATATAGAATGAAAAAACTAAAAATAATATAGCTTCAAAATGGCAAAAATCTGCACTGTAGCTCAAAACAAAATATTTTAGTTAAAGCAATAATTTCGAATGAAATTCATTTGAAACTAATGTAACCATGAACGAAAATGAACTAAAATGAAAATTTCATTTTTAACTAAACGAAAATTTTAGAAGAAATTAAAATGTTCCCCTTGCACATCTCTTAGTCCATAACTATTTTAAACTAACAGTATTATAAACATATTAAGTTTGAGTATACGTTTTGATTGAGTATGATTCCATAAGTATGTTTAACCTTTTATTAAATAAGGAAATTATTGAGTTTACCAACATGTGAACTGAGTATACTCTAAAACATTGAGGTCTAGAATACAAGCGGCGCAAACACGATCACAAGGTTGAAATGTCTTTACAGCTAAAACCACTATAAAAATGTATAGCATATATTTTGAAACAACTTTCCAATTTACTTAAATTATCAAATTTTTCTTTCTTCTCTAGGTATCCTTTGTTAAAATGCAGCAACGTAAGTTCAAGAGTGTGCATGTTATGCATCTGCAAGAGCACTAGATGGCAGCACTTAATCATGTGCTCCAGACATGTGCACACTACCTACCTAGATATCTCTTTATTGCATACATTTTTTTTAATTATTGAAATATAACCAAGCCATACATGAAAAAGAAAATATACACAGACAGAGTGTTACACATTCAATAAAAACCGTTTACATCACATAATAGTTTACAAACTTCAAATATTTAAATCACTTGAGTCAGGTATACCTGCTGGGGAATATCAGCCTTAACTTCCATAAATTGCAAATAACCAATACGATAACCTCAGCAGTAAGTATGATCAAAATTATTCCTACTTTTTGACATCCTTAATGAAGTATGGATCCTTCAGCTTGACCCTCTTGGTAGACACTTCCTAAATTTGCAGGGGAAGGGGAAATGAAGGGCTTACATCAGCCCTGCAAAGGGGACTATTGGAAAGTGCTAAGCATGGATGAATAATAATACACAAGTAACTTGTCCAGAACCTTGAAGTTTAGTATCTAGGCGCTATCCGATCTCTCCGGAAGAAAGGAACCAGGCAGGTGGAGTAGGGGGAGCAGAAAAGGGAGAAGGAGAGAGAAGAGAAAAAAAAGAAAAAAGAAAGGGGGGGGGTGTGAATTTTGCCTCAAAGGTATAAGGTAATATAAAGGTAGTATAGACCCACGTAATTATTGGTTAATGATCCAGTCTGTCCAGGTCTCCCAGAAGGCTTTCACCCCATCCATCTCTCCAGCAACAAACCTTTCTATTTTTGCAAAATGGTTCGCCAGATCACACCTACCATCCAGAGTTGGGGGCTCTGGTTGTTTCCATGCTCTTGCAATACTTAGTTTAGTTTCCGCCAGAATGTAAATTAGCCGTGTCCAAGTGTTTACTGGGATTGAATCCTCAAAGATATGAAGGAGGGCCATTTTTGGAGTTAGCTGAATATCTATGTTCAAAGAATGGAGGAGCACCTCTTTGTCAACCTTGGACAAGACCACCAAATGTGCAGATCTGTGCCCTTCTGAGCGCAAGTTCTCCAGCACAGCAACACACTACTACCATAGATTTTTGCTAATCTCACTCTGTGCTATTTCAGTACTAACTTCATATAAGTCTCAAGTACTGTCACACAATCTAGAGTTTTTTTTCGTTAGCGTAATTGCCTTACTGAGTTCACTTTCAGATATTACTATGTCTAGTTCCCAGCCCAATGCCTTTATTTGCCACGGAAGTCCAACTGAATGATCCCTAATTAGGGCGGAATAGTGAAATGATAGAGGCTTAATCTGTCCTCTGCCCTTAATCCATCTCTCTTTCCATTTGGTAATTTATCTCAAGGAGTTCCTCAGAAATCCCCAAGATTTAACCAAGCTCAAAACTCTATAGCTCTCAAACCGAAACCACACTGGGGCATCGTCAAGAGAGTCAAGCACTTGAGCCACATTGCTTAAACAACCCTCCGAGTAGAGATCTGCTATTTGAGAAAAACCCTTCTTTTTCCAGAAGTCCATGTGGATATTATGAAAACTCCACAGTAAACCACTGAGTCCATTAATAGGGGAAGGATGTGGAGAGATATCTGAATGATGGCGAAGATCATGCCAGATATTAATAGTCTGCTTTACAATAGGGTTACTAATCTGACTGCTCATATTTATATGCTTTGGAACCCAGATGGCGTCCACAAGGCTAATCCCTTGTGGCAATACCTGTTCTTCCAATTTGTACCACCTAGACTTTTCTTCTGTTGGGCCCCAGGACGAAATATGAGACAGTCTCACCACCTCATAGTATAAATAGATATTAGGGAATGAAATGCCCCCTCTGGAAAACCGTCTTTGTAAAATCTTGTACACGATTCTTGGAATTTTGTTTTTTCAAGCATAGTTTAGGAATATTTGATGGATTTGTTGGAGGACCTTGTACGGAACATTAATCGGCAAGTATTGAAAGAGGTATAGAGCTTTCAGTAGAAGAGACATTTTGATTGTGGCTACTCTACCTAGCCACAAAATTTCCTGGTGATCCCATTTCAGTGTAAGTGCCTTAATGTCTAGAAGTAGTTTATCAAAATTTAATTTCACCATAGTGTCTATATCACCACTCAGAAACACCCCAAGGTGTGGTAAATGGCTGGTGGACCATTGAAAATTGAACCTCTGCTGAAGGGTCATTAGATGGTCCAATGTAATATTTATAGCATATGCCTCGGTTTTTTAGATATTAGACTTGTAATAGCTGAGTCTACTAAATTGGTCAATGAATCGAAACACCGATGAAATATAGGTATCTGGATTTGTTAAAAGTAGGGTGACATCGTCAGCAAAAAAAACAATTTTTTTCTTCGTATGTGTCATATGGGACACCTGAAATTCGGTCCAAGACTCGAATGGCTTGAGCGAACGGTTCCATTACTAGCAAGAATATCAGGGGTGAGAGTGGGCCCACTTGCCTAGTGCCGTTTGTGATGGTTATTTCTGGAGAACAAAAAACAGGAGCTCTGATTCTAGCAAACAGTGAGGAATAGAGAACTTGAATAGCCACAATAACTGGAGATGGAAAGCCAAATGCCTTTAGAACCTCCCATATGAACTACCACCGGACCCTATCAAAGGCCTTTTTGGCATCCAGAGAGAGGGCCACAAGAGGGGTCTCCTTCCTGACAGCATCTGAAAATACATTGAGTAGCCTCCTAGTATTATCCGGACATTGTTGTCCCTTTATAAAGCCAACTTGATCTATCTGTAAGAGTGAAGGTATCAGATTGACTAATCTATCCGCTATTAGTTTTGAATAAAGTTTGGTATCTACATTTATTAATGAAATTGGTCTGTAGCTACTACATAGAGAAATGTATTTGTCCGGTTTAGGAATGGCTATAATGGAAGCTTCAAGGTTTTCTTTAAGAATATGACCTTCTGATTTCATTTTGTTAAACATTGCCTGTAGTACAGGTGTCAATTGCGGGGAAAACTTTTTGAATACAGAACCTGAAAAGCCATCCGGCCCAGGAGCCTTGTTGTTTGGAAGGTTTTTAATCGCCAATATTACTTCTTTCCTGTGAAACGGTTCCAGCAAGAACTTTTTAGCCTCCTCTGAAAGCAAAGGAAGGTTCAGTTTCTGTAAGAAACTAGAGATCTCTGCCACCATAGCTTCTTCTTGCTCAATTTTAGCTATATTATAGCGACTTTTGTAATATCCCGCAAAGGCTTTCCCAATCTCAGCTGGCGCATAGACTCTCCGTCCTTTGTGAACAATAAAAGGAATTCTTGCAGTCGCTTGTTGGCTTTTAAGCGCTTGCTTGCCAGCAGTGAGTCTGCTTTATTGCTCTTATGATACATGAACTGTTTAAATTTTGAAAGAGCAACTTGAATTCTTTTAAGTTCCAGTTCCTTAATTAAACCCTTCAGTCGAGAGATTTCCTCAGAAACTCTCTGAGATGGGTCTTTCCTATTCTGAATTTTTAGAATATTAAAAGACCTAGGAGCGCCTAACACAGGCCGAGGAAGTGATTCTAACTATAAAGCTAACTAATAGCTCTGCAGGTTAGCCAAGAAAAGATAATAAAAATATATAGATATATGGATAAAAGGATGAAAGGTGGATAAACGTTCTAGGACGTCTCAAATAATCCTGTTATCTTAACTAGGGTTAATACAAATTTAATACAGTTAAGGCACAATATTAATACAGTAAAACACAATATGTTAAAACACAATATGTTAAAATCATGGATCCATGGTACATTACACGCAAATTATATAAAGCGATAACACATAATTAATAAGATAAAATAATAGTATTACAATAATAGCTGGGAATGGAAATCGTTGGGAAATCGAAGGGAAATGGTATTCCCTGCAAACAGTGTGGGATGTACAAAAAAAGTGAAAGAAAATGTTAATCCCTCAAAATCTAAAAAGTGGTCAAAAAAGTGGTCTAAAAAAAGTTTAAAAGCCAAAAAATTTAAATTAAAAATATATGTGTTTGTTGTAAAGTTAGTGATAAATAGTTCCAATAAAAAAGCTGCGATAAATAATTCCAATAAAAAAGCTGTGTGTCTGTGAATAAATCTTCCTTAAGTGTCCTCAAAAAAAGAGTCCATACAAATGTTGATGTGGTAGGTGAGGGAATGTCCGGTAAACCCTGGGTTCAATCCCTATATCCAACCTGTAAAAGAAATCTAAAATAGTGCAATAATGCTAACAAATAAACATATATTGTAAGAAAAGTGCTCACCAATTTCTGCTAACGCGTTTTGGCCCTAATCTGGGCCTTTTTCAAGACTATAAATGGTGTATAATGGTGGCTCTATTTAAGACTGTTGTTAACCAATCAGTACTGTCAGTGTTTTGGCGCCAATTTTTGACCCGGAAATGAATATGTATATCTTAATTCCTAATATAAACAGAGTGTTCCTTTATGAATTGCACTTCTAAATCGTTTGGGACTCAATTTCGATTACAATCAATAGTACCCTGAGGCTTTATTTATACCTTCATTATTTCGGTTATTGTAATTCGATGAAACCGGAAGTGTCTAGAGCGTTTCTAACGCTCAGTATAACCGGAAGTGCCTAGAGCGTACCTCGCATCAATACTATTTCCGGTTCCGCTCTTTGTTTCACTTCCGTTAGAATTGGTATCGCTTCCGGTGATAGTATTTAGCGGTACATGTCACGCGTCCTTTTTTGACGGGTTCACTTTTAAAAATGATGGTATATGGGATGACTGGCCATAAAAACAGTATTATAACTCTAAAATACAAGATCAGGTAAACCAGAATTGCTATGATAAAAATGATGGGGAACATCCATAAAAATACAAATACAAAATTGTATCAAAATGTAAAAGATACTAGAATAAATTGATAACTAAATAAATGGATAGATAGATGCCTAATATTAAATATCGGCATGAATTCATATTAAAACAATATTACTACTTCGTAAGATACAAAACGCCTTTAAATATACTTAAAAATATGGCAAAATAAGGAAGTTATAGAATTCTAAGAAATTTTGATAAATACACAGAGGGACAATCTAAAATAACATATAGGTGTAAACCTTATATATAATCTTGACAGTGCACCCCTGAAATCCTACACATAATATATAGTAAAAGTAAATTGGGAATGCATTCAGCGATTTATAGTGTCTAAGAAGTGTCTAAAACTGGCTAAAAAGAATGGCTAAAAAACTACTGGCTAAAAGAATACAGGCTAAAAAAATACATTTAATACTCCAAATAAGTTAAAAGGTAGTTTGGGAAGATCGAAGTTACAAGTATGCAATTAAATAGTGTGAGGGTACAATGGATAACATAAGGGCCCTAGTGCCTAATGGGATACCTATCCCTATTTCATATCTGATAATCCTTAAAAGAGTAAAAAATAACTACTGATCTAGCTAGTATGAAAATACATGCTAAGTGGTTATGTGATCCCTCAAATAAACTGCTTCCCAAAATTATTCATTTTAGGCTTAATAGGTGTGACAGGTCTTCCCTGTTGTTCAAACCCCTAGGGTATAGGCAATCTTTGTTAAAAATCCATCTTGATTCTGCAGTTAGTAGTCTTTTTTCTTGATCTCCACCCCTCCAATTTGGTGTAACTAGTTGGATACCAATATAGCTAAAATCTTTTTGCTTAGCCTGGTGTTGGGTTAAGAAATGTCTGTATAGTGCTGTTTCAGTGTTTTTGTGTTTAATCTTTAATAGGTGCTCCCTGATCCTATCCCTCAGGATTCTGGATGTTTGTCCTATGTATTGGAAACCACAACTATTATGAATTTTCGCAGATCTTAGCTCGTATATCAATTTTCCAAACGGGGCACCTTTATTCTTCCGCATTGACGCTGTTTTAGATATGCAGACCCCTCTTAAATATGCTTTCAGGCCAGCCTATCCTATTTGATGTGATGTTTGGTCTTCTCGATTAACTCTCAAGAACATTTGAATTTTGTCACGCAAATGTTGCGTGAAGGCATGATCTTCCCAGAGGAGCTTTAGAAATCTCCAAACTGGTTTCACATAGGGGGAATCCGTGCCTTGAATCTTAAAAGAGACCACATTATGGTCCAACCAAGCACAATAGTTAATCTTAGACTCTTTAATCAAGTTCAAAGCTCATGAATCTATGAAAAAATAGTCAACTCGAGAGTAAGATCTTGAGAGGCCGAAAAATTTACCCAGACCTCATAAAGGGAGTGTTGGAAAATGAATTTCCGAAATTTGGGAGCCGACGATGTAGAGAATGAATCCAAGTTTCTGTTGGCGGAGTTTCTCTTATCCAGACCAGAATAAAGTCCTCACCCAGGATCAAGGTACATTGTTTTACTATCTCTACAAAAGTAAGGGTCTTTTTTAAAGAATGCTATCTGGCCCTGATTGGGTGTGTAGATGTTAACCAACGTGAAAAGTTGATTATTCAGTTTGCAGATAAGGACAAGGAAGCGTCCCTCCTCATCCTGCTCCACATGAATTGGGTGAAAGGCCACAGCTCTATTAATTAAGATAGAAACTCCCCTGGTCTTTTCATGGTAAGTGGAATGGTAGTGGAATGAATCTTAAAAGAGACCACATTATGGTCCGACCAAGCACAATAGTTAATCTTAGACTCTTTAATCAAGTTCAAAGCTCATGAATCTATGAAAAAATAGTCAACTCGAGAGTAAGATCTTGAGAGGCCGAAAAATTTACCCAGACCTCATAAAGGGAGTGTTGGAAAATGAATTTCCGAAATTTGGGAGCCGACGATGTAGAGAATGAATCCAAGTTTCTGTTGGTGGAGTTTCTCTTATCCAGACCAGAATAAAGTCCTCACCCAGGATCAAGGTATATTGTTTTACTATCTCTACAAAAGTAAGGGTCTTTTTTAAAGAATGCTATCTGGCCCTGATTGGGGGTGTAGATGTTAACCAACGTGAAAAGTTGATTATTCAGTTTGCAGATAAGGACAAGGAAGCGTCCCTCCTCATCCTGCTCCACATGAATTGGGTGAAAGGCCACAGCTCTATTAATTAAGATAGAAACTCCCCTGGTCTTTTCATGGTAAGTGGAATGGTAGAACACAGAAAACCGTGGAAATTTGAGTATCGGGACATGAGAAGTCGCCCAATGGGTTTCCTGGAGAAAGACTATTTCAGTTTAAAGGGATTTTAGAACATTTCTAAGGAGACTACTTTTATTAGGGGAATTTAATCCCTTAGTGTTCAAAGTTGTAAAGGGTAACCGGGAAGAACTTGGAGGAGAGAGGTTAGGAGGAAAAAGGGAAGGAGAGAAACAGGTTAGATGGCTGCCTAATACTTTTAAGACATAACAAAAACAATTAGATATTAGTTTTGATGTATTACATTTAGTTAATGCCACGACTTATTAGGGGGAGGATTTAACTCATAGTTTATCTTCCTTTATTCATTGGACAGTGTGTAGTATTAAAACATTAAATCAAATCCAACAAAAACATGCTGCTCAAACTAGATCGATGACTGGTAATTTAGGATTATGGAAACAATTATTGAACATAAAAAATTCCAACATAAAGTTTGAAAGTGCTTTAATCAATTGTAATGATACAGTATGTAAAGGAAATGTACAATGATATATTACTGACATAGATATTATGTGCAAATTTATAGCTTTACCTATGATTTTAGGAGGTGCATATTGGATGCCTCAGTTTAAAGGTACCCATATTGATACTAATAATTAAACACATGATTTAAATGTATGTGAAGAGATGATAGAAGGAGTGGTATGCACTGTTCATTTCAGACTATACGAACCACGTTTATTGCAAAATACTATTAATGTCTGTAATTTGACAATCCTACCTATACAATGGAAAATGTTGATTAAAATAGTTTTGCAAACACTATGTATAGTTACTAATGAGGAGGTGATACCTTTTATGCCATTACCATTTGCTGGATGTATATCTAATCTTACTATTTTTATTTTATATTAAATAATTTTTAATGAGGTAAACATACAGTTTATGCATTATGAGTTGAATACATAACATTATAATATTAAAACATAAACTTTGTTTCAAGAGGCGGAACAACACCTCTATAATCATAAAAACTTAATTTTTACAGAGGCCATCATTTAGAGTCTTGTTGAACTTCACTAGTTCTTTTGATCAAATTTAATAAAAATATAACTGGGATTGCCTTAAAGGTAATGGGTTAAACCACTATTGTTTCTGGATAATCAAACACTGCAGATGCCGGTGGAGGCGTAGATACATGGCAGTTCATATATCTCACCATGCAAAATGTGGGGGTCTAGAGAGGTCCCACTAATCCACCAAGGGACTCTCTCTTTCCTGTATCTGGTTTAGTCATGTGACGGGATTAGGGGGCAAATCTTAGGGGTATTGTTGGGCTCTGCATTATTTAGAATGGTAGGGGTTAGAAAATCAGACATCAAGGCTACCCCGTCCTATCATTGGTTAGTCTGGTTAAGTAGGTTTATGGGTCCAAAGAGTGTCCCACGGTTCCCTTATTAGGCAGAAAGAAGTCAGTTGTTTGCGTTCCCTGTATACATAATTTTCCATGCTTTTGATGTGATTCACACAGTCTATCACCCCCTGCCACCTGGGGTGTTGGTTTTTCTTCCGATTTCTGGCTACAAGTAATTTGGTGGAAGTGAGGATGCATATGAGTAAGTTTCGTTTAACTCTGGGGAGTGATTCTATTCCTAGGTGTAGGATTGCAAGGGCTGGGGTGAGCGCTTCCACTAATCCTAGATGTTTACATAATGTTTCTATTTTGCTCCATAAGTTGTTCAGCTTTGGGCAGGTCCACCAGATGTGGAGCAGAGTGCCCTGCTCCCCACACCCTCTCCAACACATGCGCGAGTGGTCAGGATAGAGTTTTCGCAATTTAGTAGGTACGAGATGCCACCTTGTGATTATTTTAAAATAGAGCTTGTATAAGGTGACACAGTGGGTAGCTTTGTTGGTGATGCTAATTGCCTCTTCCCATGTTACAAGAGAGTAGGTAAGCTGCAGGTCTCTCTCCCAAGCCTCCATGTGAATTGTTTTAGAGGGGATATTATCTTTGAGCAAACACCTATAGTGTGCTGAGAGAGGCTTGTATAGTTGGAGATTTGCTTTCCAGCGTAATTCCCAAAGGGATAGATCCCGCAGCCTGTCCTCCAGGAAGCCCCAGGATCTCATAAGAGATTGGATTCACAGCAAATCAAAATGAAACTTTGGGGTCAACGTGGGTTGAGTTAGCATAGTTACATGTGTCTTCAATTGCTTATTTTCATAGAAGTCTTGTAAAGAAATTATATCTGTGGCAGGCCACGAACTAAGATGTATGTCAGGTAGTCCTAAGAGAAGGCCTTGTACAGAGTGTACAGGCGAGGGATGCGGGGTGATAAGCCTGTTGTGTCTCAGTTTCAGCCAACTCTCCTGACACTCCTTGATTATACTATTGAAAATGCAGATTTTTGTCTGCCAGTGCAGGGGGAGCCAAATAAGGTCTTCTAGGTCAACAAATGCTGCAGCAAAGCCTGCTCTAGCTCTTTCCATCTGGTTGCAGGAAGGCCATTACCCCATGCCAAAACATGGGAAATCATTGCGGCCTCGTGGTATTTCCTTACGTTGGGAAGGCCTATACCAACCCTCGCGATGGGGGTTTGGAGGATATGGGCTGAGACTCGAGGTCTTTTGTTGTGCCAGGTGTAGGTATTGAAAAGGGTCTGGAACTTCCAAATCAGGGATATGGGGATTGGGATGGGAAGGCAGCGGAATAAATATGTAAGCTTGGGTAGTACCATCATTTTGAGGGCCGCCACCATGCCTAACCACGAGATCTCTCAATATCTCTTGGAATTAAGCTCCAATGTAGTCTCCTTCAGCAAGCTCTCATAGTTTTCTTTGATAGTTATAATTTTGGAATGGGAAAGGAACACTCCCAGGTGTCGTAATCCTTTGGTGGACCATTTGAAGGAATAAAGAAGCTGAGTTCTGCGCTCGTCCTTCGATGGGATGTTAAGAGAATATGCTTCTGATTTACTGACATTGATTTTGCAATATGAGAGCTCACCAAATCTCCTTAGCAGATGAAACAGTGGGGGGAGGGAATCTAGGGGTTCCGTGAGGAAAACTGTGAGGTCATCGCGAACAGTGCTAATTTCTGAATGGTGTCATGGAGTTGGAGTCCTTGTATTGCAGGACATCTTCTAATGGCTGCTCCCAGAGGCTCAATTGCCAGTACAAATAGGAGAGGAGACAAGGGACACCCCTGTCTTGTCCCGTTTGTTATCTGTATTGTGGTTGGAGCAGAACCCCAAACCTCTCCCCATGGCATTGGGGGAAGAGTAAAGTGCCATAACAGCCTTGACGTAGGATACAGAATGCTGCAAGAGTCTGGAATAAGTATTCCCACCTCACTCTGTCAAACGCCTTTTCAGCATTCTAATCTTACTATTTTTAAATGGGAAAATAGGACCTATATATTACATCCAGAACATATAAATGTGAGTTCCCTGTGGCTACCAAATATAATGATGATTCCCAATTGGAATTTATCTTTTTCAGCATTACATTACATCATGAGTAGATCAGAGATGGTTGCAACATCAAGTTATATACACAACTATAATTGGACAGGATTTAGTTAAAATAGGTTCAAATATTGAAACAGCAACACAACATCATTGGTATGATATTTGTATGTAGTATTCGCCATCAGCTACTCAGATGCTAAATTGGATAATTCACCCAGTATTGTTGATAGCAATCCTAATTTGTATATTAACATTATGGAATTGCTACACAGCTTATCGAATGTTCTGCAGACCTTTGAAAGTCAATTATTGCTTTTAGCATATGTATTAAGGTATACATTTATTAGGCAATACAGAGGGCCAGCAAGAGCACCCTTGGCAGCATTAGTACAGGTAAGTACATTACAGCCCCACCATTTAGGTGCAGCTTCTAGGACAATCAGGACTAGGCTTCTCTGATGAATTGCTTGAAAACTTCGAACACATAGAAGGTCATGGACATCCTCAGTAAGAACCCAATATCTCTCATCTAGTCCATAACCTTCCCATTGAATAAGATATTCAAGAATCCCCTTTACTTCATACTCCTCCTCTTTATCTATTATCACAGGATCAGGTCTAGGAGATGTTCTTGATGAAAAAGGAACCATAGACTTTAATGAAGATGTATATCAAAAGTGAGACTATATCTGGTATGTCTCCAATAGTACTACTCTGTTTTAATTTATCCCAAATGGAAGGTACAGTAGCAAGAAAACACTCAAGATAATATTTGTTTGGATTCTTATTTATGTATGGGTAATTCTTCTGTCATGTGAGAAAAAACATCAACCTTGCCATTACGAGAACCAGGCTTATATGTAATGATCAAATAAAATCTGCTGAAGCCCAGCTGGCTTGTCTTCGTTTTAATAGACGTGTAGATTGCGATGGTCTGTGTATACTGTGACAGCATTTTTGTTCCTTCTAATATATGTCGCCATTTTTCAAGAGCAAACTTTATGGCTAACAACTCCTTATCACCAACATCACAATGCCGTTCTGCTATAGAGAAGAAAGCTACTGGATGCATAATTTCCTTAGTTCCGTAGCATTGCGAGAGAATAGCCCCAAATGTTGTTTCAGAAACATCAACTTCCAAAATTTTTGGATTTGGTGGAATCAGTACTGGAGCTGAAGTAAATCATTTTTTTAACTCTTCAAATGCCTTCTGGGCTGAGGATTCCAATTAAGGGCAGGATTACAAGTGGAGTGCATGAGTTCATAAAAACGATATTTGCACTCCACTGTGTAATGCCAGCCCACACTAATGTGTGCTGGTATTACACGTTCACAGCAATGCGAACACAAGGGAAGAGCGTTCATAGGCGTGCAGCAAAGGGGGTAAGTAGTGCAGCAATGGCAGCAATGTTAAATATATAATATATGATTATATACATATATATTTATGTGTTAATATGTGTATATACACATTTTAACACATAAATATATATGTATATAGTCATATATTATATATTTAAGTATATAAGCATATCCATATATATTTAAAGGGAACTCACAAGAGTGTGCTTCCATAGGCTCATATGGGAACCTTGTTCTTATACCGTCATCAGAACCTAAGCGCAGCGAATGGCGTAAGAATATCCCAGCTCCAACAGAAAAAAATAGAAGGTCTTATGAACCCTTTAGGAAGATTTTCATCAATATAACTTTTTAATACTTTAAGTTCTCTTTCAGAAAGAGGGTATATATGACCAAAAGGTCACTTGAACACCTGGAAGTAGATCTATTGGACACTTGTATTCTCTATGAGGCAGTAGTTCTTCTGCCCCTTTCCTCTCGCATATATCATTGAATTCTTCATAACAAGTAGGTAACTGACTCTGAGAACTGTTGTCAGATGGTTTAAGAGTTAAGTCAATAAAAGTATCTGACAAGCAGTGGTTGATACCAGATTCTGAAATAAACTGTATACTTCCAGTATTCCAGTTGATTAAATGATTGTGTTTCCATAACCACGATAAACCTAGTACCAAAGGGAATATTGGTGAATGCAATAGGTCAAAAGAAAGAATATCTTTATGTCTCTCTCCTATTAAAATATGTAGGGGTTATGTTTCTTTAGTAACTGGACCTGAATTAAGAAGTGAGCCATTAATCAACTTAATGTAGGTAGGTGTTTCTTTGATAATTGTATAAATGGAAAGTGCTTTAGCCATTGTTGTATTCATATAACAGCTGCTGTCTCCTGAGTTTATCATGGCCAACAAATCCACAGATGATTTATTCAGCTGTAAGGAGAGAGGTTAAGATAAGTGGGATGATGAATGATGCACTGTAGTCTTAGTACTGAGAACAAGTCTTCCGTGCTTACCTCCTGCAGGTCTGGGTTTTACTTTGCATTGTCTGACTTGAAGTCCAGCCTGTCCACAATATGAGCAAAGACCTTTGGCTCATCTGCAGGCTTTTTCTGTTTCCGATAAGGGACTGTGGGCCACACTTATTTACATGGGTTCTGAAGCAGGAGACTCTGGGAGGACTGGTGGAGTACTGGTATACACTGGGCGGTGAATAGGAGAATAATAGGAACTTTTACATTCTTGTCTTCCTTCCCTAAATTGGTGATCTATCTTTATACAAAGAGTAATCGTTTCTTCCAGGGTGGATGGTATGCCGACTCTGGCTAGTTCATCCTTGAGCTGTTTTGATGGGCCCAATCTAAATTGATCAAATAATGCTGGCTCATTCCACATAGAATCAGTTGCCAGATTATAAAAATCTGTTTCTTCAGTAACTGAACTTGAATTAAGAGGTGAGCCAGTAATCAACTTAATGTAGGTAGGTGTTTCTTTGATAATTGTAGAAATGGAAAGTGCTTTAGCCATTGTTGTATTCATATAACAGCTGCTGGCTCCTGAGTTTATCATGGCCAACAAATCCATAGATGATTTATTCAGCTGTAAGGAGAGAGGTTAAGATAAGTGGGATGATGAATGATGCACTGTAGTCTTAGTACTGAGAACAAGTCTTCCGTGCTTACCACCTGCAGGTCTGGGTTTTACTTTGCATTGTCTGACTTGATGTCCAGCCTGTCCACAATATGAGCAAAGACCTTTGGCTCATCTGCAGGCTTTTTCTGTTTCCGATAAGGGACTGTGGGCCACACTTATTTACATGGGTTCTGAAGCAGGAGACTCTGGGAGGACTGGTGGAGTACTGGTATACACTGGGCGGTGAATAGGAGAATAATAGGAACTTTTACATTCTTGTCTTCCTTCCCTAAATTGGTGATCTATCTTTATACAAAGAGTAATCGTTTCTTCCAGGGTGGATGGTATGCCGACTCTGGCTAGTTCATCCTTGAGCTGTTTTGATGGGCCCAATCTAAATTGATCAAATAATGCTGGCTCATTCCACATAGAATCAGTTGCCAGATTATAAAAATCTGTTTCTTTAGTAACTGAACTTGAATTAAGAGGTGAGCCAGTAATCAACTTAATGTAGGTAGGTGTTTCTTTGATAATTGTAGAAATGGAAAGTGCTTTAGCCATTGTTGTATTCATATAACAGCTGCTGGCTCCTGAGTTTATCATGGCCAACAAATCCATAGATGATTTATTCAGCTGTAAGGAGAGAGGTTAAGATAAGTGGGATGATGAATGATGCACTGTAGTCTTAGTACTGAGAACAAGTCTTCCGTGCTTACCACCTGCAGGTCTGGGTTTTACTTTGCATTGTCTGACTTGATGTCCAGCCTGTCCACAATATGAGCAAAGACCTTTGGCTCATCTGCAGGCTTTTTCTGTTTCCAATAAGGGACTGTGGGTCACACTTATTTGCATGGGTCTGAAGCAGGAGATTCTGGGAGGACTGGTGGAGTTCTGGTATACACTGGGCAGTGAACAGGAGAATAATAGGAACTTGTACATTCTTGTCTTTGTTTCCTAAATTGGTGATCTATCTTTATACAAAGAGCAATCGTGTTTTCCAGGGTGGATGGTATGCAGACTCTGTCTAGTTCATCCTTGAGCTGTTTGGATGGGCCCAATCTAAATTGATCAAGTAATGCTGGCTGATTCCACATAGAATCAGTTGCCAGATTATAAAATCTGTAATGTACTCCTCTACCATTCTTCTTCTTTGCTTAAGGGCCCGTAGGGTAGCAGTGGCAGTAGTGACACTATGGGATCATCATTCATGTTATCCATGACCTGCAGAAAGGAAGTCCAGAAATTTAGTATAGGGCTATTAGTTCTGAGTAGATGATGAGCCCAGGCTTGAGACTCTTCAAATAAAAGAGATATCACTGTGCAAATTTTTATAAAATCAGTTGAGTATGTTCTGGGCTGGAGAGAAAACAGGATTTGACAAGTAGTCAAAATTGTAGAACTGGAATCCACCAAACTTCTCTGGTACTGTTATTCAGGATTCAGGGGCAGCAGTAGCACCTTTCCAGTAAAAAAGTAGCAGGATCTGGTACAGGAGCAAGTGTTGCATGCATTTGCATAATTGCCTTGCAGCATGGATTTTACAGTTTGCATCTCTTGTACAGACTGAGTGAGGGTTGTTAGCTGCTGAGTTATCATCTCTAAGGCTTTAGATACTTCTGTGTGATCCATTTGGGATCAGTTATTTTGCTAGGATTGGTGTAGAATGGAGCCCATTAGCAGAGTATAGCTAGCACGACCACTAGACAAAACAGGAGTGCATAGTTTAGAAGGAAAACCTAATTGCAAGCTCAAACATTCCGAGGTCAGGGCAGGCAGCAATGGTTTATAAAAGGTATAACAAGCAAGATGTCAGGGCAGGCAGCAATAGTTTATAAACAGGAAACCAGGCAAACAGTTCAGGTAACTAAGATTCATACACAGGACTAAACTCAAGGATAGTTCTTTAATAACTGAGCACTGAGCTCACCAATTAGCAGTGCTTTATAGAGTTGCTAATGGAGTGACAGCTGGGAAGGGGTGTGGTGTTGGATTTATATCTTTCACCTCTCCTATGCAATAATGTTTGTTCAATACTGCATTGCTGCCACTAGGTGGAGTGCTTGTGCAACCTCTGCAGTAGTCTAGGTACACATCACTGCTGCTGCAGTTTGTAGGGAAGAGAATTAATGTTGCACAAATATGGAGGATTCCAACAGTAGCACATTGAGGGACATCTGGCTGTGCACTGCAGAGTCCGGACCCCAATGGAGGACCAGCAGGAGCATCATTGGTAGCATTAGTACAGGTAAGTACAGATGCCGTGAAAATAAACACCACAATTACTACAGGTGTTCAAAGTAAAGACAGGGAATTCAACGCGTCTTTTAGATAAACAAGTTTATTTATTTATTGGATAGCATTTCTCCTTTAAAACAAGTCTCAAAAAATAGAAGGCACATGCCATCTGACACACAATGTATCAATAAGTACCTTAAATGTATATATTTGCAAACAAGAAAAGTGAAATGTAAAAATAATTAGCACAACCAGAGCTGTATACTGACATAGGGGTTAGCATCACCACGGCTGACTCTGAGCTTCACACAATAGTGGAATCCTGCTCATGCGGGTACAAGTAACAGGATCTATGCTACCCCTATCAAATATCTAAACTGGTGATAGTAACTGGTATATATGAGTTAGTCAAGCTACACCCAGCCAGACACTAGCCCAAACTGCAGCTGCAGAAGGGGAAATCTGTAGTGTGGGTCACCGTATGGGATCTATGCTGACTAGTATATACGGCCACAAGCATGCAAATAGATTATTGGCAACCTGAGAGAAATACAAGCGTGGTTAGGTCATTCTACATTTGAAAGTAACAGACATTGAAATCATTATCATGCACAGATTGCAGTACTCGTATCCATATATTTTTGAAATTTTTATGTTGGATTAGAAAGTCACATGTATTTTCCCAACATAGTATGTGAGATAGAATCCTCAGGAAATTTAGTTTATAGGCAGACAGGAAAACTTCCAGTGCAGCGTACTGCCATCCTGGGTACGATCAAGACACATAAAGGTCAGAGTGCAAGTAATCCACAGAGCATGAAAGAGTCAATGATATTCCAAGCTGAAAGCACTCGTCTGCTTGTTTCAAAACGAGGTTAGGATAAGTCACGATAATTTATGCGAATCTAGTAAGGCACGTCTTACTGGGCACATTCACAGTGCAACGCTGCTAGGTTGTCAAATCATTAAGGTGAACACTGGCAAGGTATACAGCATCTGCAAGAGTGGCAAACACAGCCTAAGTGAGTTTCACCCCCACTCAGGACTCATGGGGCTTCATCCAGGCTATTGATTTGTCATTTACTCCTCATTTTTAAGTCCATTGGAGGATGTTTCACACCCTTTTGTTGGTGAAAGTTTGAGAAGCTCTTAAAGTTGCATCACATATTTTACATATATACAGTGATACTTCTAACTTGCTTTAGTGAGGTCAAGTTTCACATCAAATAAACCTATTCTAACCTAAATCACAGCACATCTACTGATTCATTATACACATATGCCTAGTTATTGCTACTTAGTCTTAAAACCATAGAAAATGTCATACTGATATCCCAGAGAACATCATTATACATATATACATATATTTTTCTCCCCTTTTCCGGAGCCATTTTGATTTGCAGAAAGGGGCCAAGGTAAACTGCTGAACTTAACCTTGCTCTAAACTTCACAAAGTTAGAAATTAATGGTGATGTGCTATAAGTATAGCCCTGGTATCCTTTCAATTGACATATATGTCTCTGTTTACTTTCTTATATTAAGTTAGATAATCTAAAGTGTCTAATTTTATTATCTTGATCCTGCGTTCTATGTTTTATTTTAGTTTTAGTTTCAGCTGACTCTCATAAGGATAGCTCTGCCAAATGTTTCATACTCGGCTCAATCCCTATTGGCATAGACGCAGATGTTTGTGGACCAAACCACTGAACTAGAAAACTAATCTCCCAGAAAACATGCAAACTCCAATTTTTCATTCATCCCATTCAGGTACTGTTGTTCTAAGTCTATAGATCCAAGCACATTATTTTTTGAGAAGACAGTTGAGAAGATATTTGTCATTATTGACACCTCTTCCATTTGTAATCCCTTCATGAATGCCAGTAAAGCTTAGGGGTTCTGGCTTTGCAGACTGGAACTCATGAAAGTGTCTAGCAACACTGGTTTCTGGGAACTCAGACATTGTCCCTATGCTCTCTAGCTCTGTCTTTGAACATTCTTTTGGTTTGGCCCAAATAGAAACAAGGACAGGAGCAAGATAGGAGGTATACCACCCCTATGGTGTTACAGTTAAAATTATGTTGGATGTTATATTCCTTAGATAGACCAGGGGAAAAGGTTTTTGATCTACTCATAAATTTACAGTAGACACATTTATCACATGGATAGCTGCCTTGGGTAATAGATCCTCCTTACAAAGTTGTTCTACTTGATTTGGAAGTATAGAGGCTATGTACAAGTTTATATACGGGAGAGGGCTTACTTCTTCTGCCACCTTCTCATCTGCCCTTAGATAATGTCAGTGCCTACTCAGAATTTCTCTTATGTTCCATTGGCAGTTATATGGAGTCCTAAATCTTGTTTGTTTAGAAGTTCTTTCTTTATGTAAATATAGTAGTTGGTCTCTTTCTGTGTGCCTTGCCTTGCTTTTGGCAATGTTTACTGATTTTCGTTAATTGCCCCTAGTTTCAAACCTATATTGCATTTCCTCTGCTTGCTGTTTGAATTTCCTTTTAGAGCTACAGTTTCTTTTCAGTCTGAGGAATTGTCCAGTGGGGATACCCTTAATTGAATGTTGGGGATAGTGGCTGGTAGCCTCCAGCAAGCTGTTGGCTGCCGTATGCTTTCTATAATTTTCCGTTAGTATATTCTCCCCCACCTTGATAATCTTTATATCCATTAAAGCTAGCTCAGTCGCACTATACTCAAGGGTCAGGAGAATATTCTTTGTGTTGTTATTCAGTTTAGCCACAAATTCTTTAAGGGCTCCACTGGACCATTCCACAGAATACGAATATTGTCCACATACCTTAACCATAGTTGGACATGATGGTCGACATAATGGCCAAGGTTAACATTATTTTCCCACTTTTTTTGCTCCATTGAATTCTATGGGGTTATAATTATGATAGGTTATATTCTAACTTTGGCTTTTTGAGCGCATCAGGTTAACGAGCTAATGAGCGATAACTTTTTATTTTAAACATGTAATACGAGTTCTAGCACTGTTAGGGTGCAAGCGAAAGTGCCAAATAGCACTCCACTTTTCATCTTGCCTATAATGTGGTAATAGGCAATGTGAGGCAGTTTAAAGCTTAGCTGCACAGCAATTTGTTAGTAATTAAAATCAAAATAAAATACTATAATGCTTCTTTACACATCACACTTCAGCCAATACATAAGTTCCAAATTGCTGATAAATATTCTCAAAATACTATACGTGATGTATATTCAAAGAAACAAAATTTGAAGATAAAGTGACTTTAAAGGGGTATTCCAGCCAAATTGTATATGCACACCAGTACATTTTAATTTCAAATATAAATAGTTTCGCACTACATTTCTATCACTGTTTCCAGTAAGAGTTTTCACTGTTCAAATGCACATGGCAAATATGTAGATATACTTTGTTAACCAGCATTTTAAACAATGTTTCTGTTCTGATACCCAACTGTTGCTTGTATATTGAGCCATCACCAACACAGGAAAATGCACCATTGACATAGATGTTAGAGAAAATGTGTAGAATAGAAATCAGTTATGCAAAATGTATACAAGTCTACCATATGACAAATTAGACTGGCACTTGTAGTGTCTAAACAGGGTAAGGATGCCATTCTGTATTTGCCATCAAAATGCATGTTTATACATTTCAGTATTGTTAAACATTATCTAATATTTCAAAAAAAATGTTCATATGTGCATGCTTTTGAAATACCAGAGATTAATAAGAATGTGGGAACACAAACATTCTCTGACATCTGTTTCTGACTGGCATTTCTAAAGTGTAATATTTATAATGTATTTAACTGTTCTCTCTAAGGTTTGCTACACTAAGCACAAACATTTTATACAAATAACAGAATTTTTATGACAGATTAACAATAGACATTTGCCAAAATGCATTTTAATGACAAATTTTGCTCTGATGCCCAGTACTTTTTTGTCATTAAAATTCATGCTGTCAATTTTTTTTTATTAAAGGAAGTCAACAAAATGCTCTTACATATATATAAATAGCTCTACAAACTATGAAAATGTGAGAGGCTTCCTCTGTTAAGATGACTTTTGAAATTTAATATGTATATGAAGATAGGTCTTTAAATTTTGCTCAAGTAGATGTAGACGAGCATTTCCTTTAACAACAGAAAGGAACTCACAATGTAACATTAGCCACAAAATAAAGTTTGTTGTAATTTTTTTTTATTTTTTTTAAGTTACAAAGTCAAACTCAGTCATAGATTACAGCACTATTCTAAATCAGAAGGAAGACATATACCTGGGAAACATGCATGCCTCTTCGCAAAGGCTGTGTTTTGTTACTATAAATAATACCTTCTTGTAATTTTAGAGCCTGAATTGTCAGGTACAGCAATTTCAAAAACCTGTTGGCAGTATGTACTTCATACAAGTCTGTCCATAAACGCAGGAGAAAAGATCTCCAACTCTTTGCAAGATAATTCTTAGAAAGTATATGCAGAAGGCCGAGGTGACCCTGCCATATACTTTATCACATCTTGTTATAAAATATAAATTGTCTGATTTACAAAATTGACACATATAGGCAGATGATTCAAAGAAGCCCCTTGACTTTTTTTGACCCTCTCATTTACTATGTACCACCATGCAACACACTTACATTAGATTCCCCATTGACTGCACTGGACAACTAATGTTTCCAATACATTTAAGACAATGAAAAATAAAACATCCATTTTACAAGACAGTAATCAAGACACAAGGCCCATTGCACCACAAAATTATCCTGTAACTCTTGCAGCTCCTGGAAATACAAGGTCTGATGCCGAAACTAGCATCATTACAAATATAATAGCTCTGTTAATGACTGAACTGGTTGGTATAAAAAAATAAATAAAAAAAATAGGTGGAAGTATTTTATACTTTGTTTTTTTTTTTTTTTTTTAAATGTTTCTTACTAGGCTAAATAAAATTAGACAGGAGGAGGAGCAAGCATACATTATCAACATACATTTGTACCCTATAGGATGTTATAGTTTTGGCTAAATGCAATACCATAACCCTGCATTTTGGCATTTTTGAAGGTGGACTGATGCTAATTCTGGAGTCATAAAGTGCATGGTTGAAGTATTAAGGAGATAATAACTTTCATGCTGTTGTTTGTCATATATTATATAGAAAATAACACAAATAAATCACGTATTTGCTTTCTGTATGGTCTCTTTTGCCATTGGTAGATGTTTTGTAAACTAAATTTATTTTCTAAAGCTGCTTTATGTGCTGAAAAAAACAAGGTAAAATGTATTTGGTTATCGTTATCGTAAAATCAATTAAATTGGTGTTTAAATACAAAGAGTGCAAATGGATAAAAATCAATTTAGCACAAAAGTGAAACAAGGATTAGTAAGGAAGAGAGTAAACACTAGTTTTAAAGAATGATTTATTTATTTATTTTTTTGTATTGAAATAGCTTTGAAAATAAATATTGTATTCTTGATTTGTCTCAGTTTGATTTTGAATATGAATATGCCCTATATATTTATAACCCCAATATTTAGCATAGCATAATATTGTAAGATCTTACGTCAACAGACAGGAATTATGCATAAACTTTTTAATACCACGCAAATAAAACTGTATGATATATCAGTTGTTTTCTGGGAAAGCAAGGATAAGTGGAAATTAAGGAAATTGAGAAAATATCATATAATGCAATATTCACTTTACCAACAACATAATGCTTCCATTTTTTCATTTACTGATTAAAAGGGAAGACAAGGTTAAAGGTTATTTTTTTTGTAAAACATGTAATGGAGAGTCTAAGTTGTTAACACCCTCCAGTGTTAACAACATCTACCTACCTATCTATTTAACTATATATCTATCATCTATCTATCATCCATCTGTCTATCATCTATCATCTATCTTTCTATCATCCATCTATCTATCTTTTAGTGTGTCTGTCATTCTACATTTAAATATTGCTGGCAAAAGCTATAAGCTTGGAGGAGCAAGTGTGTCACACATATGTTGTGTATATATGTTATTTTACTAACTTGGATTTATATCACATGAAAACATGTCTCTCTGACTTTGCCATGGTATATTCTACAGAAATGCATAATTAAAACTGAAAAAAGGAGCTTTTAAAGCCTGTTTACTTCAATGACTACTGGAAAACAAATGTTTCTTTCTCCTTGCTTCGCCCACCCACAGAAAAGGAACAGAACAAAGATGGTTCTGTCAGGCCTCTCAGCACTAGAAAAAAACGCCTTGAGAGGCCAGAATGTATTAGAGCCCTGCTGAGCTCATTCAACTTCACATAACACTCATACACACCGTACAACTAATTACATGTCAGATTAGCAATTTCTTTATTACGGTACTACCTCTAATTAAAATTGCATTGAAAATTCCTCAAGTACTTTTATTTGTTTACATGGTTTTGCATTTCCATTTTACTGTTAAAATAAATCACAATAAGATTTTTGAAACAGATGCTTAAAAAGTAATTGCATTGCATGATGTGTGTTTGTTTTCCAGGATATATATATATATATATATATATATATATATATATATATATATATATATATATATATATATATATATATATATATATATATATATATATAGTTTTATTTATTTATTTTGCAAGGATAAATTGTTTCACAAACAAACTTTATGTACAAAACACTAGCTGAGGAAGCATTTTTTCCTCAAAAATGATCAATTAATTTCCATATTCACTGCCATTAAAAGAAACTGAAATAAAATGGTTACATCATTTAATCAGCATGCTTAGAATTTTTTTGTCAAATGAACAAAGTAGTACTATACTTTTTGATATTTGATTAATGAGGGCAGGAAATCTGAAGTTTTTGCAATAAAATTGTATAAAAAAAAAATCAACAGATTTTTTTTTATTATTTTTCCCCCTTATGATTTTAATTTAATGGCTCATGTTTTCATTACTGCAGAGGCTGTACACTTTAGCTTGCAATTATGTCCCATCTGTGAAGCAGTGTGTTATTACAGTTTATTCTAGTAGCTTTTCAATCACTTTTGAGTTGTGCTTTACAAGTATTCTTGCAGCAGGTGGGCTTACTGGCATGGGACCAGAAATACACAAAGCGCAAAGCTGGAGTTTAATGGCAGCCATATGCATGTGGCACAGTGCGCCAGCCTTCCCCCATATGCTGCTAAGCAGCCTCTTCAGGCTGCCAGTCACTCTTCTTAGTGACTACAGTCTCTAAGTAGATTTCTGCCAGGGAAAAATATACCAAGGCAGCAAATTTCTCCAGTGCACCATCCTTATTACTGAGACAACCCTGTCATTAGCAAAAGCACAATGAACCTGATCTGGAGATGCATACCAATTAGGTTGCATAGAGCACTTTTCCTTCTTATCTCTATGGAAACTCGGCCTCCCCGGCTACACTGGACAATCAGTAATGTTTCATCCACCCATATGTCAACTAGTTAACACGGTATACTTTTAAAGCAACCAAAAATCTGAAATACCCTCTCAAGAACACCCAATACAGAGAAAAAGAAATTGCTTGGCATTTGCATGGAACTGAATAAACATTGATGGGGAAAGCCTGAAACTATTAACCCCATTTGGCAGGCCTTAAAAAAAAAAGAGACTGTTCATGATCATTTGCCATAATGATTTTTGCATGGGGTTATAAAACCCTACCTTTAGAAAATCACCTAAAATGATAGATTATATAGGGTATGCTGGGATAAAAATGTTATATTTGTTTTTTTAAATAAAACTTTATTTTTTCAAACTCTTTCATACACTGTGTATATGCGCCATCTGAACAGGATACTTAATGATTTGTGTAAGGTAATAGACAGATATGAAAGCAAATGGTCTAAAATAAAATGTGAATAATCATACCTTTGTTATTAGTGTTTTTTTTCTTCATATTCTGGCTTGTTATTGTTACATGGTAAATACAGTCATGACAATCCAGTCATAATATTGAATTGCATAGTTTTATTCAAAGCATTTATTTATTTTCCCTTCACTAGCACACTACTATATATACAAAATAAATTAAAAAGAATAAAAGTAATTGCATATATATCTGCAAAGATTTTTGTTCTTGACAGATGCTGGGCTGAGTTAAGATTTTTACAATGTTTAAATTAAACCACTTTTTCTTTAAAATACCTCATATAAATACCTTATGAAGCCCAAACTTGTCTGTACTGGGTATTCTATAACTGTTAAAGTCTACAAATTCATTTCTTTACAACTTTGATAATTTACTGCCTTAGTATATATATTTGGAAGAAAAAAAAAATCAGTTTTTTTAATTAAATACTTATTATTAGAGCATGTACTTAATATTGCTTAATATTTTCCCCTGTATATATGTGTATATTTGTATGGTTATACCAACTCTTATGTCATCTTTTTTCTTTGCTCCTTAAAATGTGTATGTCCATCTATTACTTAGTATTTTATATTCTCTTATGTGAAATAATACTGCTTATTTAAATGCATTGTTAGTCCAGTAAATAATCCATTATTACTTATTGCATTACATTTGTATTGGCAAGTGTAACACTTTATTAACTCAGCAACATCAATCTCTATCCGTCTATCCGTCTATCTGTCTATCTGTCTATCTATTTGTATGTCTGTCTGTCTCTCTGTCTGTCTATCATTGTATCTGCTATTAATTTAGTAATGAATATTGCATTCACTCTATGAAATGAAACCCATTTAATCCTTTGAGTGCTAAGTACTTTTCCACCTGGGTGCTAAGCTGTTTTAAAAAAAAATATATTTTTTGAAATATTTTTGTTTTTTTTCTAACTTTTTTTTCAGATCCCCATTTTCAATGGTGGGTCTTGGGGTCTGTAGCTGAGATACAGGCTTCTAAGCAGCATGCTCCCTGCTCCTATACTTAACATTGTGAATTTTAAATAAAGTTGTGTGGTAACGTCATCACGTCATTGCGCATGACGTCACCGCGCATAACTTGAAGCCTCGGTGATGCCTGTCACTATGCAGGCCCGATCGCCGTGGTAGGAGGGGGTGGGAGCCCCCAAGATCTCCCTCAAGGTGGGAGAGAGCTAGAAGGTGGGAGAGAGCTAGCGACGGCTCTGAGCCATCGTTAGCACCAAAGTGGGAAACTCTGCAACGGCTCAGAGCCATCGTTAGCACTCAAGGGGTTAAGGTACAGTATTGAAAATTGGAGAAACAGTAGGGAAAAAGGTATGCTCCTATTGCACACTGGGATTAAAGTGGTTTTATGGAGTTGTGGGAGCTTCTAGGTAGTGTGATACTGGATGTTCTGTGGAGCACTCAGCATAATGTCACATATTTTTGTTATGCTGTGTTTGACATAAGTAGTTTAGTTTCGCCATCTCTGTTTCATTGTTACAACATTCATTTAAAACAAGTGGTCAGTTCGCAAGTATAATGTTTTATATTCGTTTCATTGATGTCATAGTACCTGATGACAGTTATCTATGTAAGCATTCAAGTTTTATCGTCTTTTATATATATTTGGATTCATCTAGAATTGCTACAATTACATGTGTTTTATTTTACTTTTTTGTCAAATATTACTCTTGAAATGAAAGCATGGGAGCCAATTATCATTTTATTATTTAATTTAAGATAAACAATAATGTCTGTCAGCACTCAGATTCATGCCTTTGTGTCCATTTTAAATTTGCTATAAATCAGGAAAACCTGATCACTTGTGCTAAGAATTTGCAAAAAAAAAAAAACAAGCATTATTATAAATAATAGAAACATAATTTTTTTTAAAAACTGTAATCTATTAAATAATATATATATGATTTGATCTTACAAATATATGTTTCATTAACTTAAACATCTAGTGAGTTGCAATTAAATCATTCATTAAATGGGCAATAAATGTTATTTAAGCATGCTAAAATACTTTTACTTGGAGAAAAGAGTTATGCTTAAAGGGACAGTCTACAACAGAATTTTTATTGTTTTAAAAGATAGATAATCCCTTTATTACTCATTCCCCAGTTTTGCATAACCAACACAGTTATAATAATATACTTTTAACCTCTGTGATTATCTTGTATCTAAGCCTGTGCAAACTGCCCCTTTATTTCAGTTCATTTGACAGACTTGCAGTTTAGCCAATCAGTGCCTGCTCCCAGATAACTTCACGTGCACGAGCACAGTGTTATCTATATGAAATACGTGAACTAATACCCTCTAGTGGTGAAAAACTGTTAAAATGCATTCTGAAAAGAGGTGGCCTTCAAGGTCTAAGAAATTAGCATATAACTAAGAATACCAAGGGAACAAAGCAAAATTGGTGACAAAAGTAAATTGGAAAAGTGTTTAAAATTACATGCTATATCTGAATCATGAAAGTTTATTTTGGCCTAGACTGTCCTTTTAAATTTGATTTTGCAGTTTGTGCCTGTGTAAACCTTGTCTTAGGGACTAATTGCTAACTGGCTAATAAGCAGAGATCACACTATTGGTGGATTGTAATATACCTCAAAACAATAAGAAAAAAACTAAATATTTTGTTTTCTCAGTAGTAGCACATCCTTTCAAAAATGACCTCTTAATTGCAACAACATAAAGAAATGTTTATTGTTTAAGATTTTAGCTACTCCCTGTAGTAAATTAAACTGTAAAAAAGTAATTAACTGACACTAACTTCATACAAATTAAAGTAGACAATGAAAAAGAGTTGCAATATTTTTAGATTATTTTAGGAGATTGATACCTTAATTTTAAAGAGAATCCATATTTAAATTCTAGGAGGTCACCTTTCAGTATGGTCAGTAAGAATGGCATAAAATTGCTGCTGTATATAATACTATACTGCAGGTATAATGGCACACTGAATACTGATGTTGCCTTTACAGTGATGATTCTCTCAGTACTTTATTCAAGAGTATGATTTTAATGCAAATGAGAAATCCAAGGTAGGTGACAAAAATACTTTCAATTATAGGCCAGGATATACCTTGATTATACTTTTAAAGAGACAGTCTAGTCAAAATGAAAGTTTTATGATTCAGATAGGGCATGCAATTTTAGACAACTTTCCAATTTACTTTTATCATCAACTTTGTTCTCTTGGTATTCTTTGTTAAAAGCTAAACTGAGGTAGGTTCATAAGCTAAGGCTCAAGACCTTGAAGGCCACCCCATTTCTCAGTGCATTTTGACAGCTTTTCACAGCTAGACAGCGTTAGTTCATGTGTACCATATAGATAACATTGTGCTCACTCCTGTGGAGTTATTTATGATTCGACACTAATTGGCTATAATGCATGTCTGTCAAAAGAACTGAAATAAGGGGACAGTCTGCAGAGACTTAGATACAAGTAGGGATGGGCGAATGTTTCGCAACATTCGAAAAACGGCACGAATTTTAACATTCGTTTGTTTGAATTGAATTTCGAATGTATACATCCACAGTCGGGGTTTAGTGGTGGCGGTTTGCCCACTAGCCTTGTCGGGTGGATACCGGAGAGCCTTCCTTGGAGTGGTGAGTCAGAATTGGTCTTGACGCTTCTGCCTGCTTTGCTGTGAACTCTGCATGGTTCTATTATTATTATCTGCCACACTCTGTTGTACAGCTTATTTGGGACATATTGATATCTGGTTGCTTATTCTCACACATGGACTTTGCACACATATTTTTTTACATTATCTCTTCATCCATGTGTTTTGAGTAAAGTATTTTTTTGCTGATGAACTTTGAAATTTCTATATATATTTAACATGGAGGCATTAGGGGAACAATCACACAGATATTTCTCTTTGGCTACTTTGGATGATCAGGATTTGGTGGGATTAGAATTGGAAGACTTTTTTTCATTGGATAGTACTAACACCAAACTGAGTGATCTGTTTCATGCTTTGGAACTGAGACTTAAGCTTGATGCATGGATTATTAATAAATATGTTTCCCTTAACATGATACCGAGGGGTTTAAGGGTTAAGAAATTTCCCACATTTGAGATCCATGATCAAGATTTTATTAATGAATGGAACAGTATTTTTTCAGAGTGCTCAATTAGGCTTATGGTTATGTTAGTTAAATTTAAATCTGAACAACTGGTTGCCGTCAGAAATGAAATTGTATTATTACAACAGGAGTTAAATGGTCATCAACTAGATGCAGGGTATGGTGAATATGATAAAATGTTACAGGAGGTAATTGAAACTAACAAAAATGAAATTGTACAGGCTAAACATGTGAAATTTTTGCATGACCAGAAGGACTATTCCACAGGGAGTGTCTTTTTATGGTATAGAGTACATAGACGCAGAGCTTTGGCATACAATCAGAGGGATGATAGTGAACATGATACCATTGGAAGTGAAAGCAATAAAGGTAACAAGAGTAGGAAGTGGAGGAGAAAAAATAAGAAAAAGAAAAAAGTGTCCTCTAAAGAAAATGGTAATGTAAGTACGGATGAGGATTCTTTATCTAATTTCTCCACTTCCTATGAGGAAGGTTCTAACTCTAAAAATGAAGGTGATTTTATAAGCTCCCATAGTGAAATTGACAGAAATAGCTCAGGAGACAGACATCAGGAAGGTACTAACACTATACATAAAGAGAAGAACATTAAGACCACTGCACACATTGAATTCATCAAACCTGCAGTTTCCACAGGTACAATACCTAAAAATGTAAGCATAGGCACCAATGTTGGAAATAGTAGTAATCAATTTAAGCAACCACTCAGTACTAACTCTAATTTGACACAAGATAATATCCCAAATAATACCAATGTGGGCCCCCCTTTGGGTTAGGTTTTTCGGTCAGTCCTGAAGACCAAGGGAGGGGGAGGGACAAAGAATGCAGGGAACCAGAGGGGAATGAACAGATACGCTCTCAGGGAGCTAACCAAGAAGTGAGTGATAATTTGGTAATCAATGTTTCTTCGCATACTCTGAGTTTGAACTTAAGGTACTTAACAAGGGATTAGGTTTTTGCCCCACCAAGAAATTTGATATTTTCCAGACTATTTTGGACTTGAATAGGTTTATACGGAACCTTACCCTTCATAGACATTTTAGTGACAAAGAACTAGTTAATGACCCCCCTTATGTTGAATGTGATGGTGGTTCCACCCATATTGGATCTCTTTTTCAATTTAGGGATGTGTGTGATTTGGCCTCACTCCAAGATTTGGAGTCGGACCAGGTTGCAGATTCTCTATCTCAATGACCCCCTAAATTTAAAAATAGATTGAGATTCTATCCAGTTCAATCAAGGGGTAAGGCACTTGAAAGCTTCCATAAGAGAGTTCTAGAGGATCTAAAAAGTTTGGATAGCTCCATTGGGGAGCAGTACTCTAATTTGACACGTAAGGAAAAGGAGGCTATTACCTCACTTCAGAATAATTTGTCTACAGTGGCAAAAAAATCAGACAAGGGAGGGAACATAGTTGTGATGGATAGACAGATGTATATAATGGAAGCTGAACACCAACTCAGCGATTTATCCTCTTATAGGACACTTAGTAGAAATCCAACTAAATGTTTCCAGGCACAACTTAGAGACCTATTGGATGATGGTTTACATCTTGGCATCATTGACAATGATACTTTTGATTTTTTATATGTATCTAATCCTATCACTCCTATTTTTCAGCACTTGCCCAAAACCCACAAGAGTTTAGAGAACATTAAGGGATGACCCATAGTTGCTGGGATTGGTTCTTTATTTGAACACTTGTCAGAATGGATTGATAGTATCCTGCAACCTTTGGTCATGTCTCTTCCTAGTTTCCTACGGGGTACTTCTCACTTACTGAATATTGTGGAATCTGTGCAGGTGGTGGAAAATATAAGTTGGCTGACAGTAGACGTGGTAGCCCTAAATACTTCAATACCTCATGTTTTGGGCTTGGAAGCTGTTGCCTTTTTTCTTAATTTGCTCACTGATTACTCCAATCAAACCAAGGAATTTATCATCAGATCTATTAGTTTTCTTTTGGAGCATAATTACTTCTTGTTTGAGGGATCATATTATGTCCAATTGAGAGGTACAGTCATGGGGGCAAAATTTGCCCCCTCATATGATAATTTATTCATGGGCTGGTTCGAGTATAAATACCTTTTTGGACATGATATTGAATCCTCTCGTGGGTTTATTTGCTACAAAAGATTCATAGACGATCTTATCTTTATAACGAAATTTTCTTCTTTTGAGGCAAAAGGTTTTGTAGAGTACCTAAATTTCTGTATCCCTGACATTCAGTTTACTTATGAATGGCAGCAAAGTAAAATACATTTTTTGGATGTGGAACTGGTGATGGATTTAGACTCTGGGAAAATTGAAACCAAGCTATTTCGTAAACCTATAGCAGGAAATTCCATACTCCATTCATTTAGTTCCCATCCAAAACATGTATTTCAGGGTATAGCCAAGGGTCAGTACCTCAGGACTAGAAGAATATGCTACAATGAATATGTATTTAACTCTGAATGTGAAAATCTGGGTTTAAGACTACGTAAACGTGGTTACTGTGATAGAGTGACTGGTCGATCAAGCCCAAGAATATGCAGCAAAAAGTGATAGGAGATGTCTCCTTCAGGGGAGACATAGACCAGCTAGTAATAAAGATGGATTTGGCAACAAACCTAATTTTATCACTAGGTATTCAAATCAATATTACCAAATTTGTAATATAGTTAAAAAGTATTTACCCATCCTGTATGGGGATGATCAACTTAAGGATATGGTCAAACATGGATGTAGGTTCACCTATAGGAGAAATCTTACACTTGGTAATTTGATTTCACCTAGTCAGTTACGCAGGCCTGTTAGCCAGAGCTCCTGGTTAATGGTACGTATAGATGTTGGAAAAACTGCAAAGCCTGTGAACATGTCAAGTTAGGTAGTTCCTTTAGTTCATACATTACTAATCAGGTGTTTGACACTAGTGGATGTATCAACTGTTCTTCCACGTTCGTGATCTACCTTATAGGTTGCACGTGTCATAAATTACAGTACGTGGGTATGACTACCCGTGATGTTCGTACTCGCATATGTGATCATCAGGAACAAAAACCACTGTTCTGATCTTGCAAGTCATTTTATTGATGCCCATTATGGCAATGTGTGCAACTTTGAATGGAATGCCATAGAAATTATTAAATGCCCTCCCAGAGGTGGAGATACATGGTGTATTTTGGCTAGACAGGATGTCTATTGGATTCACAAATTATGCACACTTAGGCCTGAGGGGTTTAACTCTGAAAATGACCTTATTAATTTTGGGAAAACTAAGCAAGAGTTTTTGTAATCTATATATAGACTTTTTGAGTATTAATGATATAACATGATTTTTTCTACCCATTAGATATGAATTTATATTTCACTACACCATATGAGACTTAATGATCATGTTCAATAACCCTTAATATATTCATTGTTTGGGTTTCTTTCTTTTTTTCAATTGAATGAACAAACATATGTGAGGTATAGGTGTCTTTTGGGATATGAATTATCTGTATATATACACTGATACCTGTTATGTAATTATTGTGTATTTATGAATTTACCTGAATTGTCTATTGTATTTACATTTATTATTTGCTTTTTTCAATATGACATATTTATATGAACTTCCCAGTTATTATCTACTGTGTATATATTTACTAAGTATTATATACTTATATACCATTATGTAGCCATGAATGAAATTGCTTACATTTGTATCTATATGTTTAATATCTCTGTGTGCTGTTCCCTTTAACCATAGGAATTGGTGTTTAGAGGGCGTGTGATTTTATCCAATGGGTAACCTGTTTTAGGTATAAAAGAATGTATCACCTGTGAGCACATATGGTCTATGATTACGGCTATGTTTTGCTGAAACACGTAAGACCGGCTCTTTGCTCTTCTACGCTATCCTGATGCCCATGTGTTTTAACTACTAATAAAGTACATTGTTTTTTACTCAAGATCTTTGTTCTCTGGATTTCCTTTTTTCTTCTATTTATAAAACACAGTATTAGACTAGAAATACTATTTCGAATTTGAATGTCACATTCAAATCGAATATCACATTCAAATTCAAATATTACATTTAAAAAACACAGTATTAGACTAGAAATACTATTTCGAATTCGAATGTGACATTCAAATTTGAATATTACATTTCGAAATTGAATGAATAGATAGCTAAACATTCTATTATTCAAACGAATATTTTCGAATTTTATTAAAAAATTTGAAAACAAAAATTCAAAAATAGAATGTTATATAAACATTCGAAATTCGATTCGAACAAATGCATGTATCAAAATTTGTTTTAAATTTCGAATTTTGAGAAACATTTGCCCATCCCTACTTAGAAGTCCTTTACAATGGGATGTGGCTACTGAGAAACTTTTGAGGTAAAATATCTTTCTTTTTTACATAGAGATGTTCAGGTGATATTTTCTAGTCAGCTTTTTACAGCTATACTGCATCACTTTCAAGTGTTTCAAAATTTGGGTATCATGGCCCTTTAAACAAAACTTAAACTTTGAGGTGCTCTCGTCCAAAAGATACTGCTTGCAAGCAAAGCTTGAAAAAGACTGATTCTCTTTAGAAAAGGTTTGCTAATTTTCCAACTGAAGCTTCAACATATGCATACCTCTCAACGTTTCCCACATGCCTATCAGGTCTGGGAGGCCCATGCTGTGCATGGGAGACTTGTAAGCATGGCTGCAGGTGTTCTGTAAGTGGAACTATTACTGGAGGGCGTGGAGTCACTGGTGTACCACGAACAGGGTTTTGTAGTCCCTGGTTTCAAATTGAAATTTTAGTAATTTGCCCCCAATTGTTTTATTTTGTGATTCAGATAGAGCATGCAAATTTAAGCAACTTTCTAATTTACTCCTATTATCAATTTTTCTTCTTTATCTTGCTTTCTTTATTTGAAAAAGAAGGCATCTAAGCAATTTTTTAGGTTCAGAACCATTGAAAGCACTTGTTTATAGGTGGGTGATTTTATCCACCAATCAGCAAGAACAACACAGTGTTTCACAAAAAATGGACTGGCATCTAAACTTACATTCTTGCATTTCAAATAAAGATACCAAGAGAATGAAGAGAATTTGATAATAGGAGTAAATTAGAAAGTTGCTTAAAATCACATGCTAAAATCTAAATCACAAAAGAAAAAATGTGGGTTCAGTGTCCCTTTACAGACAAAGCTATGGGAGGGAGAACAGGTAAGACATTCCAAACCATGAAAACCCCACAATATTTGGATGGTTGGGAGGTTTACATTTGTTTTAGAAGGAAGTATAGAATTTAAGTTTTACATTTCAATAAGTGAATACTGAAAACAGGAATCTGTCTTTTTCATTCAAGTGAGAACTTAAACTCTGGCTTTAATGTAAGTTGTTTTAGCCTTTTATTTTTTAAAGAGATTCATGAGAAAGAAAATGTTTTTACATTCATGACTGCATTGCACTATGTCACATTTTAAGGCATAGTAGCACCATACAGGCCGGTATACCATCTTATGTCATTCCCCAAAGCAGTGCTCTTAGAGTAGGTCAAAATGTTGACCTGATCTGTGTTAGACTATGTAACAGTTTTTATGCTGTCCATTTATATGTTCAAGTATTATGGTCCTATCTATTACAAACTACTACTTGGATTTGTTTCAATTTCTTTTTTGCTGTAGCACCAAGGTTTTAGTCACTATTTAACTCTATTACCTACAAGTATAAACAGAAAAATACCAAAAACAAATATGTTCACAAATCAGCTCTTTATGCAAATGAGCTTCAGTACAGCTTTTGCTGCAATAAAACAATTCAATTCTCCATTTAATTATTTTGATTCTCAATCATCTACATCTTTTTATTTTAAAGTAGTAGCCTTAAAGTAGCATCCTGAGGTTTTTAGATAATGCATGGTCAGGCCATCTGCAAAACTCTCTGATACATTTCATAAGCCAAAGCACAGAGAGATGTAGTTTAATGCTTTTTTTAAAAATAAATAAATAAAATAAATAAATTTTTAAAAAAAGCTTATCAATATTTTATCCCTAAAAATAACAAAACCATTATAGTCTATTTTGAGTTTTGTAGATATACAATTTGTTAATCTTTTTGTAACGGATTAATTGAGATCTAAATGATTATAATATGGCTTCTATTAAACACAAATTAGTCACACACCCCGCTGATTGATTTAGTAAACAAAATGGCCAGATTACAAGTGGTGCGCTATTTAGTGTTTTTGCTTGTGCGCAAACACTTCTGGAAGTAAACGTTTAATGTGCGCGGGTTAGCACGAGTACTACAATTTGAAAGTTTGTTGTTTGCACATGAGTGAAACCAGCTAACCCGACACTGCACTACACCCCAAGGCAGTAATTCCTAGTTTACACTCCTATGTTCATCACTATATTAAAAAAAAAATGAAATATATATCTATACCTATATATCTATATCTCTTTATACTAGGTCTCCACTTGTGCTAACCAGATGCATGCAAATTTATTTTGTTTTGAGTGAACATGTTTACGTAAACTAGTAATACGCGTCAGTTAACACGGGCGTGATATTGGTGATCGTGATCCACGCTAACAATAGCACTCCACTTGTAATCTAGTCAAATGACAGCAAAAACTAGTCAAAATAAATAAAAGACAATGAAAATGTATAAGAAATTGGCACATCAGAAATTTCAAAGAAGTAAATAAAAATTTTAGGCCACAGTAAAAAATATGCATGATGGATAATTAATCAACTATTGGTGATGACAGTCCAAAATGTTTGAATGCTGGTTTGTCACTTAGCAATTAATAATAATTCATGATGTGTGTGTGTGCAATTACGTTTTTTTATATTATTTTCATTGATTACATAATTAAAACAAAAAGATAAAACAAATCAGATGCTCATGGAAAAAATACCCCCACTTTCAAAAAGTAACATCCTCAAATTTCCACCTAATTTTCGTTCATAAAGTATATGTTATATTCAGGCATAGTTGAGAAACCAGAATTCATGCAGATCCAAAGAAGGATTTAAGTATTTTTCTCAAGCTTTCTGACAAACATAGCTAATCAAGACTTATTTTTGATAAAAATACACACCTGTGTGAATAAACATTCCAACGTTTTATGTACAGTACCTATACATTTGTTAGCTAAAATAGCATTCTGAAAAATACAAAAAAGAAAAGCATGCCCCAATGGTTTGGTATCTTTGTATGAATGGTTATTGCAATGAGAAAAAGGACTCACAAATGTATGCACACTGAAAAAGTGCTATTCACACAGGCTGGACTCGTTGGAAGCTGACCAGCTGACTGGTAATGAAACGGTATAACCGAGAAACGCTTTGTAAGTGTTTGTTTTTAAGATTGTTTTATCAATATTTTAACTAAATACATTTTGTTTACCATTTTGTATTGGCGATATGAGTTTCTATTTGATAGTAAAGTTTGGAGGAGTGTTTAACAGTTTGCAATGTACTGTTGGCAGCCTATTTGACCAAAGTTGAAACCTGCACTGTGCATTCTAAGAAGCAATCTAGACTCAACATCCTCAGTTGTATGAGTCAGCTGGTCGGCTTCAGTTGGTTGGCTAGTCCAGCCTGCATTAATAGCACTTTTTCAGTGCACATACATTTGTGAGTACATTTTTTGCTAATTGCAATAACCATATATACAAATATACCAAACCATTGGGGCGCCTATTTTATTTTTGTAGTTTTCAGAGTTGATCCCTGTCGCGTCTTTGTGAGAGAGAGATTTTTTTTTAAGAGGAAGCTGCCCTAGTGATAATTTATATCCCCTTTCCATTTAAACTGTGGACTGACATATATCAGGGGTCTTTTTTGGATTGTGGACTTATCCCCTTATTATATATATTTATTATTTATTTGTATCTCTTATATAACTGTGTATAGTGTGGTGCTATCAGTTTTTCTTGCACTTGTAAAAGAGCATTCTGTAGGTAGTGTTAGCTGAAAGAAAAGGCCCACTGAATATATAAAAACAATGATGTTATCACTGTAAAGCTGCTGAAATGGATCTTGAAGCCAAGATATCAAAAAAGGAAATCTTATTGCTCTCCTGTAGAATTTGTCTTTAATTAATTGGACAACATGCTAAGAAACTCTAAATCCAAAGTAACTGGGCTGTAGTTGGACTTCACAATGTGCAGATACAACAGATACATAATCCATCAGGATATCTGTAAAGGTAAAGAAATAATAAATTACAGGTGCAAATGATTACTATTGTTCATGGATACAGACAGAAATGCATTATTTGAAAAAAAACAACAACAACAACAATGCAGTATTATGTAACCTATTCAGTCTGTCGCCAATGAGCATCTAAACACAAAGGCTACCCTGGCATTAGGCCCAAATAGGCAACTGTCTATGGCCTCACATCACTTGGGACCTTGCTACACCCCACCTATGCCTTCTACTTAATGACGTCTTCCTTTGAACGGAATGCCCCTCATGGGGGCTGCTGCTTTGTTTCATCTGCTCTCATTGCTGGCACTTCATTTTGTGATCCTCAGGTCCAGCCTATTATGACTTTCAGTCACAATGCAGAACTTGCACAGGATTCAGAATGCTAGGCTAAGTCACAGGGGAGGACTAGGTTGGGGCATAGCCACTATCAGTAATAGAATCAGGGTGCATTGCTTTGTTAACTGTAAATGTTTATTTTGTTATTGACCCCCTGATTGCAGTGGTGCTGTTTCACTGCTTGACTGCATGCGCTAAAGTATTTTCTGGCCAGCTCTTGGCAGCTGTAGTTAGTGAATAGCACACCAACCATGATCCCTCTCACTATAGGGTGTGAAAAAAATTCACTGGTCTAGATGATTACATCTGGATGGCAGACTGCAAACATTTAGCATTAAGATCTTTGAATATGTTTCTTAATTTTTCTCATTTTGCTTTCAAGTTGCAGCTTGTTGATTTTGCATGCAGAGATTAGATTCAAGACTGTAAGTAGCAAAGGGGCAGGGAGAAACATGTAAGTAAAGACATGTGGAGAGGGAGGTGATTAAATACAGGAGTCAGTCAAGCCACTCCGCAGACTACTGCAACAAAACTCAAAGCGTTAAATAAGAGGCAGTATATCTTTACTTCCAGGATTGGCTTGATGTCAGGTATTCGGAAGCATAGACTGTGCAGGGATGCAGATTCTGTCTCGCTATTGCTCCAGCAGCTGCTCCCTCCCCTCATTCACAGAAGCTGACTTCTGGGCTTTTGAATCTAATGACAGCGCAATGCTGGATAGCAGGCTGGTAGCAGCAGGCACATCTGTACTCCATATTAAAGCTAAAACAGCTTTAGCGACCATAAAATCAAGCTTTTGTCTGCACTGTAAGCAAATGTTTGGGTCTTGCTTAATACGGGAGGTTAAGAGTAAATAGATAGATAGATAAATAGATAGGTAGACAGACAGACAGATAGATACAACATTAGTGAGTAATATCCCTTACATGCCAAATTATTAAAAATAGTGTCCCCTTACAGTAATTGCATCACTTCTAAGTTGAACAGTAGAGTATTTGCTCTTTTGTAAAATTCTAAAATTAACAGTTTAGATTTACTTATAAGCAAAAAACAAGTCAGTGCACCTTTAATTACCGACATTCAAATCTTTTTCATGTATTTTTGATGACAGACTCAATCTTCCTTGCCATGGAGGATACCAATGTTTCACACATTTCTGGAGAGATGTTCTGCCATTCTTTAGAGAAATTATTTTTTTAGCTGCTCTTTACTTGAGGGGTTGTGTTGCTCTACCTTTCACTTTAAAATACCCCAAAGGTGTTCTATTGCGTGATATTGGTGATCGTGATCCACGCTAACAATAGCACTCCACTTGTAATCTAGTCAAATGACAGCAAAAACTAGTCAAAATAAATAAAAGACAATGAAAATGTATAAGAAATTGGCACATCAGAAATTTCAAAGAAGTAAATAAAAATTTTAGGCCACAGTAAAAAATATGCATGATGGATAATTAATCAACTATTGGTGATGACAGTCCAAAATGTTTGAATGCTGGTTTGTCACTTAGCAATTAATAATAATTCATGATGTGTGTGTGTGCAATTACGTTTTTTTATATTATTTTCATTGATTACATAATTAAAACAAAAAGATAAAACAAATCAGATGCTCATGGAAAAAATACCCCCACTTTCAAAAAGTAACATCCTCAAATTTCCACCTAATTTTCGTTCATAAAGTATATGTTATATTCAGGCATAGTTGAGAAACCAGAATTCATGCAGATCCAAAGAAGGATTTAAGTATTTTTCTCAAGCTTTCTGACAAACATAGCTAATCAAGACTTATTTTTGATAAAAATACACACCTGTGTGAATAAACATTCCAACGTTTTATGTACAGTACCTATACATTTGTTAGCTAAAATAGCATTCTGAAAAATACAAAAAAGAAAAGCATGCCCCAATGGTTTGGTATCTTTGTATGAATGGTTATTGCAATGAGAAAAAGGACTCACAAATGTATGCACACTGAAAAAGTGCTATTCACACAGGCTGGACTCGTTGGAAGCTGACCAGCTGACTGGTAATGAAACGGTATAACCGAGAAACGCTTTGTAAGTGTTTGTTTTTAAGATTGTTTTATCAATATTTTAACTAAATACATTTTGTTTACCATTTTGTATTGGCGATATGAGTTTCTATTTGATAGTAAAGTTTGGAGGAGTGTTTAACAGTTTGCAATGTACTGTTGGCAGCCTATTTGACCAAAGTTGAAACCTGCACTGTGCATTCTAAGAAGCAATCTAGACTCAACATCCTCAGTTGTATGAGTCAGCTGGTCGGCTTCAGTTGGTTGGCTAGTCCAGCCTGCATTAATAGCACTTTTTCAGTGCACATACATTTGTGAGTACATTTTTTGCTAATTGCAATAACCATATATACAAATATACCAAACCATTGGGGCGCCTATTTTATTTTTGTAGTTTTCAGAGTTGATCCCTGTCGCGTCTTTGTGAGAGAGAGATTTTTTTTTAAGAGGAAGCTGCCCTAGTGATAATTTATATCCCCTTTCCATTTAAACTGTGGACTGACATATATCAGGGGTCTTTTTTGGATTGTGGACTTATCCCCTTATTATATATATTTATTATTTATTTGTATCTCTTATATAACTGTGTATAGTGTGGTGCTATCAGTTTTTCTTGCACTTGTAAAAGAGCATTCTGTAGGTAGTGTTAGCTGAAAGAAAAGGCCCACTGAATATATAAAAACAATGATGTTATCACTGTAAAGCTGCTGAAATGGATCTTGAAGCCAAGATATCAAAAAAGGAAATCTTATTGCTCTCCTGTAGAATTTGTCTTTAATTAATTGGACAACATGCTAAGAAACTCTAAATCCAAAGTAACTGGGCTGTAGTTGGACTTCACAATGTGCAGATACAACAGATACATAATCCATCAGGATATCTGTAAAGGTAAAGAAATAATAAATTACAGGTGCAAATGATTACTATTGTTCATGGATACAGACAGAAATGCATTATTTGAAAAAAAACAACAACAACAACAATGCAGTATTATGTAACCTATTCAGTCTGTCGCCAATGAGCATCTAAACACAAAGGCTACCCTGGCATTAGGCCCAAATAGGCAACTGTCTATGGCCTCACATCACTTGGGACCTTGCTACACCCCACCTATGCCTTCTACTTAATGACGTCTTCCTTTGAACGGAATGCCCCTCATGGGGGCTGCTGCTTTGTTTCATCTGCTCTCATTGCTGGCACTTCATTTTGTGATCCTCAGGTCCAGCCTATTATGACTTTCAGTCACAATGCAGAACTTGCACAGGATTCAGAATGCTAGGCTAAGTCACAGGGGAGGACTAGGTTGGGGCATAGCCACTATCAGTAATAGAATCAGGGTGCATTGCTTTGTTAACTGTAAATGTTTATTTTGTTATTGACCCCCTGATTGCAGTGGTGCTGTTTCACTGCTTGACTGCATGCGCTAAAGTATTTTCTGGCCAGCTCTTGGCAGCTGTAGTTAGTGAATAGCACACCAACCATGATCCCTCTCACTATAGGGTGTGAAAAAAATTCACTGGTCTAGATGATTACATCTGGATGGCAGACTGCAAACATTTAGCATTAAGATCTTTGAATATGTTTCTTAATTTTTCTCATTTTGCTTTCAAGTTGCAGCTTGTTGATTTTGCATGCAGAGATTAGATTCAAGACTGTAAGTAGCAAAGGGGCAGGGAGAAACATGTAAGTAAAGACATGTGGAGAGGGAGGTGATTAAATACAGGAGTCAGTCAAGCCACTCCGCAGACTACTGCAACAAAACTCAAAGCGTTAAATAAGAGGCAGTATATCTTTACTTCCAGGATTGGCTTGATGTCAGGTATTCGGAAGCATAGACTGTGCAGGGATGCAGATTCTGTCTCGCTATTGCTCCAGCAGCTGCTCCCTCCCCTCATTCACAGAAGCTGACTTCTGGGCTTTTGAATCTAATGACAGCGCAATGCTGGATAGCAGGCTGGTAGCAGCAGGCACATCTGTACTCCATATTAAAGCTAAAACAGCTTTAGCGACCATAAAATCAAGCTTTTGTCTGCACTGTAAGCAAATGTTTGGGTCTTGCTTAATACGGGAGGTTAAGAGTAAATAGATAGATAGATAAATAGATAGGTAGACAGACAGACAGATAGATACAACATTAGTGAGTAATATCCCTTACATGCCAAATTATTAAAAATAGTGTCCCCTTACAGTAATTGCATCACTTCTAAGTTGAACAGTAGAGTATTTGCTCTTTTGTAAAATTCTAAAATTAACAGTTTAGATTTACTTATAAGCAAAAAACAAGTCAGTGCACCTTTAATTACCGACATTCAAATCTTTTTCATGTATTTTTGATGACAGACTCAATCTTCCTTGCCATGGAGGATACCAATGTTTCACACATTTCTGGAGAGATGTTCTGCCATTCTTTAGAGAAATTATTTTTTTAGCTGCTCTTTACTTGAGGGGTTGTGTTGCTCTACCTTTCACTTTAAAATACCCCAAAGGTGTTCTATTGTATTTAAGTCAGGCAACATACTTAGCCAATTCATAGTTTTTACTTGTTCTTTCCTAGAAACTCTTTCATGATTTTGGCAGTGTGCTTTGGATTATTATCCTGCTGGAATATTCCATGTCTGCCAAGCTTCTGGAGACTCTCAACCAGTATTTTGACATATCCACAGGCATTCATGGTGCCATCTATAAATGTCATCTCCCCAACACCTTTTGCATTTGTGCAGCCCCATATCATCACACTCCTACCTCTGTGTTTTACCAGGGACTATGCTTTTCCTGTTTTAGTCCTGGCCAGGTTAATATCAAACATGCTGGATCCCATCTGAGCTAAACAAATGTATCTTTGTCTCATCTGATCAATTATTATTCATCCAGCTTCTTTTCATGTTCTTTAGCAACGTTTAATTTTACAGTTTTGTGCCTAAGAGCACAAAACACTACTAAAAATAAAGACTGAAATAACTCTAGTTCAGTCATCCTAATTCTGTTGAATACTTCCAGATTTAGACCTAACTAATACAGTCCCACCCTTCTTGCTCCATTTACCAACTTGAACAGACAGTCTGGAACCAGTTATCTCACTTCTTTGAGTGCCACTCCATAATCCTAAATTTAATGTTAGAATTAACAATCATACTTGCACTACAGAAGATACAGCGTATGGTGCCTCAAACTTGGACATCCTTATCCTGACTACCAATAGTTTTGTTATTAGAGATGTGCATTCAGGCTTCAGATGAATGCAAATTCTTCCAAATCTTGCTGATTTTCAGGTTGTCTAAAGTATGAATATTCAAATACATTATTGGATAAAACTGATGAAAAATTAATGATTGCTTGACAAAATCAATTTGTTCATTTGTTGATGCTATTTGGCACCAACAAAGGGTGTAATGATGAATGACGGGGGGGGGGAGTAGTTATACTGTTTGGTTAATAAGCTCCTTTGTTTGTAATGATGTACAGGGGGTCTTGCCATTTTACAGGGGGGTCTTACCATTCATTTGTCCATCTTCCCTTGTCCAAACCTGCTATATTACTAATGACTGATGTAAGGGAGAGCCGGCCAGGCACTAAATGCTTGATTTTAGTCATATAGGTGTTGTATGTTCTTTTAACATTAACAGATATGTTCTTTTAATTATTTGAATCCTTTAATGTAAGATTTTTGTTAATATTAATTGTCTATATTAGTTGTTAGCATTGGAAATCAAGAAGAAATCCAAACCGAATGTTTGTAAAAAATCAAACAAATCTTTCATATAAAACAAATTTTTCGCCTGTGCGAAACCATCTCCAATTTCTGTAGGGCTTGGCACATAACTAGGGGTTTACGATGACACAGATTTATGGTAAAATTAAATACAGACAACTAAAACAGACTAAAAAAAAAAAAAACAAATACAAGAGGTTGACCCCGCTCCAAAGGGATTACATTCAATTGGAATGACGCAATATCTTTAACCTAATTTCCCAGGCCAAAAACATCATTATGATATAGCCATTGCATTTGCCCAAATTCTGTAAGAAATCACTGAAGAACTTTCTCAAAAACATTTCCTTCAAACATTATCAGAACAGCAATTTTTTTTTTTAATAAACTAAATATACTTACTCTCACAAGCAGAAGTAAAAAGATATATTTGTATTAAATATTTAATTAAAAAAATAAATCATTATAAAAAAAAATGTATGGGGTGCTGTGAATATTAGTATGCATAGATAGATTGACACAGCAGTTTTATTAATTCACAATGCAGCAATTAAAAGGTTGTGCCTCTTTTTAATGAGTAAACAAAGCTATGTCATTATATTTTGTATCAGTCTTGAATAAGAGAACAGAAAAATAGGTTAAAATGCAAAGAAATGTGTTCTACATCACATTCCATTTTCAAGTATGCATTTGTCAGTAATGATTCCTCATTATGTTTACATTTATTTCATATTTTAAAATAGTAATTTTTAAAATAATATGTTCTACATTTCAGTCAAGATCTTCCTACCTTCTATGCTGTAGTAGTTGAAAATATTTTCTCATGTAACAAAACAGTCAAAGGAATTTTTACTGAATGTAAATGATTGGTATAAGATTAAGATGTCATGATTTGCTGAGAATTGTTGGTTTTCTAATTTAACCTGATCAAGTATAGTGAAAGGGATTAATTTGTGTATGAAATAAATTGAATGAAATAACACTCTGCTATACTAAATATAGATGTTAGCATATATAAATATCTATGGATTATATAATGTCACATATGCCAAAGATAAAATCCATTTATCATACATAAAACAGGGACACCAGTGTATGAAGCTTTATTTGCAATTAAAGGTCTTAAAAACTGCATGTTGAATGTCTTAATTATAGACTCTCTACCAGGTTATTAGGAATGAAGCAGTTTAAATTTGACATTTTCCATTTATTCTCTTGATAACAGTTATTGAGATAAACAGTGCAAGTCAAAATTAGGGATGGGTGAATGTAGTGAAAGTGCAATTTGTGTGGTAGAACGAATAGTCCTGTGGGCATTTGTTTTGAACATTCGAATGTTGAACCAAAATCCATTAAAATTCGATAATCAAATGTTATTTACGATTTTCAAATATTACTTTTTTGAAAAGTTCATAATTAGATCGAATAGCCACATTCAAAATTTCAAATGTAACATTTGAATATTCCATAATTTGAATATACATTTAAAGAGAGCATTTGAAATACTATTACAAGTATATTGATTCAAATTTTTTAATTCAATTATTGCATAATTTAAATATCGCATTTAAAAAAAACCATTAGAAATACTATTACAAATATATCAATTTTAATTTCTCTAATTCATATATTGCATGATTCAATTAGAATTATGCGATATTCGAATTAAAAAAAATTTAATAGATTATTAAATTTAAAGATAGTATTAAAATGTAAGAATGTTGTACAAACTTTCAAAAATCAAAACGAACGAACAAATGTGTTAAAATTCATTTCATATTTTGAATGTTTTAAAACATACGCCTATTCCTAGTCAAAATCAACTATATTATTAAATACAGTATGTGTGTGAGAAGCGCATAAAATATGGGCACCAGGTATATACTGTAGCAAAAGTATATAGTCATGACTGCGGCACTTCTCCAGACACTATTTTGTGGCACAAAAACAAGCTAGTAGATTTCCAATAAAGCGGTTTACACATAAAAATACAACCAAAAGTAAGTATATAAAGGCATCTGTGGACATTATCTACAATAATTTGGGGTACTGTTTATAAAGGCTTTTATGGCACTGATTTTTACACATAAACAGGCAACTATAATAAATAACAACAATAATAAAATAGCACAGTTTTAATATTTTTTGTATGTACAAACATGTTGCTTACCTTATAAGGTATGAATACATAGCAAATTACACATTTCTGTATGGATTTCATGCACAAGTACAAATGTTTATATATTTTCACAAGAAATAACATGCTGTTATATAGTTTTCATACACAGATACAAACTTCATACAGTTTTTTCGCAAAAGCTACAACTTTCATATTGAATGATATGCAACTTGTTATATGGTTTTCACCTAGAGATACAGGCCTCTATTTATCAAAGTCTGTCGGACCTGATCCGACAGTGCGGATCAGGTCCGACAGACCTAGCTGAAAACGGTGAGCAATACGCTCGCCGTAGTCAGCATTGCACCAGCAGCTCACAAGAGCTTCTGGTGCAATGCCGCCCCCTGCAGACTAGCGGACAATAGGCCACCAGCAGGGGGTGTCAATCAACCTGATCGTACTCGATTGGGTTGATTTCCGGAGATGTCTGTCCGCCTGCTCAGAGGAGGCGGACAGGTTATGTGACCGCTGCTTCATAACTGCTGTTTCTGGAGAGCCTGCAGGCTTGCCAGAAACACAGGGCATCAAGCTCCATTCGGAGCTTGATAAATATGCCCCATAGGCTTGTATATGTTTAACAAGCACATGGTTACGGTACAGCATTTATTTTCAAACTCCAATATGTGTGAAATATGGGCCACTTTGATTTGTTATATTTGTTTGTATTGTCAGAAAATACACACTTAAAAAAAAGCCCATTCATTTTCCATCCTATCCATTAACATCAACCTTTGGCCAGTTTAGTATTGCACCACCCAAGTTTGTGATACATCTTTTATTACTCAATACATTGCAATCCAGCCTTCATGTAAGTATGATTGAGTAACCCTCTTTGTAATCTGTAGCATGGAGCTTTTTGTTAGCATGATTAAACTCTGTTTTAAGCATTCAATTCTTCTCTATAATTCTGTTATTTTTCATGGATAATTATTATTGATATAATGATATTAAAATTAAATGCATTCGGGGGCGGAGCCAGCCATGAATGGAGATGGCCTCAAAAAATAGAGCTCCGTAATACACTCCTGAGATTGACAAAAAACAGGAGTTGAATCCTCTCATTTTGAGCCCAAAGGTGACTTAACAAGTCACGGATCACCCAGATGTCTGGATTGAGTGATCGTGTCCAGGATCACTTTGCAGAGGAGCAGTATTTCCAGTGTGGCCTAGGTGGAAGGCACACCGCCATTACAGCTCAGAGACACGAGTGAGATGCAGCTACAGTGAGTAAAAAGCTGATGCATATTAGCGGCAACCTACAGTAAATAACAGGGTCACTTTTAATAAACAGTGCATCACTGGCTTTCTGAAGCGCCATGTGCAGGTAGTGAAGTGCCGTTACTGCAGCTTTTAATAGACATCGCCTTTGGGGCCTCCTATAACCTAATTACTGCCTTTAACAAGTTAAGGCACCAAAGAATAATGATTCAGTTTGCATACAAGCTCTCACCCTAAAACACACAACACAACCATTAGTGGGTCCTCTAAGCCTAAACAATAAATGCCAAACACGCTGAAAAGACATGCAGGTGGAGGCCTACAGGGGCAGTTAGATAGCGCTCAAATGTGCATCTAATGAATCATAGTAGGGAAAAAGCTCCAAGCCTACATAGAAAGACTTATTCCTTATTACATTTTCAGGCAAACTGTCCTGACGAACAACTCATCTTTTAGCTTACTTCTGACTACAGCCAAGCTATAATCAACCTATACTATAGGTCCAGGGTCAGAATCACTCTAACTAATACTCCACGTCGAGGAATATACATCATATAACTCCTGAAGGAGCAGCATATCATCTTGCAGCTCTCGCTTCAGTATTAGCAAGGTCCTACGACATTTCTTATAATGGCCTCCAGGCGAATGCCAAAATCGGACAAGCCTATGAAAGTTACTTACTCGGCTGGGGCAAAAATGGACACTTATTTTAAAGCACTAGAGACGACAGCCTCTTTGCCCCAACCCTCAGATCTAGAGGAAGGCAGCCCTAATCTTTCTCAGCAGACAACAGAAAGCCCAATTACAAAAGCAGACCTCTCACTGCTACCCACAAAAGAGGATTTCAAGTCCTTTATGGTCCAAGTGAGTCAGATCATCAAAGATAACCTCTCATAGGTAAAAAGGGATGTAGCCAACTTGGGTCAAAGAGTTTTACAAGTAGAAGAGCATACAGAAGAACTAGCTACTGAATCCAATATCATGGCGAGCACGATAGAACAACAACATGCAAACATCCTCCAGATGCAAGTCCAGTTGGAGGATCTGGATAACAGGAACATAAGACAAAAACATTCATATCAGAGGTGTCCCTGAGAGTATCTCACCTGCAAAGCTAAACATCTATCTTCAACAACTTTTTGACCACATACTTAAAAAAAAGAACCTACGTATATCCTACTAGATAGAGCCCATAGAGCTCTTAGACCACAACCATCCCAGAAGGACCCACCGAGAGACGTTATAATAAAAAGAATCGATTCTGGCTGCATCCAGGAAAATGTCTCCCATCACATTTGAATATCAAGAAATACAGGTATATGCTGATCTCAGCCCAACAACACTGCTCAAAAGAAAAGAAGCCAGATATCTGACATTACATCTCAAGGATATTGGTATTTCCTACCATTTGGGCTTCCCTTTTTCTTTAAAAGTGGTCAAGGACAATAAAACCTACACCTATAAAGGCCCAGAAGACGTAGAGGACTTTTGTTCAAGTCTTGACATACCCTTGCCTTCACTACCCTCCTTGTCAGAAGACACAAATCCGATTGATAAGCAAAAGTCCAAACCACAAAAGTAGAAACAAGCTTCCATGAGAGGGACAATTGTCTGTAACAGCATAAACTGTAATGTAGAATCACATTTACCTTGTTAAATGTTTAACTCTTTGAATATTGCAATTTTGCAGATCTCGTTATCCTCTGCAACTCACTTTCACAGTTTTATTTAATTAATTAATTAATTAATTATTAGTTCATAACTACTCAGGAGTAGTAACATCATTTGATGTTCTTCTCCTTTAAATATAAATTTTCCTTAGCAGGAAACGAATTGTTGTTATTTAATGTATTCTTATTTGTTTGTAATGTTCTAATATGATTTTGTTCACTCAGAATGTGCACTGTGATTCATGTGCTACGACTATCATCTCCCCTCTACTTCCCATCCCTATCTTTCCCTGGAGGAGGGAGATAGCTGTATCCACTTGACCTGAAGTATGTGAGTAAAAGACCTCAATGTAACATATACTCTCCATTTCACCCCAAAAATGACACATAAAACACTGAATTTTCTTTCCCAAAACACTAAAGAATTAAACGTCGCTATGAAACAGTCTATAGCCTTAAAATGGTTTGAAAGCCACAATAATTCCATAATCTTTGTTCAAGAGACTAATTTTTTAAAGTCGGCAGAACCCAAATTTACCTCTAAAACTCACCCTATCGGTTACTTCAATTCAAAAAAAAAAAAAAAAGAACAGTGTGGGGATTGTGATTCATAAGGACATAATATTCCAGTTGCATAATAAAGACAATAAGGGCAGAATTCTAATACTGACAGGTCTAATTACACGACCCATTACACTAATAAATGTTTATGCCCCCAAAACTAAAAGGGTACGCTTCTTTAAAAAATTGATATCTCTGGTTGCGGAACATAGAAAGGGATACTTGATCATAGGGGGGATTTTAATATTATACTAGACCCTAAACTGGACTCCACATCCACTAAGTTAAACACATCCTCTAGATCCCCAAATATTGTGTACGACTTTATCAAGCGGTCGTGTGGGGTCGATATTTGGAGAATTAAATACCTCACACAACGCAACTACTCATTCTATTCTAATCCCTGGTCCCAATACAATTGCATTGATTACTTCTTCATAGGATTGTGAGAAAAATCCAATTAATTAATTACTTCTTCATAGACCAACTTAGCACGTGTCAGGTTAGGGACTCCGATATCAGCTCAACTGGCTGGTCGGACCACTCACTCATCACCTTATCTATGGATTGGTTGGAGGGACCCCTAACTCCCTTCATATGTAGATTGGACGAATCTTTATTGAAACACGCTCATACACATCATAAAATCCTCCAAACCATCCAAGAATACTTTCAACACAATACCTTACCGGACATATCTCCTTTAACCCTCTGGAATGCACACAAAACTGTAATTAGAGGGGAATACATTAAAAAAAGAGGTAGATTGAGGAGGATCTATAATAAAGCTATACTACATGTCAAAACTAAATTAAATATTCTTGAACTACAACAGAAACAACACCCTAAAGATCGGAAGATCTAGTTAGACCTTCTCCAAGCTAGGAGGGAACTAAACTCCCTTCTCACGAAAGAAGCCCAGAGAAAAGCCTTATACTTTAAAAAAGTATATTTTCATGAAGGAAATCACGCAGGCTCTTTCCTGGTGAGAGCTCTCAGAGAGAAAACAGTCAAAACACATACTGCTAGATTTAGAGTTCTACGGCCAAAGGGGTGCGCTAGCTACGCATGCTTTTTTCCCCCCGCACCTTTTAAATACCGCTGGTATTTAGAGTTCACAGAAGGGCTGCGTTAGGCTCCAAAAAAGGGAGCGTAGAGCATATTTAACGCCACTGCAACTCTCGATACCATCGGTGCTTACGGACGCGGCCAGCTTCAAAAACGTGCTCGTGCACGATTCCCCCATAGGAAACAATGGGGCTGTTTGAGCTGAAAAAAAAACTAACACCTGCAAAAAAGCAGCGTTCAGCTCCTAACGCAGCCCCATTGTTTCCTATGGGGAAACACTTCCTAAGTCTGCACCTAACACCCTAACATGTACCCCAAGTCTAAACACCCCTAACCTTACACTTATTAACCCCTAATCTGCTGCTCCCGCTATCGCTGACCCCTGCATATTATTATTAACCCCTAATCTGCCGCTCTGTACACCGCCGCAACCTATGTTATCCCTATGAACCCCTAATCTGCTGCCCCTAACACAGCTGACCCCTATATTATATTTATTAACCCCTAATCTGCCGCCCCCGCTATCGCTGACCCCTGCATATTATTATTAACCCCTAATCTGCCGCTCCGTACACCGCCGCAACCTATGTTATCCCTATGAACCCCTAATCTGCTGCCCCTAACACCGCCGACCCCTATATTATATTTATTAACCCCTAATCTGCCGCCCCCGCAATCGCTGACCCCTGCATATTATTATTAACCCCTAATCTGCCGCTCCGTACACCGCCGCAACCTACGTTATCCCTATGTACCCCTAATCTGCTGCCCCTTACACCGCCGACCCCTATATTATATTTATTAACCCCTAATCTGTGGCCCCAACGTCGCCTCCACCTACCTACAATAATTAACCCCTAATCTGCCGACTGGACCGCACCGCTACTCTAATAAATGTATTAACCCCTAAAGCTAAGTCTAACCCTAACACTAACACCCCCTTAAGTTAAATATAATTTAAATCTAACGAAATAAATTAAATCTTATTAAATAAATTATTCCTATTTAAAGCTAAATACTTACCTGTAAAATAAACCCTAATATAGCTACAATATAAATTATAATTATATTGTAGCTATTTTAGGATTAATATTTATTTTACAGGCAACTTTGTAGTTATTTTAACCAGGTACAATAGCTATTAAATAGTTAATAACTATTTAATAGCTACCTAGTTAAAATAATTACAAAATGAACTGTAAAATAAATCCTAACCTAAGTTACAATTAAACCTAAAACTACAATATCAATAAATTAATTAAATACAATACCTACAATTAAACCTAACACTACACTATCAATAAATTAATTAAATACAATACCTACAAATAAATACAATGGAATAAACTAACTAAAGTACAAAAAATAAAAAAGAACTAAGTTACAAAAAATAAAAAAATATTTACAAACATTAGAAAAATATTACAACAATTTTAAACTAATTACACCTACTCTAAGCCCCCTAATAAAATAACAAAGCCCCCCAAAATAAAAAAAATGCCCTACCCTATTCTAAATTTAAAAAGTTCAAAGCTCTTTTACCTTACCAGCCCTGAAAAGGGCCATTTGCGGGGCATGCCCCAAAGAATTCAGCTCTTTTGCCTGTAAAAAAAACATACAATACCCCCCCAACATTACAACCCACCACCCACATACCCCTAATCTAACCCAAACCCCCCTTAAATAAACCTAACACTAAGCCCCTGAAGATCTTCCTACCTTATCTTCACCTCGCCGGGTATCAGCGATCCGCCCAGGCTCCGATGTCTTGATCCAAGCCCAAGCGGGGGGCTGAAGACATCCATCCTCCGGCTGAAGTCTTGATCCAAGCGAGCAGAAGAGGACATCCGGACCGGCAAACATCTTCATCCAGGAGGCATCTTCTATGTTCTTCCATCCGATGACGACCGGCTCCATCTTGAAGACCTCCACCGTGGATCCATCCTCTTCTTCCGACGACTAGACAACGAATGAAGGTTCCTTTAAGGGACGTCATCCAAGATGGCGTCCCTCGAATTCCGATTGGCTGATAGGATTCTATCAGCCAATCGGAATTAAGGTAGGAAAATTCTGATTGGCTGATGGAATCAGCCAATCAGAATCAAGTTCAATCCAATTGGCTGATCCGATCAGCCAATCAGATTGACCTCGCATTCTATTGGCTGATTGGAACACATGATAGCAACCCAGATTAGGGGTTAAAAAAATATGCAGGTGTCAGCGATAGTTAGGGGTTAATAAATATTATGTAGGTGTTGGCGGTATTAGGGGCAGCAGATTAGGGGTACATAGGGATAACGTAGGTGTCAGCGGTGTGCGGTCGGCAGATTAGGGGTTAAAAATTTTTAATAGAGTGGTGGCAATGTGGGGGGGGCCTCGGTTTAGGTGTACATAGGTAGTTTATGGGTGTTAGTGTACTTTAGAGCACTGTAGTTAAGAGCTTTATAAACCGGCGATAGCCCAGAAAGCTCTTAACTACTGACTTTTTTTTGCGGCTGGAGTTTTGTCGTTAGATTTCTAACGCTCACTTCAGCCACGACTCTAAATACCGGCGTTAGAAAGATCCCATTGAAAAGATAGGATACGCAATTGACGTAAGGGGATCTGCGGTATGGAAAAGTCGCGGCTGCAAAGTTAGCATTAGACCCTTTCCTTACTGACTCTAAACACCAGCGGTAGCCCAAAACCAGCCTCTAACGCTGGTTTTGACGGCTAACGCCAAACTCTAAATCTAGCCGATATTTATAAACTAATGGAAAGCAATGGGACACTAACACATGATAGCAAACAAATAGCGGACCAATTTAGCAATTTTTATAAGCAACTCTATAACCTTTCCAAATATACGTCTCCTACACATATGACACAAATGAAGGATTATATTAAAGGGGCGCGGTACCTCACAAAAAAATAAATGGGAAGAACCAATATCACTGACAGAAATTTTACATGCCATTAATGACCTTCCTCAAGGGAAATGCCCTGGCCCAGACAGTTTTACTAATGGATACTACAAACAATAAAATACCCTATTGGCCCCTCACTTATTAAAACTCTTTCATTGTGTGGATGATAACCTTTCGATGCAGGAAGCACATATAGCAGTAATCTTAGCACAATAAGAACCCAGAGGACACTGGCAGTTAAGAAAAAGAAGGAAATCTGCACAATGGAGCTCTTTAGAAATGTATGTCTTCCAGTAATACAGACGGCACAATCGAGAGAGGGCGGGAACACACTCCCTTACTCACCAGACATCGGGTCATAGGTTAAGGCTGCTACTTTCCAGCGTGACAACTCCACATGCTAATATCAAACTCAGAATGTATAGAAAGCGGAAAGAAAGCACACTTGGAAACCCAGAATAAAAAATCCAATATTTATTTGTAAATCCTTGTAAGGTTAAAAGCATGGGTCATAAAAGACTTTCCATAAAATTCCATGATGATATGCAGGTACTCAGTGTAGCATACACGTTTCGTGCACTTGCGCACTTGGTCACTGCTCACCTGTGTACCTGCATGTCATCTATTTAAAGCGAACCAGCAATTAGTTAAAGGCATACCACCTACATATGTGAAAACTTAATTAATCATCCTGGTAAACATAAGAGACCAAGGAAAGTGACTATCTTATGTTAATGCAAAGTTCAAGAAACATACTTGCAATTTAAACATCATATGTGATTTAAACGTTATATTTAAACGTTATGTATACTAAGAAAAACAAAGCAAAGCATTTGGTTATTCCTAAATACTGGTACACAACCTCAGAAAAACAAGACAATTTTAAGAATTGCTACATATATCATTTTAGTGACTAAACTAAATGTATTATTACAATTGATGGAACGTAGGAACATTCTTCAATCACTGCATTAAACAAACCTGTATGAATGAACCACCAATATCTATATTGTATACTATTTATTTACTACTAAGTATAAATCGTAGAAGTATACCCTAATATTAGCAGGTGGATTAGAAGGTATAGCACTACAATAGTTCTTAATTTGCATATGTTTTAATGGAAAAGAATAATATTATCTGTCCATTCCAAACACACTTAATCATACTTATTCTCAAAGAATTTGTAAGTAATAAATCAAACATCTTTCTATGTGCAATAGAATTTCCTACTCAGACAAAAAGATCTAAGTCCCTTCTCATATTTATCCCCTGTGGGTGACTAGTTTCAAGAGAAAACATCCAGTAAATCTCTCTTTTGTTGAGAGTCACCTCTCTATTGCCTCCTCTTTTCCATACTGGTACAAAATCTATACCCTGTATTGTTAATGCTGTTGTATCTAAATTATGTAAATGTCAAAATGTCTAGCGACTAGGGTGTCTGATTCTAGGTCCTCTATTGTTCCAGGAATCTATCCTTCAGTGGTCTTTTAGTCTTACCTGTATATTGCATAAAACAAATATTACAGATAAGAAGATAGACCACATGTGTCGTAGCACAATTAATGAAGGAATTAATTTTATGTTCCTTCTTAATTAGATGCTTCCTAAATGGATTTCTATCTCCAAAAACATGGGACAGATCTCACCAACCCATAACCAGGTTGGCATACTAGGGGGTAAATTTAGCCCCCATCGCTGTCCCTCGCTTCTGGAAAAAGAAATCATTCTCAAATTTAAAAATGTTATGAGTTAACAAATATTCAATTGCCCTCATAAGAAAGATTTTTGTAGCAGGTTCAAAATCAGTTTGTAAGTTTAGAAAATATTCAACTGCTTTCATACCTAATATATGCTGTATGGAAGTATATAGTGCTGAAACATCCACTACTATAAACCTATATGTTGGTTCCCAAGTAATTTGTTCTAATTTCCTTATTAGATGTGTCATATCTTGTATGTAGCTTGGTAAGGTAAGTCTTTAACCATATTTTAGAGAACAGAATCCACTAACTGTGAAAGGGACTCATTGAGGGAATCTATACCCGCCACTATAGGTCTACCGGGGGGCGGATAGAGGATTTTTATGAACTTTGGGGAGATAATGGAATACCGGGATAACCGGAAAATCAGGGATCAATGCTTCTTGAACTGATTTACTTATAATATTGTTATGCCTAGCATACAAAATTAAATTTGTTAGTTCGTTCTTAAACATTTAGTAGGATCCTCTTTTTTTTTTTTTTTTTTAAATTTCAAAAGAGCTTTATTGAAAAGAATAAACACAGTAAAAAATGTCATGCCACATGCCAATAAAAATGTACAAATATGTTGCCCAACGGAAAAGTAAGTCATATACATATCTGACTATAACAAGGCATACAATATGTCTATATAGGTATTCAAATCATACCGTAATAGATTCCAGCTTAAATGATTAAAACTTCGAACTCAAAACTTAACTAACGACCATTCCAACTAATGAGAGGGTAATGGAGGTAGGGGGTCCGGATGGGCAAAGAGCAGTTATTTTATTTTACATGTCTGTCTAAGGTGGTTTATTAGGGGAATAGAGAAGTGTGTGCCAGTAGAACTGAATGTTTTGAAATAGAGGCAAGCAGCCATTTTGTAATAAGAATATTCCTCCACTGAAAGGAGTTCAGATGTGTTATATAACCATTCCTGTACAGTGGGCACAACTGGGGACTTCCACTTGCGAGCAATAAGTAGTCTGGTGCTATTAAGGCTATATTGTAAGAGTTTCCATCTGATTTTACACACTTTACCCGGATTGTAGCTAAGAAGGGCTGTGAGAGGTGACAGGCTAACCTGATCTCCCAAGACTATTTTCAGATGGCTAGTGATGTCCTTCCAAAAGGGAAGCAACTTTGGGCAATGCCACCAAATGTGAGCCATTGTGCCAGGAGACCCACAACCCCTCCAACAAGTCTCGTTAGTGTTGGGGTATATATGTTTAAGCCTATCTGGGGTAAGATACCATCAAAATAGTATTTTATGGTTCATCTCCAAAATCCTGGGAGAGGATGAAGATTTAGAGGAGTGGTAGTATATGTTATCCCATTGTTCTTTGGATATTGGGAGGCCTAAGTCACCCTGCCAGTGGGAGTCATATGATGAGGGGGGCAATTTGAGAGTAATGTCCAGCAGTTTTTTAACAATCGATAGGGACCCCTTGGGTGCCACCCCTTCATAACAAAGGCGTTTGAAACGTGTCAATTCTCTCAGGAGATCCTGTCTGTGAGGTGAGGAAAAAAGTAAATGGGACAATTGAGAGTGTTTTAGCCATTGAGAGAAGACCCCCCCCTGCAGTATCCGACAATTGTGATCTTAATTTCAGAGTCCCCATCTCAGTCAGGCATGTGAATGGAATTGTCTGGATTGTACCTATGTGGCCTGGCTCTGATGGGATTATCCCCCCACTGAATTCTGCATTTATTGGTGCTGGGGTCATAGGAGTGATAAACGTAGAAATTCCCTTAGTTTTGGTCCTAACTGAGTCCCATGTCTGAAAGATGTGGGAGTATAATAGTGAAGACCTAGCATATAAGGGTCTGCAATTGTGTTTAATCCAACAAAGTGGGCCTATAGTAGTAGTACCTAGCAAGTAAGTATCGATAGAAGTCCAAGCCTTAGTGGAGGTGCGTTTATGCTACTCCGACAACTTCTGTAGTGTCACCGTTTTATAATATTGAGAAAAAATGGGACTCTCAGTCCCCCTCCCCCCAGTGGTTTCACGAGGACTCTCTTGCCAATACGGAGTTTGATATTTCCCCATATAAATGAATTTATGAGCGATTGAATTTGGGTCAAATACGTTACAGGTAAATGTACCGGGGCAGCCTGGAAGACATATAGTATTTGGGGGAGAGTGGTCATCTTAACCGATTGAATCCTGCCCCACCAGGAGAGAGGTTTGATTTGCCAGGTATCAAAGTCCTTCCTAATCTTGTGTAAAATAGGCAGGTAATTATATTTAAATATTTTGTTAACAGTTGGGGTAATATATTTTCCTAGATATTTGATTTTATCGTGTAATAGTCTATATTGGCAATGAACCCTAAGGGCATCAAAGTCTCCTCTCCGCATGTTGAGGTTAAGAATTTCCGATTTTTGTGTATTAGTAGGATCCTCTTTTAATTTGATGTTAATTTCTTTATCATCTAATTGTCTCCTTGCTTCTTTTTTGTAGTCTTCCCTGTTTAGTACTACCATATCCCCCCCCCCCTTGTCTGACTGCCTAATTACGATATTATCATCCTCATTGAGGTTTTTTAAGGCCAATCTTTCCTGTTCTGTAAGATTATTGGGTTACCTATCCTTCTTTTTAGTTTTTTTTTACTCTTTGAAGACCTTAGTTTACTCTCTATAGTCTTTTGGAAAATATCCAAAGCTTTATGCCTTGTATAGGATAGAATTTTGATTTTTTTCTTAAGTGTCTCAAACATATTTCTTTCTCACTAAGTAAGCCTGTATTGTCCTGTGTTCCTTCCTAATTAAGTTCCTGTAGATCAGTAACACTACACCAATAAGAGAATGTTAAATTATCCTTATTCATTTCATTTGAATCCTCTATTTGAATCAATTCACTCTCTTGTTCCTGCCTATCACTTGAACCAAAAAAATGTTTGTGCAATGTTATTTTGCGAACAAACTTGTTGATGTCTAGAATTGTCTCAAAAAGATTGAAGTAATCTGCAGGAACACGATTTAAACCTTTTGACAATACATTCATTTCGTTATCATTCAGAATTTTTGTTGACCAATTAATCTGATCTGTATTTATGCATATTTTTTCTGCATTTTCTGAGATCTTGTAGCGTATATTTTTTGAGTAGTCCCCATCCTGTGCGCTTCCTCCTTTTGCTTTTGATAACTTATTGTTTCCCTTTCCCCTTCTGCCACTGTGGGTTTTTTTCTTTGTGTTTTTTGGAATCTTATGGGGTATCTCTGGCCTTGCTGGTTCTTCCATGGATTTTAATACTGCTGGTGTTTTAGCTTCTTCCATTAACTCTCCTTCTGACGAATCAAATTCATACTCGGTGTCAGAGAAAGTTACCACTTTATTTTTCTTATTATTAAATCTTCCCCCTCTCTTTTTATTTTTGTTATAGATGCAGTTAAACTGTGGTCTAGAGACAAACTCTTGACTCCACTTATAAACCTGTTTCGTGTAATCTTTCTTGTCCCTTGTCATTTTTCTAGATTTGTATTGCCACAATTCTTGTTTAAAAGAATTCATTTTTATCTCAAACTGCTTATCATACTTCTTAAAGTCCTTATCCCCCTGATAGCCTTTTAATTTATCCTGGATTTCTTTTAATTCTATGCGCAGGTTGCTGCATTGTTCCTTCTTGTATTGAATAAATAGATCAATTAAGGCAAAGGAGCAAGCATCCAATATAGCATTTCATTTTGTAATAAATTCTGTGTCACTAACCATAAATGATGGAAATTTACGAATGCGCAGCCCTCTGGGAATACGTTTTTCTTGTTTATAAATTTTAAATGATTTTATGTCTAAATCCCATTTAATATCTTTCATACATAAGACATCAATTTAAAAAAAGAGACTATCCAGGGTATATACTATTTTGTCATAGAAGTCACCCAAAACATATGATTCTTCATTGCTTTCTTCCATGGACATTGGCAGTTACAGGCCAATTTCACTACTTAATTCTGACCTGAAAATATTGGGGAAAATCCTGTCCAAGAGAGTGAATTCGGTAATCCAAGACCTAATCCATACTGACTAAATTGGCTTTGTCCTGCCTTGTGAGACACTGGATAATACCATAAGAGCCCTACAATTGGCATCATATGCCAAACTCCATAAAATCAAGGCGGTATTTATCACAGTTGACGCAGATAAAGCTTTTGACCGCAAAAGTTGGAACTTTCTCAGTGATAAATGATATCAAGAATGTTTGGCCTTTATTCCTCTCCCTTTGCCTGTGTCAAAGTTAATAACATCCTTTCCAACCCCTTCCAAATTACCAACGGTAATCTCCACTCTTATTTATCTTATCTATGGAGGTTCTTGCCTCCTACATTCGAATGAACCAAAACATTAAAGGAATATCAAATGGCCCTCATGATTTCAAAATCACTTTGTATGCGGATGATCTCCTCTTCTCAATAATTTCTCCAACTAATACAATTCCAATTCTTTAAGAGGTCCTCCAAACATTTGGCAATTATTCAAATTTTTCGATCAATCTCCAGAAATCGGAAATTCTAAAAGTCTCTATGACCCTCTCTGACTTCCAGTAATTAGACAAAATTAGCCCCCTTAAACTACAGAAAGAATCAGTTAGATACTTGGGTATCAACCTTTAGCCCGACCCTTCTATACTCTTTGATAGAAATTACAAACTCCTATTACACAATACGCAAACAGATCTATCAAACTGGTCCTCTAAACCGTTATCCTGGTGGGGTAGGATTCAGTCTATTAAAATGACCACACTCCCAAAAATTCTCTATATTCTACAAGCTATCCCAATATCCCTTCCTAGATGGTATTTATCTCAAATACAAGCGACTATAAACAACTTTTTTGGGGGTAAACACAAGCCACTTATAAATAAAAGTATGCTTTATAGATCTACAGATGGCGGTGGATTGGGCCTTCCTAACATAAAAGACTATTACTTTGCAGTTACTCTTCAAAGAGTTTTGGTCTGGCATGGATCAACTGATACCAAAGCCTGGGTTTCACTGGACTCTCACATATTGCGAATCCCAGAGGTGGGTGCGGTTTGTTGAGTTCCTAGTGATTTGAGGCCACCCAATGCACAACATTAGAAATACACAGACACTTTTTCCATACTTGGAACACAATTGTTTCTGCAAAAATTAATATTACTCACATTCGTTCACCCCTCTTTCCGATTCCGCTGAATGCAGAGTTGGTGGGTGGGCTGGACAACAAATTTTGCAGCTCTCGTGAATGGGACCACATCCTACCACTAGCTAGAGTCACAGAACATGGGAAATTAATAGACAGAGACAGATTTAGCACTCTCTATGAGGGACGACGAGGGAACTGGCTACGACATGCACAACTCTCACATTATTTATTCTCATGCCCTCACAAAACTGACTTATTAAGACCCACAACCCCCTTTGAAAAATTTATGTTTAAACAACACTCCAATCCAACACCCCCTCTCAACAGACCGCAAAATACTACAATGGCAATAGAAAAATAGATGGCGCTGGTCTGTAGAATAATTTTTTCTCTAGATGATGAAGAGAAAAAAGGGCTTGAGGTGTATGTAGAAACCAGAGAACATAAGTGCAGTATACTCACTCCATAAGTTGTAGGAGTTCAGCTGTGGTGTGGTATGGTTCCAGGTAGTGAAATTCCCCAAAGTGAACGTGGGACTTCAGGATCTGATAAGAGCCTAATGAGACTGCAGACAAATGAAGACTCAAATGACCAAAGGTTATCCAGTAGATAAAGGAAAAACAAAGTAGTAACTTACTCAATATAAAGGAGAATCCGGCTTGTCACAGCAAAGAAGGGTATCAACAATCTTCCAACTTTGGTAAAAAGGTGTTTTATTAGCTCAACGCATTTTAACTTTTAACAAGTCTTTATCAAGAGCAAGATAAAATTAATAAAAGCAAATAGCTCAAGCTATTTGCTTTTATTAATTTTATTAATTTTTATCTTGCTCTTGATAAAGACTTGTTAAAAGTTGAAAAGCGTTGAGCTAATAAAACACCTTTTTACCAAAGTTGGAAGATTGTTGATACCCTTCTTTGCTGTGACAAGCCGGATTCTCCTTTATATGGAGTAAGTTACTACTTTGTTTTTCCTTTATCTACTGGATAACCTTTGGTCATTTGAATCTTCATTTGTCTGCAGTCTCATTAGGCTCTTATCAGATCCTGAAGTCCCACGTTCACTTTGGGGAATTTCACTACCTGGAAGCATACCACACCACAGCTGAACTCCTACAACTTATGGAGTGAGTATACTGCACTTATGTTCTCTGGTTTCTACATACACCTCAAGCCCTTTTTTCTCTTCATCATCTAGAGAAAAAATTATTCTACAGACCAGCGCCATCTATATTTCTATTGCCATTCACAGAGGAGAGACTGTAAGAAGGCTGCGATCTCACTTAAAAGGAGAGAATTAGTTCTTGGTTTCTATTTAAAGTGTTAATTCCATCTTACACTTTGTACCATTTTCTGTTGTTTTTTGTATCTTTTTTGTACCGCAAAATGCTACAAGCCTCAGATTCCTTATCTCTTCTGAAATATACTGACAAATGGCAGCATGACTTACACTTCATTATCGACAATTCGGAGTGGGCAAAATGTTTCCGTAATACATGCAAATCCTAAACTTCCTCACAAATATTAGAACTAAACTACAAAGTACTGATTAGGTGGTACCTAACCCCTACACTCCATTTACCCGGGAGCCTCCCAGCTTTGCTGGGGAGGCTGCGGAGATCACGCTTCCCTGTTAGACATGTGGTGGCAATGTCCCAAAATCACCCCACTATGGCAAGTAATAGTCACATCTTCGCACACATATTTCACGTGATGTAGTTCTAACTCCAAGAATCACATTGCTCAATGACCTTCCCAAAGTTAACTGCAGGTTACGCCTTCACCTCATGCAAATATGTCTGAATGCAGCTAAATCACTAATAGCTAGGCACAGGAAGTCCTCCCTGACACCCTCTAAAACAGCCTGGATAGACAGAGTATCTGAACTTTTAGATCTGGAGGAATATGTCTATTTAAAATATAAGGCCTTCACTTCTTTTCCAGAAATCAAATTTCTATGGGAAGAATCAATACATGCCTCCTAGCATATAACTCTATCTTACAACACCAACAAAGAGTGACCTCCCTCCTCCTCCCTGACTATTCCCTTTCTCTCCCTCTCTCCCTCCTATCCCCTTCCACCTCCTAGGTACCCTTCTTGTTCCTTCTCTAATTGGGTATGCTCCCCTTGGTGATCTCTTTCCGCATTAAAGGTTGCCCATACTTGAACCTCCTAGGGGAGACATAATGTTTACTCTTCAGGAATGCTTTGTGTATTCCTGCCTCATGATGTGAAGAAAACAGTTGGGATCCACACTGCACAGTCCAAAATAGGAACACTCTTAATGTAAACTGGATCCAGTGCAACACCTAATAGGACCACCCTCAAAGGCCCAAATGTGGGAATATAGGATAAAAGAATAAAGGTAGCACACTGTTAAACGGTTAAACCTTTATTGTGGAGCAACATTTCAGGGCTTCTGTCCCTTTCTCAAGCTACTTTGTAAATGAAATACATCTGCCTCTTATAGGGCCAAAAGTAAAACAGGTGACCAATTACAAAACATGGGAGTGTTTAACAGGTAATGACATCATCACATATCCTGTGGAAAAACAACACATACCAAAAGCACAAAATTTAACCCCTTACACCCCATTGAAAGTACTGGAAACCTATTAAAAACAAATGCAGCAAGTTGCTAACCATACAACCTAGCAGTTAGAAAACATAATGCAAAAACAATAATCAATCAGCATATGATACATATGTTGCTAAACCATATGGGTATTATACTTGATGAGGAAAAAATTCCTAAATCAAAGGAAGGAGATCAAATTCTCTGTTTAACCCCTTGGGGTGCAGGGTATTTAGAAGCTAAATCCATTTTGCTTTTCGATTAAGGAAGTCCCTATGTCTGTCACCCCCTCTAAATCTCTTGGGGCACTATCAATTATCATATACCTTAGTTGATTGGCCTGGTGGCCCATCTCAGCAAAATGTGCTGGGACTAGGAGATGTAAAATCTTATCATTACAAATGGTTGACTTATGTTGACAGATGCGATCTCTTATCTTTTGTGTCGTCTCGCCAACATATAGTAGCCCACATGGGCATGTAAGCGCATAAATAACATGTCGAGTCACATGTGTAATACCCTTTGATCTGGTATTTTCTCCCCGTGTGTGGATGGGAGATCACTCCCCCCTTGATGATATTGTTAAATTGGGCACACCCCAGGCATGGAAATGTACCCTCCTTTGGGGTCCCAAAGAATTGTCATTGGGTACCACTATTAGGCTTTACTGATATAGCATGGACCAATTTTCTACCTATTGTATTACCCCTTCGGTAGGAGGCTCTGGTAACTTCCTTATGATGCCACAATGCTCTTAACTCATAGCTCTATGGAAGGGGCTTTAACATATACGGATGCACAGACATTTCTTCTTTCAATGTAAGAGTGAACATGGTTAATGTTGTTAAGTTAGTCTTACCTTGTTATGTAAAATACAAAGATAGGAAATTATCTGTAAACATTAGTAGGTGTTTTGATCAGTCTTTGTATAATGTCATACTATTGACAAATGACATATGTTTTATGATTGATATATGTGAACTTTCCTTAATAAATAATAAAAAAAAAATTAAACGCATTCACGATACCTAACTCGTATTTTTACATATTGTTATTACATTTCTTTTCTATTGCTTTATTGTCATTTTAAACACATGCTTATTATGTCTTTTCTGATAGTACAGCTCATATAAAGATTATGGACCCCATTAAAGAAATATGAAACCCAATTTTTCTAATTTACTCGTATTATCAATTTTTCTTTGTTCTCTTTGTATCTTTATTTGAAAAAGCAGAGATGTAAGCTTAGGAGCTGGTAAAAAAAATCATTTAGCCACCAATCTGTGTTTGCCGATTGGTGGCTAAATGAAAAGTTGCTAAAAATGTCATGCTCTATCTAAATTATGAAAGAAAAAAATTGGGTTTCATATCCCTTTAATCAAATGGCAGGCAAGGTTTGATCCCGGGAAACTGTCCACTCGGCATTACACAAGCATTACACATGCGCTATTTATCTCTGGCAGGAACACTACTTAGAGCTGTTGTGTATATTGCCGGTATCCTGGCGCCTTACTAGCACAGTCATTATTATTATTTTAGTTTTTAAGTTTTGACATGCTATATACAGTATATATATATATATATATATATATATATATATATATATACATATTTAATATATATATATATATATATATTTTATATATATATATATATATATATATATATACATACATTTAATATATATATATATATATATATTTATTTATTGTGGGTGCGTTACTTAGATTGTTTTCACAGGGATTATATAATTCAGGAATGCTATTTATGTATTGGCTTTGGCACTATGTGTATATTGTGAGTTCGCTTTATTAAACTCTTTTTGGCCATGCTATTTTTTTTTTATTTTTTTTTAAAGGAAGCGCTGTTTTGCACGAGCACACTATTGTTTTTACTCAGACATGCTATTAGCGCAGGAGCTATTATTGTTCTTTTGCACTCCAGGCCTCATTTGTGTTTAGCTCCTTTTTTTCCTTTATAAGGTTCTTCCTGCTTCCTTTAGGTAAGTGCAGGGCTGCAGATTAGCCAGTAATGTCTTAAGGGTTAAGTATGCAGGGAGGAGGAGTGTTTGTGGGCTGTATGTGAGGTTTGCAACATTGTTGCAGGCCTAAGGAATGGATCTCTACTTACATTTAAAAAGGGGCTTCTGGGAGTTCCAGGCACTCTTTTCTGTTCCTGGTCATCGCAGATCTTCTAGTTGCAGAATAGTTTTCTTGATTTCTTGACATGGATAGGTCCCGCAGGTCTTCTCTACATCCCCTTCGGTTCAGAGATGTTGGTCCTCAACGGGGGCGCAGGGATCCTGTGGAAAAAGAGATAAGTGATATAGAAATTGTTCCCCCTTCCCCCAGGTCCCAGGGGCCATCCCTTAGGCTAGGCCAGATGACCCTGCAAGCTTTTAGTTCAGTGGGGGGAGGGGAGGATGGAGTTCACCCAGCAGAGGCCTCTGCAGGGGTTGGTAGTGAGCATCATGCTGCTGGCAGGCCATTTGCAGAGATAGGAGGCAGGGTGGAGCAGCAGGTAGTGGCTAGGCCAGAATCAGAACAGACACAGTGTCAGGAGGTCAGTGCGGCCTACCCGGGCGGTCGGCATGGAAGGGATGGGGGCTAGTGGGGCAGGCCTGTCAAATAGATGTTTCGGCTATACCACAGGGACAACTGGCGACCGTGTGGTCGCTGGTTCAGTCTCTGTCAGCCGTTTTGGGGCCGGTATTCGGCGGGTAGGGGGCCCCCACTGGTGCGGTGCAATTTTTGACCCAGCCGCATAACATGGTGCCGACCACAACTGGAGGGGCTTTCCCCTCCTCTGCATCTGGCGCATCAAAGGACACCCAGGCTGTATTCACTGTCAAGCCACCACATGGCCCATCCACCATCTTGGATCAGGCCCCGGCTGGGGCCTTCGGCGGTAGTGGCGTCCAGAACAGCCCTATGGCTGGTTGCGGTGGTCCCCATCCCCCTGCGGCGGTGTTCGCTCCTGCAGGACCCGGCTCAGCTAGACCTCATCTGGCCTTGGGCGTCTCTGGCAATGAAGTGCAAGGCCGTGGCTCCACCCCCTGATGTACTTCCGGCGGGCGGGACTTCCGGTCGCAGGCGCAGCTGTGGACAGTACACAGCCAGGAGAGGAGCTAAAAGGACGTCTCTCTCAGCATCCCTCTCACCGGAATGTAGGAGGGGGGTGCCGGCTTCTGGGGGGGCAGGTTGGGGGGCTCGCAGCGAGGGCCAGATGCACTTGCGGAGTAGCTCTTTTGGAAATATATATGGGAGCAGGGTGTATGACAATATGAGCCCTGGGCCTTTTGGCCCATGGGACAGTGGCGAAACCTGGCAATTCAGGCAAGGTCATAGTAAGGGGATGGATCCGCAAATCGGATTTAATTCTGAGACTCATGCATGGGGATCAATGGGTGGAATTTATGATGGGGAAGCACATTTGATGCAGGATAGACAGCAGCAAGGGGCAAACAGGGTTGATTAGGTTACGAATGTGGTAAGTGTTAATGGAGCCTTGTCTTCCCATGCAGTCGGTACTCCTCTCCTGTCTATTTTTCCACAGATGGAGGCTGAACAAGTGGCAGTTCCTGGAACCGGGACTGTAGCAGTGCACTCTAGGGCGACAGCAGCAGCAGCAGCATCTACTGTGACGCAGGCATTTGGGTCCGAAGGGATTCAAGGAGGAGAGGTGCAGCGCTTCGACTCAGGTGAGCAGGCAATTGCACTTCAGACACAGGATGAGGGGGACACTAGTTCTTCAGGGTCTGGGTCTGAGAGCGATAGTGCGTTAGGCTTACATAAAAAGGGGGAAAAGCGAATGTTTAGGATGCTGAGGACATTAATTGCGGATAGGAATAAGACGCGCAGCCAGGGCACAGTGGTACAGGCTGATAAGACTTTTGATGGGGGTATGGGCCCGACAGTAGAAGCTGTGGTTAGGCAGGAGGGCAATAGGAAATCCGCCTTGGAGGGGGATTCCGTTTCAGTTGCGGTGCATTGCCTGCACGAGCATTTAAAGTCGAAAACAGTTAGGAAGGTACATTGCAGGAAATATGTAAACATATTTGAGCTCTCGGCTGAGGCTCAGAAACAAAAAGAGATGGCTGAAGATGGTACAGGCCCTAAAAAGGTTAAAAGGCCAGACACTTACGAAGAGTGGGTGAGCTGCTTTAGGGTGTTGGGGTCTTGTTTTCTGGCAAAATGGCCTAATCAAGGGGTAGAGATCCTGAAGAGAGGATATATAAATGTCACAAGAAGGGAGTATGGAGGTATCATGACATTGCATACCGCAGAAAGATGGCTGCAAATCCCTCATTGTCGTTTGGCTCCATCGAATTGCTCTTGTGGAATAAGCTGGGGCCAGAGGTGCAGACAGCCCCTCCTTTGGCCTCGGGGAGCCAGCTCTTTCGGGCAGGTTTGCGGGCACGGCGGAAGGGATGGGAGTGTTGGAAATACCAGGAAAAACTGTGTGACAGAGGACAAAGTTGTTCCTTTTGCCACGTATGTCGTTACTGCAGCGGGCAACACCCTGGAGTCGACTGCTCTAAAAAATGTGACCAGACAGGGAACCGTAGCGGGGGCAAGCTGCTTCCAGCTGGGAAGGGCAGCCACCCCGCTGAGGGTGGACGTCCTTGAAACCTGGTTGACAGAGTACCCAGAACGGATGGCAGCAGGCTTGCTGCTGTCCGGGTTAAGGGAGGGGTTTATTATACCTGTACAGAGTTGGGTAACAGGGTCCATACTGCCGCGGAACTTAAAATCCACATATCAGTTTCCGGAGGTGGTTCGCGAAAAGCTCGGTAAGGAAGTTAGTTTGGGGAGCATGTCCGGCCCATTTAAGCAGCCACCAATAGAAGGGCTAGTTGTGTCCCTGCTGGGAGTAGTGATGAAGAAGGAAAAGGGCAAATTCCGCCTGATTCAGCACCTCTCTTTTCCAAAACGGGGGTAGGTGAATGATGCCATTTCACCAGACCTAAGTTCAGTCCAGTATCAATCCTTTGAATCTGCGGTTGATATTGTGAGTAGGGCGGGGGTTGGATCACTGATGTCAAAGCTCGATGTGGAATCTGCGTTCCGGCTGCTCCCTATTAACCCGGTATCATTCCGGTTAATGGATTGCTATTTTGAGGGCAGCTATTACGTGGATAGGTGCCTCCCAATGGGGTGCTCCATTTCATGCGCTTACTTTGAGGCATTCAGCACCTTCCTGCACTGGGCGTTAGCAAAGTTTGCTCATTCGGAGCAGACTGCTCATTACCTGGATGATTTCCTGCTGGTAGGGGCACCAGATTCCCCTCAGTGTGCGGAATTAATGAGGAACATGAGTTCCTTGATGGAGGCTTTTGTGGTCCCCATTGCAGCTGATAAGACGGAAGGACCCTGCACACTGCTTACTTTTCTATGTATCAAAATAGACTCGTGTCGGCTACCGGAGGATAAGCTGAGCCGTATGTTGGCCATGGTGCGTAACACCAGGTCTACTAAGTTTGTCAGAGTGAGGGACTTACAATCTTTGCTTGGCCTCCTGAACTTTGCGGGGTGGGTCATCCCGATGGGGTGCGTATTTAATCACAGATTGGAGGCCCAGCTGGGTGGAGGTAGACCACAAAGGGCCAGGGTAAATATCTCGGAGGAGATGAGGGAAGACCAGGGGGTATGGGAGGAGTTTCTAAAAAACTTCAATGGCGTCTATATCTGGAAAACACCCACAGAGTCCAATCAGTCAATGCATCTGTTCACTGATGCTGCAGGCTCCGGGGGCTACGGAGCAATGCTAGGGATGGAGTGGAGCCGATGTTGTGGGTTCAGGCAGGTTTGACGAGCAATCTATGTTTCCTCAAGCTATTTCCCATAATAGTAGCAGTGGAGCTCTGGGTGCATAAGTTGGCAAATAGGGCAGTTATCTTCTGGTGCGATAATCAGAGTGTAGTTTTCTCAATCAACCACTTGTCAGCAACCTCAACAGGGGTGGTCAGGCTCCTTAGACAGTTAGTTCTTAGATGTCTGCATAATAATATTATATTTTCTGCCAAGCATGTGCCAGGGGTTAAGAATATTATGGCTGATGCACTGTCTAGAGGGAAGTGGGAGGTCTTCAGGAGGGTTGCTCCTTGTGCCTCACCTCATGGCTTGTCCTGCCTATCTTATCTCTGGCAGCTTGCGTTCCCTGGGAGTTAGTGTTCCCCTTAGTTAAGGCTTCATTGGCTCCTGAGATTTGGAGAGCATACGTGAAGCATTGGAATGAGTTTCAGGCATTCTGCGAGAGCAAGCATCTCTCTTACCACGAAGCTTCTCAGGTAACTCTCTTGGAGTGGATGGTGGACCTTCAGCATAAGGGGACTAGAAAATCTCTGTTACAAGTGAAATTTGCAGCATTGACATTTTTTTGCAAACTATTCAAAGTGCCAGATTTTACAAGCACTTTCCTGGTGAAGCAATCGCTGCGGGGTTGGGGCCACAGGGAGGTCCCTACGGCAGATGTTAGGGAACCAATTACCGTGGGGTGACTCGTAGTCTTGATGCACGCCTTAGGAAATGTATGCGCTGGAGCCTATGAAGTATCACTATTTAGAGCAGCTTTTGCGCTGGCATTTCATGGGGCTTTGCGGGTGAGTGAATTAGTATCCCCATCTAGAAATTGCCCTCAGGCAGGAGTTCAGGAACACCATGTGAGATTGGCTAATGACTCAGTGTTACTGCTCATACCGAGATCATACGGACCAGGAAGGAAAAGGGTTGTGGCTGCATCTTCCAAATCCAGCAGGATTTGCCCATGTCATTGCTGACGGGATTTGCGGGTTTACGCCCACAGGGAGGAGGGCCCTATCTGATCCATCAAGATGGGTCCGTACTATCAAGATTTCAATTTCGCAGGGTTTTAGCAAAGGCGGCCAAACGGGCAGGCCTAGATGTGTCACGTATTGCACCACATTCCTAGATGTGTCACGTATTGCACCACGTTAGGTTGGTCAGCTGACAGAATTAAAGCACTGGGGCGGTGGAGTTCACAGCGTTATAGGACATATGTTAGGCCATCCAGGGAACCGGGGAATTGAGTACGAATGAGGGAGCACAGTTGAATCCGTGAATGCCTCGGGGGGGTCACCGGGGATATTATTGCTTCATGTTTTTGCTGGAATTAACGTTGTGTTGTGATTTTTCAGGGAGAGGCCAGAATTCTTGTAAGGTCTGGATTGTCGAGCATTCTTTTGTCCACTGGGCCTCCATCCGAGCGTCAGCAGTCCCGGACAGGAGCCGCCTCGGCTTTCACCCCTCCCAGGTGTCAATCAGATGGCTCGGGTATAGAGGCCTGTGTTTGTACGATATGCCTGCACTTATACAGGAGGCCCACCGGAGGTGGGGTCATCCTGACATTATAGTATTACATCTGGGGGGCAATGATCTGGGGGAGATGCCTACCCTGGAGTTAATTAGGATTATGTGCGCTGACATTCGATGGTTGCACGCTTGGTTGCCTGGGGTGAGAGTAGGGTGGTCTCAGGTCATTCCCAGGCTGCATTGGAGGCATATGGTCTGTCACAAGGCCGCCTTTGGGGTAAGAAAGGTTAATAGGGACGTGGGAATGGTAATTCTGGAGTTGGGAGGTTTTGTGGTGAGGCACCCCGACATCTCGGCTGGGGATAAAAGTTTATATAGGCAGGATGGGGTCCATTTAATGGACCAAGGTTTAGACAGGTTTATGGCTAATATAAAGAGAGGGCTAGTAGCTATAGTGTAGCTGGTTATAGGGCGATTTACTTCTGTTATTGGCGGCAAGAATCAGGTAGGTTTGGATGTTTCTTGTGGTGGGCGGTGGCGTCCCAGGCGCCGGATAGAAAGAGGGGAGGATGGCCATTGCAGGGGGAGTGATGTAGTCAGGCACGTGGCTGGGGAAAGCTCCTCCTGGGTTGCGGTGGGCTGAACAGCTCGAGTTAAACCTTCTATCGGTACTGCATTGTAGCCGGGCTCTGCTTTGTGTCAGCTGCCTGGGCCTGCTTCCCGCTTCGTATGAGTTAGTTAGTTAGATAATGCCGCTTAATGTTTTGATTAAGTTAAAAGTTTTGGACATTTACATGTATCCATGTGAATAAGTTATCGTTAAATTTGGGAAAGCCTTGATGTTTTTTTATAAATAAACATGCAGGGAGTGCCTCTTGATTTATAAATGACCTAAACGGTCTTTAACTCCCAACTGTTGTGGTGTTGTTATTTATTCATTTAAGTAGATTGTATTAGGTGGGGTTTTTTTCAACATACGCACGACATTGCTCCTTTAATCCCTTAGTTTGCCAGTGTATAGGTTTTTGCTTTGTGCTACCTGGGAGCGCTTATTCAGTGTTTATTGGATTACCTTTGGCTTGCCTCTTATCCTGCTCTCGGATTATTCTCTGGTACCTCTGCTTTCTGATAAATGTTGAATTTGATCTATTTACACTACTTCAATTCTGACTTACCTGTTGCTGAACCTGATCATGAGTTCTGTTTATCTCTTGTTCTGTGTATCACTTGTCTGCCTGTTACAGCCCTTGGCCTGCTTTTTAATTCCTCAATTTCCTTATCTGAGTCCTTGTGTTATTTCCTGGCTGTGGGATTTCCTGACTATCATTTCACCTGACGCTGGGATAAGAAAATCACTTGCCAGGCAATTGTAGCGATAGGCGGGATCTCCCTGTAAGTCTGATAGCGCTTGCCTGTTGTTGCGCAGCCAATTGTGCATGAGCAAGGGCTGTCAATCACCCCAGTTGGACTAGTCCCTGGTGATTTTAATCCACCAGCTCCTATCAACAGCAGGGTCTACACCAAAGGTGCTACATATCTGCTCCTGCAAATTGATAAATGGAGCCCTATGTAAGAACTTTGTAGAACCTTTTCTTTATAATAATAACATTAAATGTATTAGTTCTCTTGGAGTTATATGGCTTTATATGTATATGTGTGTTTTCTTTTTCCTTTCTTTGTTTTTAATATAATTTCTTAGCTCAAACGTTCAAAATCCCTTGCTTGACTTTGATATTAAAGGGACATAAAACACCTTGGGATCAATCACATCCTTTAGAAAAATGTATCAAATGCTAAATGTACAAAAAAAAATTCACGTTAATCATGTTTTTTCTAAAGGATTGTGTAAACCACCTTGTAAATAAATACTTTTGTGTAATGTTGCAACAAATAAACTTACCAGCCGAGCTGAGTTTACATTGGTTGTTTGTATAATTTTTATCTGGCTAAAAAAAAAAAACATTAAAACAACTGGCAGTTTACAAAGGTTTCAGATTTTTGATTTGTCCTCTCCAAATTGGAACAGCAGAAGATAAATTTGACTTCAGGGGGAAGCTAAACAATAGTAATTTGCATTCAGTTTAGATGGAGCACCTTAAAGATGTTTGGCTTTTGTGTGCTGTCATTATCGGCTTCCTCTGAAAGCTTAAATGGCTAGAAAACCCCTCAACAACTTGTATTACCAAATGCCAAATATTTTTTAAACATGTTAAACAGGCACATCAAAGATAAAATAACATGAATGTTTCAGAATTTGTAGCTGATATTTCTAGAATAAAAAAACAGCATAAAGCAAAAATGTATTTTTTAGAAAAAACAATTAACTAGCGATAAAAAAGTTAAATAACTGTGTATGAGATGAATGCAAGATGTTAAATTAAAACCAAGATTAGAACTGACAAAATGTACAAATTAATCATTGTGTTTTGAACTGTAGCACAAGGGTTTAGTGTCAATGACTGCAATACAAACGCTAATGTACGTGTCATTTTCATCTGCATTTCTACGCAGCGCTCATTTTTCTTCTTGTATGTAAATATACAATATGATATGACCTCACAGCTTTAGCTATGATAACTAAGAGAGAAAAAAAGAACTAAACAAAGGAGAACTTCTTTTAAATAAGCATTCCTTTATAATGCTATGTAAGGGAGCAAACACATTTTTCCTTGTATTTTTCATTTCAAACAAGTTTGCTTGAATTAAAAATAATTGAATTTGAATCTGCGCCCTCTCCGTACCTTTACAAAACTTTTAGCTGGCTAGAATAAATCTACATGCTATGGAACTGCATTGTTTCGATGCTCCGTCAAGGCTATTCATCAAATTCTTTGCTAAGAATTTGAAACTGGTTTACTCTTTGTCTTTTTTTTTATATTTATGGTTTATCATTCTAACAAATAGTGCTATATGTGTAAATGAATTCATGCTTAAAGGGATACTAACCCAATTTTTTTCTTTTATGATTCAGATAGAGCATGGCATTTTAAACAACTTTCTAATTTACTCCTATTATCATTTCTCTTCATTCTCTTGCTATCATTATATGAAAAAGCTGGAATCTAAGCTTAGGAGCCAGACCATTTTTGGTTCAGAACCCTGGATAGCGCTTGATGATTGGTAGCTACATTTAGAATAGGGCTAGATTACAAGTGGCGTGGTATATTTTTTTAGCGATCACAAAAACTCAGCTAGGGTTTTCATTCATATTACAAGTTCCAAATAAACGTATTTTGTGCTAGCGTTAACCCGAATAGCGCAAAAAAACTAAGAAGTTTTTGCATGTGCATGCATGTATTCCCACATAGAAATCAATGGTGAAAAAACACTCGAGATCACGCAAACGCCATAAAATTTTAGCATTCCCCATAGAAGTCAATGGAGACAATAAAATTGTTGGGAAAAAAAACGCATATCGCGCAAACAACATAACATATTCGCATTAGAAAATGTAAAATATTTACTGTAAATACATATACATATATATATATATATATATATATATATATATATATATATATACAAATACATCTTTAGCAATATATATGTATGTGTCTCAATGTTAAAGCCATTGTAAATTGAACAATAGTTTAGGGATTTAATTTAATTATAGTGTAGTGTTAGGTGTAATTGTAACTTAGGTTAGGGTTTATTTTACAGGTAAATTTGTATTTATTTTAATTAGGAAGTTATTAAATAGTTAATAACTATTTAATCACTATTGTACCTAGTTAAAATAAATAGAAAGTTGCCTGTAAAATAAATATAAATCCTAAACTAGCCTGCCTTTTTTTTCTCCGGTGCTGCACTCACCAGCATATACTTGTTATTTGTGTGTAACTGTACTTTGTAATGTAGTTTTGAAGTGTTTTGGGCAACTTTTTTGCTTCTGAAAACAGTTAACCACTACTCTGAGTTCGAAGTAACGATTGCAGAGTTAAAGACGATTGTGCAAGCGCATTTGCGATTTTACTTAACTTGTAATATCAGCACAATGAAAATGGCTTGCAAAGACAAGTGTTTGCGCCTCAATTGTAATCTAGCACATAATGTTTTGGGTTTTTTTTAATAATTTTTATTAAGGTTCACCATACAATACAGAACAGACAAATTTCAATATGAGACACTGATGCAAAAATACGAAATTACATAGAATAAGAAATGCTTAGCACCATATCTTACTACAATTCATGTCTGTTAGTACAACATAAAGAAGCCTCCTAGCTGATAGTGAGGACCACTTTTGTAACCTTCCAACACCTGAAACTGATAGAAGGCACATTGTAAATAGGGGACCACTTTTGGATCGGGTGGTAGAATCTTACGGCTAGATTTGGAGTTCGGCGGTAGATGGGTTGCTACCGCCACGCGTGTTTTATGTCTAACGCACAGCATTGTTTGACTCCGGTATTTAGAGTTCAAAACAGACCATCTAACGATGCTCCTAACGCGTGTATGTCACACGCGTAATACTGCCCGCGTAAGACAGTCTCCCATAGAGATCAATGGGAAAGCAAAAAAATTGCTTTTTTCACCTAACACTCGATCTCGCGAGAAATACGCACAGCTCGGTCATATGACGCATACCACATCATGCACAACAATAACACGCCGCAAATGTCACAACAACAATCAATCAACAAAGCACACAAGCATTACACATTCACAAACGGGGGGATTTGAAATAAAATTTAATACGGGGAAAACGCATATACTTTAAGATGCGGAAAATCGCAAAATAACAACAAGGAATAAAAAATATATACATACACTAGAAAAATAATCGCATTCAATATAACTATATATTAGGACAAACATACATATACAACACTTCACTAAGAACACACCATCGCAAATTCACATTTAAAAAGAATACTATTGGACAATGTTAGAGAAAACGACCACTATGACATCATTGCATTCTACACATTCCACAAATACTAACTCAAAATGAGCATGCGCAAATTCACACACCTAATACACATTGCACTAATATTAATTGATAATAAAGCACACATGAACACAATTTACAACGCAAATAGGTACATCATTAAACATTTACACAGGGTATATAAGCACCACACAAGCAGGGTTTCTTTGACTGTGTTGCTGTTGGGTCTTTGGAGATTGGAGGTTTAATATTAGAGAGTTGGTGCATTATTGTGAGTGAGTTAGTGTTAGCGTGAGAGAGTCAGTTGTTAGTGTTATCGTGAGTGAGTTAGTGGGAGTTAGTGGGAGTGGGAGAGAGTCTGTTAGTGGGAGCGTGAGTGAGTTAGGGGGAGTTGTTAGTGAGAGTTGTTAGTGGGAGCGTAAGTTACTGGTAGTTAGTGAGAGTTAGTGGGAGTGTTTGTTAGTGAGAATTAGTAGTAGTGTGTTAGTGAGAATTAGTAGTAGTGTGAGTTAGCGAGCGAGTGATTTTTCTGTACACTTAACACATTTACACGCAAACACATTCAATACATACATACACTTATCAATAACACTACATACACTCCATACCCCCTACCCCCTCATACTAAACTCCATACCCCATTCCCTGTAGTCCCATTCCCTTTCATCCCATTTACTCTTATCCCATACCCCATACCCATCCCATACCCATCCCCTAGTTACATTTAGTTTACATATCCTCCTTTTAGTCTTCTTCTTCTTTTGGTTTATTAAAATACTCCTTACCCTCTTTGTTTTTTTACATCCCTCTCACACTTTGAGCACTTTTTTTGTCTTTTTAGTTCTTTATTTTGACCCCCTTTCATTTCATCACACTCACTTTTTTTATTATTTGGGGTTTAGTTTAGGGAACAGATGGAGGCCAGGCAGGGGAGAGGTAGAGGGGGGAGGAGAGGGAGGGGGAGAGGAACAGGGCAGGAAGGGGGGCAGGAAGGGGGGCAGGAAGCAGGGGTGGAAGCGGTGGGTGGACCCAGCCACTTGGTTCAAGATGAACAAGTGGCTAGGCCCAGTGGCGGACAGAGTAGGGCTTCACAGTCCGGGAAACAGAGGGCATCGTCACAGGGGAAGGCCAAGGCGACTAGGGAGGCGAGGTTTTCGATGGAGGAGAAGGAGGCCCTCATAGAGGCCTATATGGCCAGGTATAGGAGGCTGCAGCACCAGAAGACTACCCCGACTGACAAGAGGAGGCTCTGGAATGAGATTAGGAATGCAGTCAATGCAGTGGGTGGCCGGAACAGAGATCTTGAATCGATAAAACATCGCTACCGGGACTGTAAGATGGATCTGAAGAAAAAGTTAAGTCTGGAGGCCCGACATGCCGCAGGAACCGGTGGCGGACCTGCCCTGGAAATAGAGTACTGCCGATGGGAGGAAATGTTGCGGCCCAGCATCTCCGAGGTGGAAATAGTCGGTATCGGAGGAATTGATACCGGGAACCTGCCACTCTCATCTGACGGTAAGCTCATTGAACAATAATTTCACATACAAATGTATTTCAAGTGACACTATACGCAAACCTTTACTTTCATGATTGAGGTAGCTAATACAATTTGACAAAACATTCAAATGTACTTATATTACCTAATTTGAATCATTCTTGAGATATATTTTAATTAAGAAATAGCCATGCACACGGTGAAACAATCACAGGAGGCAGCTATATTCAGCTAACAATCAGCATCTTTTAAGCATATTTAGATATGCTTTTCAGCAAAGAATATCCAGAGAATGAAGCTAATTAGATACGAAAAGTACATTAGAAAGTTGATAATAAATGTATGCTTCTAAATCATGAAAGATAAAACATTGGGTTTCATGTCCCTTTAAGGATCAGATTAATGCTATAACGTTGTTTACACGCATTCAATTACTTTGCGGTTACATCAGTATCTAGGCTATAGGTTAGGTGTGCATTTAAACAGACTGAAAACAAACGCGAACAAATTCAGATTGACCAGAGATCACAAACACGGTTTTGAAAAAGCGGAAATCGTATTGAATGTTTTTTAGATTTCAAAGTGGATTAATGATTCTGCATTTGTAATTGTATCGTAAGCTAAGTCATTTAAATCTTGATTTTCAAATATGCTAATATATACATTTTTTTTTTTTTTTTTTTTTAATATACAGAGTCTGGGGAGGAGGCAGCACAAGAAACACAGCCTCATCTATCTCCCCGGGATGAGAGTGGTGGGGAGGAATTTCCACTTCGGAGGGAAGAGGCCCCCCGTGACAAAGAGCGCACAGAAGCTGATGAAGAGGCCCCGGAAGCAGAGGAGGAGCAGAGGACCATCAAGGACCCGCACACCACCGTGCACGGGCACCCCGCCGTGCACGCGTACCCCGCCAAGCACAACAAGAGGAAATAGCGGAGGTGCGGGTTCTACTGGACTACATAGACCAGATGCGTAACTCCCGGATACAAAATATCGAAGGACGCACTAGAATACTTGATGGCCAAAATCAAATAATTGAAGGACAAAACCAAATAATAAACATACTCAATAGAATCGAACAAGGCCAAAACAGAATCTTTCATCTGCACCAAGAGATGTTCAATTTTTTCCGGGAGGCGCATGCTGGTCTACCTCCTGGTCCGCCTCCTGCTGCTGGACCTCTTGCTGCTGGGCCTCCTCCTGCCGGGCCATCTCCTCCTGCCGGGCCATCTCCTCCTGCCGGTCTATCTCCTCCTGCCGGGCCATCTCCTCCTGCCGGGCCATCTACTCCTGCCGGGCCATCTACTCCTGCCGGGCCATCTACTCCTCTTCAGCCATCTCATCCTCTTCAGCCATCTCCTCCTCTTCAGCCAGCTTCTCCTCTTCAGCCAGCTTCTCCTCCTCAGCCATCTTCTCCTCCTCAGCCATCTTCTCCTCCTCACCTTGGTCGTCCCAGTACTCTTCCTTCCACTCTTCCCACAACCTCTCCAAGGAGAACTCTTCGGAGTCGGCAGTTGCCCCTCCCAGAGCCTCAGCCCCGTGGGAAGAGGGGAAGGAAGAGGAAGTAAGTATTTATTTTCATCTTTAATTTTTTTTTTATTTAATGTGTAATGGATAGGTATGTGATGATGTGGTTTTCATACACTTGTGGACCACACTCTGTATATAATCTACTTCTATGGGACCGGGTCCATGGAGGCAGATTGTTTGCAGAGTGTGGGTTATAAGTGTGTGAAAACCACATCATCACATACCTATCCTTGTTCATGATATTGATTGGTTTCTGTGATGTGATGTCCAAACTGTTTCCCGAATCGCAAACAAAATTACCATTACAATTTTCCATGATGGCATATTACTGTTTGAATGCCAATAACACAGCTTAAAGGGACAGTCAGAAAATTATTGATTACAAAGAAAACACTGTATTACGCATTATCAAGTTGGAAACAACAAAACATGGAGAAATACGTGTGACTTATGTGCTTAACCTTGTATCTATGCCTATGGAAAAATGACCACTTATTTGTTGTTCTGACATAACAACCTTTTAGATATCAATGATCAATACATGGTAAATAATATGCTGTATGAGCACAAGGTTTTACATATACAAATGCTATCCAAATGCCCTCTAGTGGTCAAATTGTATAATGATTACATGCACTCTTCAAGCTCCAAGAAATGAGCACATGAACCTCATAGGTTTAGCTAGCAAATTTAAATAAACAAAGACAAATGATTAATTGGTGAGAAACCTTTGATATCATTGATATTACAAAATTGACTTTTAGAATAATGCAAAACATTATTTGTTTTCTAAACTGTCCCTTTAACAAAATTACATATGCTAACACATATTTGAAGCTTGTTGGTATATCTACATGTACTTGGTCAAAAATTATATATTGAAATCAGATTTATATTGACGTGTTAAATAAAGTATATTTTCTTAAAGAGACATTATTGTGTTATTCTTTTTTTAAGAAAGACATTTGTTTGAACAATGAATATGGTTTAAAGTCCTTTTAGGAGTGGGGGGTGAAAATATGCTAACAATAATATATTTGAAGATTAAACAATGTGGAACTCATACATGATACAAAAATCAACATTTGCATTAAAGGGACAGTATACTATATTTTTAACAGAACTGTATGTAATAGACACTACTACAAACAACAAGATTAACATATACTGATATCAATATTACAAAGCTTCAAACACTTTCAAAGAAAATCGTGTTAGCTCTATTGAAAATATAGATGAACCCCCATTACAACCGTAAAACAAGACAATACACCATCATTAAAATATGAAAAGACCCTTTACACAAACAGGAGAAAGCTGGAGATGGTACTCACATGAAACTCAGAGGCTGGGCGAGGAGTCTGAAAATTAATTACATTTTCTTTGAACAGAAGCAAAATGAAACGTGTATTTGTTAAACAATGGACTATCTAACTAGAGACAAAATAAAAAGTTTTGATTTATAATGTGAGTGTCTAATGAACCTTTAATAAAATATACAACGAAATTACATTTACAAGAAGTCGGCATCATATATTTAGCATATGATAAAGCTAAATGCATATTGATTACTTTATTCTAACACAATAGCGCATATTTATTAATTAGATATCTTTAACATTAAAAACAACAGTCATTTTTCAGAAAAAGGAACATATTGTTGACAAACATATTAAACAACATGGACTATAGAGATTTGCACTTGCCTCGAAATATCATATGCATGAAAACATTTTGCTTTCGTTCGTTTATTCAACCAGACATCCAGCAAAAGAGAATGTGGTGGTCTTTATCAGCTACGGGTCAACAATGTAACATGATGCAAATAATACATATTCGCAAGGTTTTTAAAATTGGCTGCAGTCACAAACGTGTTTAACGTGCACAAACAAATATTGCGGGACTACGTAATCCAATCATACGTTTTTTTACCTTTGCATGTGACGTCTTAACATGGCGCTTCCTTGATCACGTAAGAACGCCATCCAATAAAAGGCACATTCTTGATCACGTAAGAACGCCCCAAAAAAAAGGCGCATCCTTGATCGCGTCAAAACGCCATCCAATAAAAGGCACATTCTTGATCACGTAAGAACGTCAGTCAATACAAGGAATCATTGGACAGCCTGGCAGGTGACGTTTTAAGCAACATGGCGCATCAGAGATCGCTGAAAAACCGCAGCCAATACAAGGACTCAGTTGACAGCTTGGCATATCACTAAGAAACCTATCTAGGAATGTCACCAAATCATGAATCATCTTTTCGGACTTGACTGTCCCTTGAACTATAGCTATGGTGTATATCTTTAACATTTAAAAGATACACATGAGAAATACATATGCCATTGATGTTTTAAGATATGTTTTGATTGTTTTGGAATAACAATAATGATACATGTATTGATTCAACGTGTCATTTATTCAAGCTTAAATATGGTCAGCCTACCTATAGCCATATATGGGAGGAGAATTATTTTGTTAACATATTTTTAAAAAAATATTCATCATCTAAAATATTTGCATTACACACAGAGATTTATTTGGTTACACTTTTACAATAAGATAGAATAGAAAATGAAATACATGTGCTTTCAACATTACAATAAGATTGTTTATTAATAAGATTATATGTCCTTGTTCATGTAAAAAGGACAAAAACGCTTTAGAAATGGAAATACATTCATTAACAATTGTGCTCACCATCCCTTAAAGGGACATTATTTTGTTTTTAAAAAGAGGATACACATAGACAATACTATTTCAATAAAATGAACACTTTACAGGGATTATATCATTGTATCAATCCTCAGATCATTTGTTAAAGGTGCATCAATTCATGCAGAGTTTCTAAATACACACATGGATGTGAAAATTGAAATATACATATATACACAAATAACAATCTATATATACATATATAAAAAAATTACTATGCTAATCATAATCATGCAATGATAAAGCTAAGAGAAATATATATAAAGACAAATAATAAGATTACATTGGAGATGTTAATCTTAAAGTCATTTACAATTGTCTTACATATATGATTTTTAATAAAAAAATATTTTTGGTAGGTCCCTTTAAGGATCAACAAGATAAACTAGAGCTTTAAAAAAATAACATGAAGAATGAGGACAAAGAATCGTGCAATTACATGTCTTTTATTAGTATGTAAGAAAACATCAACAACGTTTAGAAATAATCTTGTAAAAATAAGGAATATTTGAGCCATATGACAAGGTAACACAGTGCATCACAGTCCATGAAGAGAGTTACCAAGGGCCACCATAGCCCCATTGGAGACATATGACAAGGTAACACAGTGCATCACAGTCCATGAAGAGAGTTGCCAAGGGCCACCATAGCCCCATTGGAGACATATGACAAGGTAACACAGTGCATCACAGTCCATGAAGAGAGTTGCCAAGGGCCACCATAGCCCCATTGGAGACATATGACAAGGTAAAAGAGTGCATCACAGTCCATGAAGAGAGTTGCCAAGGGCCACCATAGCCCCATTGGAGACATATGACAAGGTAACACAGTGCATCAGAGTCCATGAAGAAAGTTGCCAAGGGCCACCATAGCCCCATTGGAGACATATGACAAGGTAACATAGTGCATCACAGTCCATGAAGAGAGTTGCCAAGGGCCACCATAGCCCCATTGGAGACATATGATAAGGTAAAAGAGTGCATCACAGTCCATGAAGAGAGTTGCCAAGGGCCACCATAGCCCCATTGGAGACATATGACAAGGTAAAAGAGTGCATCACAGTCCATGAAGAGAGTTGCCAAGGGCCACCATAGCCCCATTGGAGACATATGACAAGGTAAAAGAGTGCATCACAGTCCATGAAGAGAGTTGCCAAGGGCCACCATAGCCCCATTGGAGACATATGACAAGGTAAAATAGTGCATCACAGTCCATGAAGAGAGTTGCCAAGGGCCACCATAGCCCCATTGGAGACATATGACAAGGTAACACAGGGCATCACAGTCCATGAAGAGAGTTGCCAAGGGCCACCATAGCCCCATTGGAGACATATGACAAGGTAACACAGTGCATCACAGTCCATGAAGAGAGTTGCCAAGGGCCACCATAGCCCCATTGGAGACATATGACAAGGTAAAAGAGTGCATCACAGTCCATGAAGAGAGTTGCCAAGGGCCACTATAGCCCCATTGGAGACATATGACAAGGTAAAAGAGTGCAACAGGCACAACAATAAACTTTTAAAAAGGCCAAATGGCAACAATAAAAAAAAAACATCAACATGTGGACGGAGGATTCTTATCTGCCACCTTGGAGCATCTCCAGATCCTCCACTTACTGGTCATCCTCTTCATCGTCCTGTGCATGTCCAGCTCCAGATTCAGGCCTTGAACTTAATCGCATAATTTCACGCAGAGTCAAGTCCTGAACCCGGAGCTGGGCCTGCATGGTGTCGTTCATCCCTCTCAGGACAGCTGCGTTCCTCAACACGGCCTGCTCTACTCTTGCTATACCTTCTAGCATGAGCCATGCTGAGTCACAGCCTAAAATAAAGAATAAATTAAATATTAATGATAATTACACAACAGACGAAAAAATAAGCAAAGATACATTGTCATCATAAAGACTAATCATTCTTTACATCAATTAGTTTAAATTTATTCTTTACACATGAAATATGTTATTCAGACAGACCAAAATCATTAAAGGGACAGTTAACTCAAACATGTTGTCCCCTTTAATTGGTTTTAGATGATCCACTTATACAGCTTGAGTGTATCAAATCTTGTTAAAGGATTTACATTGTACTTACATTAGCAATTTAAATATTTTAATTATACTGTGGTAGGCACACCTATCCTTAAACATTTTGGCATTGAGGACAAGCTGTGTAAACATAGCAACCTGAAGAAATTACATTCCCACTGGGTTAGACAAGAGATAATGTATAAACATTTGTACATAAATTGTTGGATCCAAGTAGTGGTGATTGGTATATGTAGTGATATAAAATTAAAGGGACACTGAACCTAAATATTTAATTGACTGATTCAGATAGAGCATGACATTACAAATATTTAAAAATTACACATATTCTTTAAATGTTTGAATTCTATAGCTAGATTTTGAATGCAAGAATGTCGGTTTTTAGGGCAGGCCATATTTGTTTATCAACTTTGTTTGTCCCTGCTGGTTGATGGATACATTCATCCAACAATAAAGAAATGATGTCCACAATTATTTTATTTTTTAAAATAATTATAGGCATTTCTTTGTTTCAATAAAGATATCAAGAGAATGAAGAATAATTCATAAGAGTAGTAAATTATAAATTTGATTAACATTGCATGCTCTATTTGAATCACAATAGAAAATATTTTCCTTCAGTGTACCTTTAAGTATCTTATAATGTTGATTTTGAATGATACTTACAGCTGTGCCTGGGAAGGACAATCCGACACTCAGGACAATGAAGGTTGAGACAGGGGGTAGGGATGGGATTGGCTTGGGGAGGGATGAGCTGATGCTCCGGGGTAGGCCGTACAGCTGGGGAGTGGGGAGTTGGGGTCTGGGCAGCTGTACGGGCCATAATACGGGGAGAGCGGCGAAGGGGGTTGTATGGGCGTTTTTTGGGAGGGGCAGGAAATGATAAATGGGAAGGGCCGGCAGGGGTCTGGGCATGGGCAGGGGTCTGGGTCTGGGCATGGGCAGGGGTCTGGGCATGGGCAGGGGTCTGGGCAGGGGTCTGGGCATGGGGAGGGGTCTGTGACTGGTCAGGGGACTGGGCAGGGGCGGAAACCAGATGACCAGAAGTGGTGGATCCATCTGAAAATTTAATAAATATATATTAACATCTCATACATCATGAAATCAAATCAACGCATTTCAAATTGATTATGTTTTCAATATACTTAGAAGTGTGTTTGAATTTGTAAACAATTATGAAATGAGGATATGGTATGCATATAGGCACTCAGATGAATATCAATTACTGTCTGTACAATTATAACATTATTATTGTGTTTTGGCCTGGAATATGCATGTGACATAATGATGGCAGGAATTATACATTTTTTAAAAATAAAAAAATTTCATGCTGCCTGATATAGAAAGGGGGCAGTAGTGTATTTGAACAGACAAATAATATTCCTTTTTAAAGTACAAAAGCTGTAGACTTTGAATGTCTTCAATGAAATTATTTCAAATAAAGCAACATGTTGGAAACATGATAGATATATTTCACATACCATTAGACTCCAAGGCAGCCTCTTCCTCCTCCGTCACATATGTTAAATCAATCTCTGTAAAACATAACATGTTGTGTACACGTTAAGAACAGATATTATAGCATATGTTACTGTTGTTCAAAGACACACATCAATGTTGCATTAAAGATATACACACCCAAAGTTATGATTTACATCATTTTGATTGAGCATACAAATTACATTAGATTTGTTATTCTCAATGATTCATATTTTCGATGTATTGTTTGTATTAATTTACAAATCATAAAATCATAGTACATAGAACATTTAAGATTTCTCATGTGTGTATCACTTGATGACTGTTGTCAAAAAAGAACATGGAAACAAACATATGCTATACATCTTCTGAATAACAAAGGTGTAGACTAATAAAGTTTTAATTATTAATCTTTCAATATTCAAAGAAAATTAATATATAATCAGAAGAGAAAATTATATGTTGGTTTCAAATGTTATGCTTCATCAGAATCATGCTCATAATATTGATTACCAATACACATTCAATGACATATAAATGAGTCAATGGACTTACCAAGAGACCGCAAAGGCGGCTCTATGTCACTGCTGGATTCCTGTGGGCTCACCACACCAACTCTCTCTATGAATGATATAGATATATATTAGGAAACACATTTGGGATATCACTAAATCACATCTGTATCGAATTTTAAGATTAATCAACTTGAAAATGTGAAGAATAGAGCAGTCATTAAACCAGAAAATGCTTGATTGAATCAAGGGCATTCTGTTAAAAATGATGTATTGAACATATGTTTAATTTCAGACTATATTAGACATCAAACTCATCTCATACGATGCTATTGCATATCTAAATATACCCATTGATCAATGTTCTTCAAACAATACACACAAACCACATTTTGAAGAACAGCTGTTGACAAATATAAACAAAGACATGTGGCACATCGAGGCATTTGTGCAATGTACAGTAATCTTGTTTAGGACACAACACATATTGATCACAATACAAAACAAATTTGATTAGTACAAATATGTAATCATGGTGCTGTGAGAGTATGCTGATATCTATAAAGTAACTCCAACAGTGAATATGTGAATTATATATCAATATTGTTTAATCCAAAGAATGTAAAGATGAATGAATCTATTGTTTATTAAAGGGACACTGACATGATTAATTTAAATAATTGATTTCACTGTTCAAACTGTTCAAAATGATTGAACATTGACTCCTATTATATTGTTAATGTTGCTACATTTTAATATTAAAGGAAGATAAGCAATATTGGATTCCATAAATATTGTTTGTTGAAGGTATCCACCAATCATCAATAAAATCCAAGGTTGGTCAACCAAAATTGAGCTGCAGATAAACGTATATTCTTGATTTTAAAATACATTTAGCAATAGAATATTTCACATATGATTATAGTATTATATTTAAATGTTTATTAATATTGCATACTCTATCTGAATGACAACATTAATAATTTTAGCTCAGTATCCCTTTAATATCAAATTTTATTGATTTGACAATGTTGGTGTTAATGAATTCTCTACTCCATATGTTGATGTAATGAATGGGATTGAGCATGCAATTCAAATCTAATATGTTATTTAAGGATATCCGAAGAATTATTTATTTTTCATCTATTAAAGGGACATTACATATAAATATTGAACAATGTGGATTTAGTATGTAATGTTCTGTCCATGTTTCTAAGACAAATGTCAATTAAAATGAGACATACCATACTGTGACAAGCCCTGCCTTAAGGATCCAGCAGCAACATCCATATCTGTAATATATTAAATGAGGATTGCATATCATTAATACAAATCATGCCATGTTTAAAATCTTTACATTATTAGCAAATCAATTTTAAAATATTAATCCTTTGGTAGTCCCATGAGTTAATTGTTTCCTCAATTAAATTCATGATAAATATATCCTGTACTCTTATTTTCAATCAGTTCTATTGTTTACTGTAGCTTTAAATTTTTTTTTTGTTATTTCATTCTCATCAATTGATGTGCATATGTTATAATTTATTTGTATTCTTCTTTTTTTATTATGTATAATATTTAAAAAAAGAATACTGTATTCTTCACATATATAATAATTCACATTTCATTTTGACCAACATGTGTAAAGCAATGCCACTTACAGCAAAGCCATGTTAACGTGGATGCGCAATTCCATTTTCGCGATCATTGCGCAATGATTCCAAGCGGAATTACGCATCCGTCATTTGAGCAACATGTGTAAAGCAATGCCACTTACAGCAAAGCCATGTTAATGTGGATGCGCAATTCCATTTTCGCGATCATTGCGCAATGATTCCAAGTGGAATTACGCATCCGTCATTTGAGTAACATGTGTAAAGCAATGCCACTTACAGCAAAGCCATGTTAACGTGGATGCGCAATTCCATTTTCGCGATCATTGCGCAATGATTCCAAGCGGAATTACGCATCCGTCATTTGAGCAACATGTGTAAAGCAATGCCACTTACAGCAAAGCCATGTTAACGTGGATGCGCAATTCCATTTTCGCGATCATTGCGCAATGATTCCAAGTGGAATTACGCATCCGTCATTTGAGTAACATGTTTAAAGCAATGCCACTTACAGCAAAGCCATGTTAACGTGGATGCGCAATTCCATTTTCGCGATCATTGCGCAATGATTCCAAGCGGAATTACGCATCCGTCATTTGAGCAAGATGTGTAAAGCAATGCCACTTACAGCAAAGCCATGTTAACGTGGATGCGCAATTCCATTTTCGCGATCATTGCGCAATGATTCCAAGCGGAATTACGCATCCGTCATTTGAGCAACATGTGTAAAGCAATGCCACTTACAGCAAAGCCATGTTAACGTGGATGCGCAATTCCATTTTCGCGATCATTGCGCAATGATTCCAAGCGGAATTACGCATCCGTCATTTGAGCAACATGTGTAAAGCAATGCCACTTACAGCAAAGCCATGTTAACGTGGATGCGCAATTCCATTTTCACTCTGTGACGCATATTCTGTAGAGCGCAAGACACATCATTCCTATTTCATGTATCACTAATGTAAAATCAGATATCTAAACATCATATGTAGTGTATGTTGTGAGATCTGTATAGGTTTAGTATCTGACTATATACACATTTTTGGATAAAAATAACAAATATTAAGTTATTATATGAAGTTGTATAATTACCTTGTTCAGATTCTCCATCTCCTCCCAGGCCACCGGACGGAGAAGCAGCTGCCCTGGCCCCCGCGTCAGGACTTTCAGATCCCGCAGCTGGGAGGGAAGAAGAGGAGGCCGAGGATGGCGAGGATCGAAATCTTTTGGGGACCCAGAGATTTAGGAGCTTGCATAAAGTCACCTCATAAGGGAGTAGGTACATTTTCCGCGGGGCCTCTCTTTTGCCACCTCTTTTACGGGCTTGTACCCAGTCCCTTATGAGGTTGACTTTTTTTGTTAACCGCAACCTCATATCTCTGAATCTCCTCATGATCTGATCCTGGGTCCTCTGGACGTCACACACCAATCTAACCGCATTGGTGATAGACTCCCAGAGGGCCTTCTTAACGTGCGCATCTGTCAACCTCCTCTTGTTCCCAAACAGCTGGATATAAAAGTCCTTGACGGCGTGGACCAGTGCAGCGCTCTCCTCCTTGGTGAACCTGGGAGCTGACATGCCTGCTGGGTTGTCTTCTCAAATATATATATATATAAAAATATATCTAGTACGCCTGCAGGCATTAGAGAACTGACAAAGATGGCAACGTGTAATGGACTTTTATATGGTGAAGTAAACATGAGATGCACCATGGGACAAGTTATCTGTACATCTGATTGGATAAAAGTTTGAAATATTGTTAGAATGTCTGTGAGACCATCCTGACTCAAGTTGTGTTTGTGTGATGAACTCGGATTGGCCGTTCATTAATGTTTCATATCTTATTAACTTCCTTACACATACCTCATGGTGGTGCTGTTACTTTATTTTTCATGTAGAATTATTAGTAACTCATGGGCCTGTCATGCGGATATGTGTGACACAGATTTAATATCCGTGATCCGTTAAATATTAATGATTAAATTCTCTTTAAAATCTAATATTGTCACATTATTAAATGTTGGAGACATTTCTCGGTTTAATAACGGTCTTTTTCTTTAATACAAATACACATTTAATATTGTATGTCTTTATTGTTCATAAAATAAATTTTTTGACTTATTGTGAAGTATTGACATTGCTCTATTAAATGTATTTCATAATGCACATTGATTGTGTGCTATTGCGTGACATTACACTAATGTTTAAAGATGCTAATCTGGTGTTTCAAGATGCGTTTACCACGCAATATTTCTTAATGATCAAATTCAGGTTATAAGGTCAGTAACTTGGATAATCTGTTTATAAATGTTAAACTACAGGTTTGTTTGTTATTAGCAAATAAACCTCGAGCTTGTATTTGTCGTAAGTGCTCATATATGTTATTTTGCAATGGCGTCTTTAGTTTTAAATAGACATTACAAACAAACAATTGTATCAAATGATCTGTAGAGATAGCAGATTGTTTAGACTTTAAAATGTAAATCAATTTTTCTTAGTATTTATATATCCTCAACAGAAGAAATTTAAATGCACATGGTTGAGACAATCACATAAGGCATCTCTGTGCACCCACCAATCTTCATCTACTGAGCCTATCTCGATATGCTTTTCAAGCAAAGTATGTCAAGATAGGAAGAGAAGTAAATACACTATTTAAATTTCTTAAAGGGACACTGTCCAAACAAATTTAGCGTTGGTGATTCAGATTGAGCATGAAATGTTAAGCAACTTTATAATTTAATCCGATTCGCAAATGTTAACAGTTATCTTGTTATCTTTCTTTGCAAATCAATAATGATATTTTAGATTACGGACAATTGTTTCCAAAAAACCGGGGTTGTCCTTGATGATTGTTGGATAAATTAATCCAACCAAAAAAACAAAGTTCTGTCCAGAGTACTGAAGCAAATAAATTATCTATTTAATGCCTTTTTTTTAAAGTAATGATAGCAACATCACAAGGAGCATTCATAATACGAGACAATTTTTAAAGTTGCTTAAAATAGAATACTCATTCATAATGTATAAATCATTAATTTTTAAACTGTCTCCCTTTAAGTATATTTTGATTTCATGTCCCTTTAAGGAAACATTTCACAATAATGCTTAAAATATCAGAAACCTAGGCCCATTCCTTTTGATAAATTAGTATAACATATGAGTAAAGCAAATTTAGATTAACTTCTGGATTGTTTTACACACTGACTGAAATATATTTTGTAAAGGAGGTTTTTTGGAGCCTTCAGCTTAGAGGGACATTAAGCTATATGTTATGTATGCATTTTGTATAACATTATAATATTTGAACAACTTAATATGTTTTGTTATTCAATCAATAGATTGTAATTATATATATTCTTGTATTAAATACATATCTACATAGTCTATTTTGATGCTGATTGTTGGTTGCACATAGATGCCTTATGTAATTGACTAAGATATGTGCATTGATGTATTTTTTTCTAAGTATATTTAAAGACTGAATGTAATTCTATATTACTTTCTAAATATGTTTAAATTATTTTATGATTTTTAAAAAAATCTATACACAATATACTTTGTGAATGTCCCTTTAAGGACCAAAACATTTGGAATGTTGATTTAACATTGACAAAATAAACTAAAGGGGAATTAAAATTATATATAGATATATGATGTCTAACCCAAGAGGTAATATTTTCTAAACTACATAATATTAATAACTATAGTTAAATGACTCCACTAGAAAATTACATCGATTAACCTGGCATCCAATAACTAGCTTGTGAAAAATATCAAGTTAAATGACCTACCATTTTTAAAAGTAACAATTAAAATAATTTCGAAAATAATGTTTTGAGATACCTAAGGAAGATACAAGATCTTATAAAATTAATTTAACATTCAACAACACTGTCACTTTAATGTAAGTTAACCATTTCCCCTTCTTAAAAGTGAAAACAAATAATTTTTGACAAATTTTGACTACATATCCGAAATTATTTTAACATCTAATAATTTCCAAAGAAAAGCATCGATGGATCTCACTCCCCAATTAATGTTAAAAAAGATAGTTTTATGTAATATTCTCTGAATTAGTAGATTTTCTAAAATTAATGCATTATTTGATCTTATGCATGTGCTTGTCAAATAGCCAACTACCAGTCATGGGAGTCAAACTTTTTTTTATTGACAGATTATATGGATATTTATTATAATCTGTTCAAAAGAATGTATTTAATAATAAAAATTTTATTATTAACATTTAATAAAAAAAAAGGTTTATGAAAAAATAAAAAATTCCTGGAAGTCATCAGATGCCAATCTGAAATTAAAAAAAAAATTTGGAACAAAGTTAATACACACGTTGTCAAATATTCATAAAATACATTTACAATCATCTTGTGTCTATGCTCTAACTTTGTTCAACATTTTTAAAAGATATTTATTAAATTGATTTTAAACTAAAATTAAAACATACACCATTATATTGTGGAGTAAAAATTAAATTTAAATATCCAAATTTCTAATTATACATAATAATGTATATCACATTTCAACAATATATGTATGCTGAACATAAATGTAATATTTCATGTCCATTCAAATACCTTTATATCAACTATAATATGTATTCCTTTTTCTGATTGTGATCCCTAAATATCTAATGATGAAATAAGTATGACTAATGTATGTAAGCTAACAATAATCAACATTCTTCCTGTGATTCTTAACTAGCATGCACCAACCTGGATAATGCATGGTCTTTAAAAGTCAATTCAGGGGTAAACAGTTGATCTTCAATAGGTGTCTTATTCATCATTTCATTAAATAGAGGACTGGGAAATACCATCTAAAAAAGTAAAACCATCTAAGTGTCTGATTGTGATCCCTAAATATCTAATTATGAACTAAATATGATTAATGTATGTAAGCTACTAATATTCAACAGTCTTCACTAGCATGCATTGGTACACCAACCTGGATAATGCATGGTCTTTAAAAGTCAATTCAGGGGTAAACAGTTGATCTTCAATAGGTGTCTTATTCATCATTTCATTAAATAGAGGACTGGGAAATACCATCTAAAAAAGTAAAACCATCTAAGTGTCTGATTGTGATCCCTAAATATCTAATTATGAACTAAATATGATTAATGTATGTAAGCTACTAATATTCAACAGTCTTCACTAGCATGCATTGGTACACCAACCTGGATAATGCATGGTCTTTAAAAGTCAATTCAGGGGTAAACAGTTGATCATCAATAGGTGTCTTATTCATCAGTTAATTAAATAGAGGACTGGGAAATACCATCTAAAAATTAGAAAATCATCTAAGTGTCTCCAATAGGATGCCTCCACAGCCTTATTCTATCAAATAGTTGGCACTTACCATGTGAACATGTCTTTGTATGGTTTTCAAGGTCAGCAGATTTGAAAGATAATGCCAGACATGATCCCATTGGTATACTTCAATTTCAATCTTGGCTTTTTCCACTGTCAGTCTGGGCAATCTTCACTGTCAGGCTTCTAATTCTTCCCTTTCAGTCTTTAGATTAAGTCAGCTCCCTAATGGCATAAAGAGTTTATTCAAAATTACTACAAGTGTGTGAATCATTTCTGTAGCCCTCTCCCACCCCCCATTTCATAAGAAATTTCTGTCGTTAGCTTACTAAGCGTGTGTAGCATCTTGTGTTATGTTCTATCAAGTGTGAAGATGAGTCATATTGAGCAGAACAAACCTCTAATGTGTGACATTGAACCATAGTCATGCTAGAGGATCCCTTTCAGAATATTTACATTTTAAGTAATGTGTAAACTAAATACTAGTTTATAAAATGTATGCCATATGATGTATTTGTGTTCAATTCATGCCAGCAACAGTCAAGACATTTATACTTACCAGCTGATGTCCTCTTTAAAAACCAGGTGGCAAAGACTCGATACAGGACCCAATGCCCAGAGCATCACCTATATTAATAAATGAAACACATTTTTAGCATTGGATGAACAATCCTAACATGTTTTCACAATTCTCTACTTGTCATTTCCCTAGAGTTCACATCTATTGATAATACTCCAGTCTAACTTCTATTCTTTACCTTCTAAAGTTGCGGTTGATGATGTCTGCTCTGACATTGAGCCCCTCGTCCTAGAATGGCCCCTCTAGAACAGGATCATCCTCCTCATCTCTGAGGAGGTTTCTGTCCGGCCGGACACCCTGCAGCATCCCAGCCCGCTGTGCAATATTATGCAGGACGCTACAGGCTACAACGATCTTAGCCACCTTCTTTGGGTTGTACTGGAGGGCTCCTCCCGACCTGTCCAGGCACCTGAACCTCATCTTCAGGAGGCCGAACATCCGTTCAACCACCGCCCTGGTTCTCTTATGAGCCCTATTGTAGCGCTCCTCAGACACATCAGTCGGGCTACGCAAGGGGGTAATGAGCCAAGTCCGGCTCATGTACCCAGAATCACCTATAAATTAGGAACAGAACATAATTGTAACAGAATCCTCAAAATAGTATTTGTAGTACAATAAAAAGTTTTTTACACGATAATCCATTAACAAATGTTTATTTTAATTTTAAAATATCTAGTTCTATATAATTCTCTATCTTCCCATTTCAGCTAAGACATGCTACATATGCGTATTTCTCCTAAATCAAGGCTTGTGTAAAATGCTAACTACATGGTTACATTACATTCTCTATCTGAGCATTTAAGGTAAGACATGCTACATATCTGCACTGAACTAAAAGACATTTGCGGAAAGAGACAATGACATGGTTAAATTGCATTAGCTAATATGTTCCCATTTCAGCTAAGACATGCTACATATGTGTATTTCTCCTAAATCAAGGCTTGTGTAAAATGCTAACTACATGGTTACATTACATTCTCTATCTGAGCATTTAAGGTAAGACATGCTACATATCTGCATTGAACTAAAAGACATTAGCGGAAAGAGACAATGACATGGTTAAATTGCATTAGCTAATATGTTCCCATTTCAGCTAAGACATGCTACATATGCATATTTCTCCATATTCAAACCTTGTGTAAAATGCTAACTACATGGTTACATTACATTCTCTATCTGAGCATTTAAGGTAAGACATGCTACATATCTGCATTGAACTAAAAGTAGACATTAGCGGGGGGAAAATATATGGTTAAATTGCATCCTATAGCTGAACATTAAGCTTAAATTTTAAAACTACAGTGGCAATTGTCACAATAATTAACCATGTTGTGCACAAATACTCACCAACGAGATAACCAGGGGGCATTTGTCTTTCCTCAAACTGTCTCCACAGGGACGACAGAGAGAGGATGTGGGCATCATGACAAGCCCCTCCAAAATTCGCACACACATGCATAATCCTCATCTGTGCGTCACAAACATACTGCACGTTAAGGCTATGAAAATGTTTGCGATTTCTGAAGGGCGAGTCATCAGTTGGAGCACGCAGCGCAATGTGGGTACAATCTATGGCTCCCAAGACATTGGGCATTTGAGCAATATCAAAGAATTCCCGCTTCAGGCGCCTCCAATCACCATCATTCTGTGGGAATCCTATGTAATGCTTACTGATACGTACCATGGCATCCAGAAAGTTATCAAACACCACAGAGAATGTACCTTGAGCCAGGCCATGCATGTACAGTTGTCCGGATTGAAAACTCCCGGAGGCCAGGATGTATAGACAGCTTAGCATCCTACTCATGGCGGGAACAGCAGTCCTTATTCTTATATGTGGCTCCAAATGAGGTTTAAGAAGATCGTAAAGGCCAATGAGCTGTTCGCGATCGAGCCGATACTTATCAAAAACCTCAAAGTCACTCATGTTTTCCAAGGTGGGTCTCACCCTGTAGACACGAGGACCTCGAACCAGATGACCCCTTCGTCTCAGTCTGAGCCGCCGAGGCTGCCTGATTCGACCAACAGCTAGTTCGCCAATAGCAGCACCAGCAGCGTCTACCATGTCATCGTCATCCATCTTTCAAAACAGCGTAACAAGGTAAGCACTTGATCTGATGTGGATCACAAGTGATGCATTGGCCATGTTGTTTGGGGGATTTATAGTACAATTAGTCCAATGGTAGTGAGTTTGTAATGATTGCTAATTGTATTCACTTGTTTGTATGTGAGCGGCGCGAATGCTTTCACAGTGGGCGTTTTTTGGTTGTTTGCTGAAATGTTAGTTTCAAACAATGATTCTCAATGTGAAAGTGTCAAATATCACACATACAGTGCATGTTTGTAATGTTTGTTCATATGCGTAATCAATATTTCTTAAACGCGATCTTATAGTAACAAGCACACGTCCAGGCTAACATGAATGAAAGTGCATAGTTTTGTATAATGTGCATCGAATGTGATCGATCAATGTTGCTGCAATATTGTTTGTAAACGATAAAGTAACAGCTGCCATCTGTAGTATTGTATATATAAGTGATTGCCGAGCTGTAAATATTGTACGCGTCCCTTTAAAATTGCAATAATAATTCCTAACTTCCCGTCTGCCATCTGTAGTATTGTATATATAAGTGATTGCCGAGCTGTAAATATTGTACGCGTCCCTTTCAAATCGCAATAATAATTCCTAACTTCCCGTCTGCCATCTGTAGTATTGTATATATAAGTGATTGCCGAGCTGTAAATATTGTACGCGTCCCTTTAAAATTGCAATAATAATTCCTAACTTCCCGTCTGCCATCTGTAGTATTGTATATATAAGTGATTGCCGAGCTGTAAATATTGTACGCGTCCCTTTAAAATCGCAATAATAATTCCTAACTTCCCGTCTGCCATCTGTAGTATTGTATATATAAGTGATTGCCGAGATGTCAATATTGTACGCGTCCCTTTAAAATCGCAATAATAATTCCGAACTTCCCGTCTGCCATCTGTAGTATTGTATATATAAGTGATTGCCGAGATGTCAATATTGTATGCGTCCCTTTCAAATCGCACTAATGCTGAATAACTTCCGGCTGTCATCTGTAGTATTGTATATATAAGTGATTGCCGAGCTGTCAATATTGTATGCGTCCCTTTCAAATCGCACTAATGCTGAATAACTTCCGGCTGTCATCTGTAGTATTGTATATATAAGTGATTGCCGAGATGTCAATATTGTATGCGTCCCTTTCAAATGGCACTAATACTGAAGAACTTCCGGCTGTCATCTGTAGTATTATATATATATATAAGTGATTTGCGATCTGACAATATTTATTAATTGTCCCATTGAAATCGCCTTAATAATGCTGTTCCAAACTGTTATTTACGTATATGTTGTATTGTAGTATTGAGTGTTAAAGTTCCGAAAGGGGCGGTACAGTGGTGAATCTGTGATGTGTATGGTTGAATCTTCTAATGACGTCATGATATTATTACCCTGCCTATGTAGTTCATAAATCCTCATTGTGTTGTTGTATTGTGCTACATTGTTATTGTGTGCTGAATAAAATCTAAATGTGTGCTTTGTGGTTGCGTGATGGGTGATGCGTGTTATGTACATGTACGTATATATTGTGATTGTGTCCCACATATGCTGACTTGTATATAGCGGTCTGGCATTGTTGTTCCTTCCCATAAAGTGACATCTGTAATCTGGTGTACTGATGTTCTTGTTGTACGTAATTCCTAATGGTTTCTGGTGATGGAATCATGATGTTAAAAGTAAATTAAAATCCATATGTTGTGTTTTGTGATTCCTCTAGAGAATGTAATGTGTTTGTCCACCATCATTTGAATGCACATGTATGAGTGAATGTTAAAAGTAATGTATGTGCATCCATGACTGATCATGTGTTAAGCCTATGTAGATATGCTGTTGCTGCAAGCATATGAGTTGAATAACTGAAATGCAATAATAAAGGTAAATGAGAATTGTTTCCCATTGTGTAGTGTTTGTGAATCCTGAAAAGTTGACATTATTTTTGTGTCCGTTTAAATGTAATCTTTTTAAAACTTAAATTTTGTTACTAGTGATGTTGAATTGTAGTTGATGTAATATAAAATTCTGAAAGAATGTAATGGTGTTGTGAATATTCAAACAGTAAAATCCATAAATCCACCATAGGGAAATAGTCATTTCCTGATCTATTTATCATAGCTGGGTCTAACGCATGAAATCATGTCTTTTCTTGCGCTGGTATTTGGAGTTTTTCTGTCTACGCTATTTGCGTGCGTTAGGGAAATGAGGGTTTCACGTGCACGAGCACGTCTTCCCAATAGAAGTCAATGGAGGCTCTAAATATTTCTAATTTTTTTTTTCTAAGACTGGTTTTCCTCGTAAAGTGAGTGACGTCATGAGCTTGTGTGAAAAAGTAACTAAATCTTGTTCTTTTTGTAATAAATAAATATTTTGTGTATGTCATGTGGTGTATATTGTTTGTATGCATCGATGAGTGTATGTTTGTGATAATGTTATTAGTTAGATGTAGGTATTTGAGGGTCTTTTCCCGTGTGTCAATGTAAGTCAATGGGAAAATGGATTTGTGTTGTTTTTTTTCAAACACCCGAGATCTCGCAACTTTAATCCTTTGTATTTTGCAGAAAAATTATTAAATATGAAAAATAAACATAGTGTAGTGTTTGTATGACTGTAAGTGTAGTTTGTGTAATATTTTTTATTTGATTCGTGGATGGTTTTTTTGTCGGTATATGTTTACTACTGGGTCAGAGGTGGCGGTAGAAATGTGAGCGTTAGGTTTTTTTTGAGTGTCGGTAACTGAACTCTAAATACCGGAGTACGTAAGAAACCCGCGTTAGGAGCCTCTAAGGCTGGTTTTCACGGCTAACGCCGAACTCCAAATCTAGGCCTTAGATTTTTATTTTTATATGTAAAGAAAACCTGATAGGCCACTTATTCCCTACATATGCCATATACTCAACATAATAACAACTAACTTGTGGTTTCCAGACAATGGCTTCTCAATAGTGATATGTATAAAATATAATGTATAAAAAGAGATTTGCACATGTATGAAGACAGAGAACTCTGGTCGGTGATCTTATGTATAAGACATACCTCATGGGTCAGGGCTTACTCAATTGATATTGCTATAGCAAAATAATATCCTTTGTATCCCCAAGACCTAGTATTTAGAAAATATCTTCTCATAGTGCACTTAGGTAACCAAAGGCTAGTAATAGGTGAGGAAAGGGGGTTAAGACAAGGTCTTATTGGGGTCTCTGCAGAATAAATATATAACATGGACCAGTAGCTCATAAAAATACTGATTTAAGTTTAGTATATCGTTAAGAATTTAAGGTCTGGGGGGGCGGAGCCAAACACCGCACAGAGCAGTCGCAAACTTTCAGTGCTCCTTCGTATGTGCTAGCTTTAAGTTGGTAAAAACACCCAAAGGACCGTTCTCTTTCTCTTTTAAGAGACATTTCAGCAATTACTCAGCTGCCGTGCTCCTGTTAACTGCAATTTGAGCCATCGGGTGACTTTTAAGGAGCTGACTTAGGCCGCAGACCATAGGATCCTCAGAGAAGAGGAGCTAATCCTACCCAGAGACCGGAGGGTTCAGCACTGCCTTCACTGTTGCAGCATATCGCATTTAGCTCCGGAGGCTCGGGGATCCGCTCCGGAGCTCATCTGAGGACATAGCAGCTGCCGCATTCAGAGATCCGCCTGAAATAACGCAGGGGACATTCCTCCGGCACTTCAGCAGAGACGGCAAATGTGAGTAGCACTAGGGCGAGCATCGCCTGAAGATATATTACACCAACCCCTCCACTAACCCTAATTCAGCAGAAACGCACCCACCTTAAATCTTGCCTCCTGTGTTTCACTGTTATCGGGTGCCTGCCAGGTTAAGGCGCGAAAGCGCCATCTTGGATTTTTCTCCCTTTCAGTGAACTCCCGGTGCTAAATGTGACAAGTAACGCTGAGCAGCTAAGCCCTAAAATATCAGCATCTGACCTCAGCTCAGCCATAAACAGCTAGTACTACGGTCCCTGTGGATATACAGAAAAAAAAACAAATCAAAAAGGTGTTTCTAAGCCCACTCTCCTCCACTAATTAATATGCACCATAACATTAGTGCCACGTGGGAACTTAACTCAGGGTGGGCCTCCACTGGCCAGTACTAAAACCGCAACTGTGTATCTTTAGGTTTCTCTATGCTCACCTGACATATCAGGGAATTACACAGTAGAAGAGCTGCACGTACACCCTTTTTGGGCTTGCTTCCCCTACAACTAGCTAACACTTCAGTCTCAGGTGCCTGGCTCAGGGGCACAGTTTAATACCTTTAACTAGTATACCTCTACATGAGTTCATTTTATAGGGAGGAAAACTACAGTTAGAGCACCTTGTGATATCACACAGCTCTTAAAGACAAGAAGTACAGCAAAAACCGCAAAAATTGTTAATTATCATCAGCCTTTTAACCTTTTTTAAATAAAATCTGCAATAGTGTGTTATTGAGGCCTGAATTCCTCGCAATTCAACACTGTTTCTAAGACTTTATGTATCTGTTCTCCAATTAGATGATAACTACTTTATAAACACTATGGAATAAAACAGCTTGGCCGTTTCAGCCTGTCTACCACTCAGTGTTATACCACGTAACTTTAGTATATAGGTTCAAATAAGTCCGCTTCTGAAGCAGCAGAATCCCTGTGAAATCTTAGCTATACAATAAATATTCCGTCTAATAGCATGTCACAGTCAGCCAGGAAAAAAAATAAACAACTTTTACTACCAAAAAAGACTGTGATTGATCATTTTGGGCCCCTATGTACAACATCTCAGCTTAGTGACTCTGAATCCCCGGAGTCGCCGAAAACCGAAACCTCTGAACTCACGCTGGCAGCCATGCAAGATATCCAGCAGTCTTCACCAACTACAGTTACTCCTACTTTCATCATGGACTCCCTGAAATCTCTACTGGATAATCACCATGCGTCATTCACGGCTAAACTCACAGCTTCTACTGCTGAGCTGAAAAGAGAAATTTCGTCTACAAATGAACGCATTGATTCCCTTGAAAGATGCCAAGAGGATATAACTTCTGAACAATCCAATCTACTAAACTTCGCACAGCGACTCTCTGATTACTTTGATGTAGTAGAAGATAAAATTGCCAACCTGGAAGACAGGTCCAGGCGCAACAACCTGTGGATCCGGGAGGTGCCTGAGACCGTCTCCATGTCTGACCTACAGCCATTCCTAAGGGAATTGTTCCATCTCCTAGCACCTCCAACCTTGAAATCAGAAGACCTGATAGATAGAGCCCATCGCTCGCTCAAACCCAAGGGCCTGTCTGAGGATCAGCCGAGAGATATAATAGTCCGTATGCATTACTACACTTATAAAGAAAGAATCCAAAGGGCCCATTTCCAGAAACCAGCCTTACCTGATAAGTTCAAAAACATACAAATATTTCCCGACCTGTCTGCAAGGACTCTACAAAAAAGAAAAACCTTTGCTGAAGTCACCTCTATTCTCAGAAAGAACAACATTAGATACAGATGGGGTTACCCCATAAAGCTACTTGTTTTCAGAAATAACCAAGTTTTCACAATCTTGAAGCCAGATAAAGGATATGAACTCCTACAACTCTGGAACCTGCTGCCTTCTCGCAAAGAGAACCTGCATCCTCAACACAGCCAACTAAATGCCTCAGCAGAAGAATGGCCAACTTCTTCCACTTCCACCTCCAGTGGCCGCCGGACCATCACAAGTCACACAAGAATCAGTTACCCAAACTGGTCCCCAAGAAAGGTGCAAGACCCTACTCAACGTAAACAACTAGAAAGACCCGACTGGTCTGCACTCCCCCGGAGACATAGATCTGGCTCACCAACAGCCTAAAGCCTCCCGCATGATTTGAACTTTGTGCTCTGCATTAAAAGACTATGTTGCAGCTTCTCGTGGCTGCCTGTGTGAAATATTCTAGCAAGAGTGTCTTAAGAACGATAAGTATACTCCTAATTATGTTACACATTCTTATGTTTCAGTTCTCTTACATGTTGTTGTTATTGCCAAAAGTTTGTGAGTTTGTCCTTTTTAGAGAGACTTTTTACAACCACACCTACAGCAGAGACTTTCCTATGGACCTCATTTCAGGCCTGATGGGGTTCCAATGGCTCACGTCTCACCAACCTAAACGTTTGATTGTCTTGTAGATTATTAACCAGATATTGTCTTTACTGTGTTAACTGCTATTCTTGCTAAAGTTTAATTGTATAGTATGAACCTTACATTACACTCCCGCATACAGTGATTACATTACACACGCCTTCACAAAAAACATAAAACACACCTTAGGAGGACGTCAAGTTACAAAACATCTGTGGCAGAGGTGCCAGCTCGACTTACTTAGGCCATACACTCACTAAACAGCGACTTCCTTCTCACTATAGAGTTTAACTTATCAAACTTCATAACCCCACTCACATTCTCTCGAAACTCCGTTTAGAGGACATCAGCATACATTACCCTTAAACCTGCTAGAGGAAACAACGAGATTATGTGAGGAGACACCCGGACACTTGACAAAAACTCACGGACACACACTTTAACCAGGTGACCTTATATACTAACATAGACAATAGTATAGCTGCAACTGGACATGTGCTTGGACTACACGCTACATTTCCTTGGTAACAAATGTCTAATACTCAAAATGTTGAGGTGTATAGTCTAATGTTTATTGAATGTTTATTTCATGCATAGTATTACTTTTTTCTTCTTTGATGTTCTTTTAGATATGTATTAACACTGTCAGTATCGCCCTTATAAACCTTAGCCACACCACAGGACAGGCGTATTGGCCTCCTCACCGAACCTATCTAACTTTATAACTATATATAAATGCCTTCCCCCCATAATCTCATATCACAACTCATATACCCTTACTTACTATCATTTATTTCCCACAAGGAACCTCCTCTTTTGAGGGGGACTACCTAAGCGGTTTCTCTCGACTATACCGCAACTACTAGAAACGCTCTACTCTACAGCCTTGAATATTACACTTTGCCCTCCAGGAGTAACCTCCCCTTAACTCATTTCATCTCCCCAGCCGTCCTTCCCCTCAACCCCGTATCCCTCCCTCCCTGTTTCCCTCCTTCCTAATCTCCTTCCCTCTTTTTTTTTTTTTTCTTCCCTCTCCTCTCTTCTCTCTCTCTCCTCCCTCACTCACTCTCCTATTTAGCAATTAACACTATCCTACTATGGCGCTAACTTATACCTCCCATAACGTCAGAGGCCTTAACACACCAAACAAGAGAAGCAGACTTTTAAACTACCTTGCCCACGCCAAATCAAAGATCGCTTTTTTACAGGAGACCCACTGGGCTGAGGGCTCACCCATCCCACTACGTAGTAAACTATACCCAATAATCGAGACAGCCTCCTCCCCGGGGAAATCAAAAGGTGTAGCGATCTTAATCCACAAGACAGTCTTATTTGAAAGAATCAACACCTACAGAGACCCTCTAGGCAGGTATTTAATTATTAACTGTAAACTGGATGATGTCCCTTACACTTTGGCTAACTATTATGGCCCGAATTCCGGTCAAATCAGGGCACTTAGAAAATTCTTGAGGACTCTAGCAACCCACAAGACCCAAAACCTCTTACTAGCAGGGGATTTTAATATGCTTCTGGATACATCCCTAGATCGTAGATCCCCAAAACTCAAACCATGTGACTCCCAGACCTCCAGGACTGCTAAGCAATTCACCAATCTTATTGCCCAATACAACTTATTTGACGCTTAGCGGTCCCATCACCCCTCATCTAGAGATTACTCCTTTTATTCTAATGTCCATAACACATACACTAGAATAGATTATATTTTCTGTGAACCCCGTCTGTTAGATCAAATTCTATCTGTACACATACCTAGCTGCTCCTGGTCAGATCACTGCCCGATTCAACTAACTATGAGAGCCCCACACTGCTTGATGACTAGACCCACTTGGAAGCTACCCGACTTCCTTCTATCATCACCTGAGAGAGTCACACTCATACGCCAGGAGATCACTAATTTCTTAGAGATAAATGATAATGGAGCAGTCAGTGATTTCTGTCTATGGGGGGCTCTGAAAGCTTTTCTCAGGGGATTATTTATCAAATATAAAGCGGAACATAAAAAATATACGGGTGGGACCCTAGCCCAACTACACACTACTCTTAGAGACCTGACTTCTTCCCATATGACCTCACTTGACCCTCACATCCTATCCCAAATCGAAGAAGTTAAAACGGAAATAGAAGCCCTAGAAAATAAGAGATATCAAGACCAAACCCGTCATTTTAAGCAATTGTTTTATGCTAAAGGCAACAAAGCAGATAGGCTATTAGCACACAAACTTAGACAGAAAACAGCAGAGGCGCGCATCCCATACTTAAAAACTTCACAAGGCACAGTCAGGTTGCCTAGCAATATAGGCAAAGCTTTTGCCGCCTACTATTCCTCCTTGTATAACCTGGGGGATTCCCCAGACTCCCCCGCGCCATCTACACAACAAATTCGGGGCTTTCTAGACTCGCTATCTCTACCAACCTTAACTGATTAACAGAGATCCCTATTGGACTCCCCTTTCAGAGTAGAGGAAATAGTCTCAACTATCAAAACTCTAAAGGGTCATAAGGCCCCAGGCCCAGATGGGTATACTGCCCTCTTCTATAAAATGTTCCTCGCACAGCTCTCCCCACTACTCACAAGAGTTCGCTCATTAGCCAGACAGTCAGGTTCTCTCCCCCCTGAGTTCTTAGAGGCCGTCATTGTAACCATCCCAAAGCCTGGGAAAGCTCCCAACATCTGTGAACACTTCAGACCCATATCCCTGATCAACTTAGACATAAAACTTCTGGCCAAGCTTGTGGCCTCCAGACTAAACCAAGTCCTCCCTTCACTTATTGATAGAGACCAGGTGGGTTTCACACCTGGCAGAGAAGGACCTGACAACACCAGGCGAATTCTCAATATCTACTTTGAGGCCAAGAGACAGGGTATCCCCTGTACCACCCTAGCACTGGACGCTGAAAAGGCCTTCGATAGGGTGAATTGGGCCTACCTATTCGAAGTTCTAGATAAATTTGGTTTTCCCCCATATTTCCATGCCTGTGTCAAAGCACTGTACTCTGCCCCATCGGCATCCGTGAGGGGCCTAGGTTTCCAGTCTCCTAGGTTTCCCATCACAAATGGAACGAGGCAAGGCTGCCCCTTATCCCCACTGATCTTCACTCTCATCATGGAGCCGCTTGCTGAGGCTATCAGAAACAACCCAGACATTCAGGGGGTTGAGATTGCGGGGACGGTTCAAAAAAACGCATTATTTGCGGATGATCTCACCATCTTCTTGGGTAACCCCTATAAATCCCTCCCTCTCCTTTTTAATGTCCTACGTACATTTGGGCAGGTTAGCTTCTACAAGCTTAATGTTAATAAAACAGATGCTTACGTCATTAATATGACACCCGAGGAGCTCTCGGTGTTAAAGAAGCTGTACACTTTTAACTGGTCCCATCAAAAGATCAAGCACTTGGGAGTTTACCTTTCCCACAATACTTCCACTATATTGGAGGCTAATTTTTACCCCCTACTACGGCATTTCCAGGAGAATGCTGTCAAGTGGAGTGTTCCATGCATCTCCTGGTTGGGACGCATAGCGGCATTCAAGATGGTCTTATTACCTAAGCTTACTTACCTGTTCCGCTCATTACCCATACCAATTCCTAAAACTCTGATTGGTAAATTCCAACACATATGCAATACATACGTTTGGTGGAACAAGCATCCAAGGGTATAATGCAGCAGCCCTTCCATAGTGGGGGTGCGGGCGCCCCCAACTTATTCTACTACCACGAAGCCTCCAGACTGGCCCACATCCTCCCATGGAGCGAGATCACAGTCCAATGTAAATGGCAGATATTAGAACAGGCCTCCCTCCCCGGTCAGCTAAGATTAGTAGACCTCATATGGCTGCCCAGACATGTCAGATCCTCCTACAAGATTCAGAACTTCATTGTTCTGCATGCATTACGCTTTTGGGATAGAATCCGCTCTTTGCCACAAATTGCCCCCCACCCTTCCCCTACCCACTCCCTCTCGGGCTTGCTAGCAGCCCTCAGGGACTCACATCCGCACTTGTGGCATGATCAAGGTATAAATTGTATAGCCGATTTATTCCCAAACGAGCGTTTTATCAAGACATCAGATTTCCTCTCTAAACATAATCCTCTGCAAATCTTACAATTTGAGTTTTGGAGGCTTCGTAGCTTACTGAAATCTTGGGGCTTTCTTGACAAGCCGCTTCGAGAACCTACGAACTGGGAGAGGAGATGGGCCTCTGGCATTAAGACTCCCCGGGCTCTATCAATTTCATACAGAGATCTAATAAACCCTCCCATTTTCTTCAAGTCAGCCTATATCATGACCTGGGAAAGGGATCTTCACTTTCATGCTGATCATGGCGATTGGTCCAAAGCATCCGCACTCACTAGGAGGGCTCTACATTGCATCACCCTATTAGAATTATACATTAAAATTTGCACACAATGGCACCTTACACCGTTGAGACTTTTTAAGATTTCAAGCCTGAACTCCCCGCTGTGTTGGAGGGAATGTGGAATGGTAGGGTCACCAGCCCACATTTGGTGGGAATGCCCAGCATTGAAGCCCTTTTGGGCTGAGATTTCGCATAGATGTACACAGCTTTCCCCCCTTCTAGGAACCGCCCCACAAACCCTGCTCTTCCATCTAGACATCAAAACATTGACTGCCCCGACAGACCTTCTTAGCATCTATTTGCTCACTGCAGCTAAGCTGTCAATAGCTAGACTATGGAAACAGAAAACACTCCCAACTTGAAACGATGTGGTCAAAATAATGACCTACCTGGAACTCATGGAAGGTCCAATTTTCAATCAGCAAAACAAATCACTTTTACACGCACAGGTGTGGGAGGTCTGGGAGTCACTCAGGTAGACCACAAAGGAAGGCCAGAAAACCAGCGAAAATTTTTCAGGCCCTTCATGGTATGGCAGACAGGATGACTTGCCCATTTAGGAGATAGAGCTTCTTACACCTCATGGCCTATTCTCCCCTTCTCTTTCCCCCTCTTTCCCCCAAACTTTTTTTTTTTTTTTTCTCTTCCCCCCTCCCTGTCTCTTTTCTCTTCCTCCCCCTCTCCCCTCTCCCCTCCCCCCCATAACCCCACCCATAACCCTAACCCATTCCATTCCCCCCTTCGGTTACTCCTGTTGGTATCTAATTTACGACATGAAACGTGTCATAATTCTACACCTTGATGCTGACACAGTTTACATATTGCGTCACTTCGCTCATAGGATTTAAATCGTATATAACATGAATAATGTGGTTTTCTAAATGGACCCTTTAGGGGTCTATCCTATTGTAGACATACGTACTTGAACCCTTGAGACTACAGTATAATAAAGCCATGAGAGGTCCTCTGGGCCCGTAATGTATGTACTCTGGAATGATTGACAAGTTTTATTCCTATGTCTTGCTTAGTTTGCTTATTTCTTTTTCCTATTTAAAAGGGTAAAACTTAAGGCTGTAACCTTTGACTACTCCCTGTTTATGCATATGTTCTGTATCCAAATGTATGTTTGCATCTTATGCTTGTATGCCGTAATTTAACCACAATAAAAATTATTTTCAAAAAAAAAAAAAAAAGAATTTAAGGTCTGTAGAATAAAATAACTGAGTCCTCTTAAGGTGGAGATTAGTACAAAAGAGAACTATAGTGAAAATAACCAACCTCAATAGACTTTTATCTAGTGCAGCTTTAGAAATCACCACTAAGAGTCTGGAATACACAAATTTGCAATAGATATTTATAATTTTTATGTCAAGTTGAAAAAACAGGGTACAAAATTATTTTAGATTGCTGTTTTGGTAGTAAAAATATAGTTGAATAACATTTAATAAAAAACATAAAGCTTAACAGAAACTAGTATGTTGCCCTATACTGTAGTTATAAAATTCTGAAACATCAAAGCCAGAGCTTTACAAATATATAAAACATTCACATAATAAGACTTTAATTATTCCAGAATTACAGTAATATCTGCAAGATGTAATGGTTGCAAGTGATAGCCATATCCACCATTAAATGACACAGAAATCATAGCTACACATGGGCTGATATATGAAAATCCTTCTGCTTTGATATGTCAACTGAGCGCTAAATACGTGTAATAAGCTAGGTAGCGTGTATTGAGCCCTTATAAATATCACAGTCGAGATGTACCCTGAACAGACATTATAGCCTGCCATAGTTACTGCTGTGTGTAAATTAGGTGAGGGAAATCCCTGCAGCAAACTGGAAGCAGCTAAGAAGTGTAGGTATAAAGTACTACATTTGTAATGACTGATATCGAGGCATGGTGAGCAGGGATAGGCTATGAAAAGTACATTAAAACACACAGCTATCATGCATACTCTTACAGAACCAGACGATTAAACCCTATTATAGCATAAACAAGAAAGTAATGTTAGAAGAACACATATAGGAACACATATAAATATTATTATAAGGGGTCTATATGAGCAGCACTAAACATATCAGAACCTTATATTGCTCCTTCATTAAGGTTAGTGCTGGGAATGGAAGCAAATATGAATACAAACAGTATATTATACCCTCAGCTAATGCACCCAGGTCTACGAACCAGGCATGACATTTCCAATGTTGTACTTAAAATAAACACCTAAGCATACTTTAGCAACTAAGTCCATCCTATGCTTGCCACAGAAGCATTACCCCTAGGCATGACCTAGTAGATCCAAACACACTGGTAAGTAAAGAGCAGCAACTCTACCAAGCTGAAACATAAGAAATCGCTCCAAGGTGACCAAGCTTGGTACAGGCATCTCGGTCCCTATCCAATGCCTACACGCTGATGCAGGAAGACTTTACAGCTATATCTGGGCAAGTCCTGTGGATCATAGCTGACAGCTCTGTATGGGCTCTTGAAGATCGCTGACCAGTGCACTCTCCTGCAAACCAGAGAATTCAGAGGGGTTGCCGTTTCAGCAGTTATCAACAGAGCAGCCAGGTCTGTAATGTAATGCCCAAAAGCAGCAGAGTTGTACACATGGGAGTCGGCCGCTCTCCCCTGCACAACTATGTGGCAGCCATCAAGAGGGCAGTTGTTGAGTGTGAGCAAACCAACTGAGTCACAAGGATCTCCCGGGTTTTCTTTTTGATCTTCACTACCCTGTAGCCACTCTATCTCCCAGCAGGGAGGCTGTTCCATGCATATATCAGTGTTGTCCCGTAGAGCAAGTGTAGCAGCAGTTCCGTTGCTAGCGGGCAGTAAAACATCACTTCTCGTCGCAGTGCTGCAACAAAGATCTATAAGACTGTCCAGCCTGAGGCATATTTTGCGCTCAAAATTTTCCATGAGGGAATTGAAAATAGTACCCAACGCCTCCATAGTAACAGATGCTAGCAGGAAATAAGATAGGAAAATAGCAGACCTGAAAGTCGGAAGTTGTTCCCAGTCTGTATAGATAGGACAGTTAACAGATACCTTCCATCTGTTCAACCCAGCAAGCCGGGAGGGAGGGGTGTTGTATCTGTAGTAGGCTGCCACCAGGATCGAAATGGTCCAGACCAGTCCACAAGAGATGGAATATCATAGAAAAAAACATATAGTCCTGTTCAGCACACATTCATATATTTGGTTATGTCACTTCTATATGCGGGTAATGCAGGATTCCCATAATAATGATTACCAAGTTATCTCTTGCAGCTTCAGGTATTGCAGCCTGTCATGGCTGCCGCCAGACACGTCCCCCGTTTTTGTTTTTTATTACACTTCCAACATGTCCAAACTATGTAGAAAATAAATACTAGTTCCCATTTTGCTAAAGAACTTATGATGTCAAAGCAAGTCAGTTAAGCAGTTTGCCTGGAAACTAACTATAACAACCCCAGCACATCTTAGGTAAACTTTTAACATTTATTACGTAACATACGGCATGGCTTAACATGCCTAAAGTGATTATTCTCATTTGCATCATACAACACTATACAGAGAAATATTGATTTTGATGTTTTAATTACAGTTTCCATGGTAGCAGGAATACTATCTGTAGTATGTGGTCTTTCAGAACAGCGGTCGCCAACATGTGGTCTGTGGACCACTGATGGTCCGCGAGAAGATGTTGGTGGTCCATGACACCATCAAGCAGGAATAAATCTTTTCTAATGGTGTCACCCCCATTGTGCCGCAACTCCTTACAGTGCCTGGCTTGACATCAGTGAAAACCGACGGAGTAGGAGTTAAATTACAATCTCCCTACGCATGTTGCGTAGTACTGCACAACTTGCATTGCTAGATTGTATTTTTAACTCCTCCCGCCCGGAGCACTGCTCAGAGGAAGATGCTTCCATTCTAAATCCAGCAGAGGTTGGTATAGTCTTGGCTTGAAATAGTGGAATTATAGTATATAAAAAAAAGAAAATCTTAAAAAAAAATTCCCTCATATTTGATTTATTTTCTTCCCTTTACCTGTCTCTTTATAGTATTTTTCCTAATTCCTTCAGATGGACTTACATCACTATTTGTCTTCCTCCCCTCCATCTTCTTTTTTTTTTTAAATTAAGTATTAATTATTTTTCATAGTAATAATTTTCCTGCCAACAAAGCCATTCCACCTGAATTCCAGCAATTGCCATCAAACAGATCAGCCATATCCCACCAGTATTATAGTAATTGCCAGTAACATTAGTTGTGGTTAGCTCACATCCATATCGAGAGCTTTCTCATATAAACTTAAAATTTATGACTCCAATGTCTGTCCATGATCATAAGTAGTTTTGAATAATTCCTAACTAACTTGGAAGTCTTGTGGTCCTTTTAAACATAATTTTATCATTTTATTTCCCCACTTTCTGCCTCTCTGTTTCCAGCTCAAAAGTTGGCACTCACGCTTCATCTGTCATTTGAAAGTATTCTCTCAGTTCTTTCATTCAGTTAGTTAATTCCAAAAAATAATTCTTAAAAATGTGTAAATATATACATAATGTAAACTTTGCTATGGTTATACTAGTTATGTACAGTATGTGTGTGTATATGTATGTATGTATGTATATATATAAATATATATATATATATATATATATATAGTATTGATATATACAGTATATATATATAAATATACTATATATATATATATATATATATATATACATTACAGAGGTTTGTAACTTTTAAAAAAAATTCATGTTAGTGGTCTGCGGGATTCAAAATTGTGAGTTTTGTGGTCCCTGAGGTCCGAAAGGTTGGCGACTCCCGTTTCCGAATATATAATTTTTTTGTGTTTTGTAATTTATAATACAACATTTCAACATGCCTATAAGCTTTTTCTGCAATAATGAGTTTGTCAGACATAGACGGCTAGATTACAAGTGGAACGCTAAATATTGCTTGTAGCGCTTCACTTTGTAATACCATCACATAATAAGCCGCACTGTAAAGGCACTTTAAAGTGCCGTTTTTTCTCTATCACCTCACTCCCACTAACTTTAAAGCCACAAAACTGACTAGTGCAGTTATTTTTTATTTTAAAAAAAATGCTATAATTTTTTTTTTAATAAAAACCTATAATGCCCTCTATTTTGAGGGCATTTGGGGCACTTTTAGAAAATTAACCAGAGATCGTATCTCTGGTTAATTTTGTGAGCACTAATTGTTATGGCTGGTTAATTATCGAGCAAATTTGCCCATTTGCGGGAGCGCAATAATGTAGAGCTCCATTTGTAATCTAGCCCTTAAAGGGACAGTCTACACCAGAATTGTTATTGTTTTAAAAGATAGATAATCCCTTTATTACTTATTTCCCAGTTTTGCATAACCAACACAGTTATAATAATATACTTTTAACCTCTGTGATTATCTTGTATCTAAGCCTCTGCAAACTGCCCCTTTATTTCAGTTCATTTGACAGACTTGCAGTTTAGCCAATCAGCGCCTGCTCCCAGATTACTTCACATGCACGAGCACAGTGTTATCTATATGAAATATGTAAACACCCTCTAGTGGTGAAAAACTGTTAAAATGCAATCTGAAAGAGGTGGACTTCAAGGTCTAAGACATTAGCATATGAACCTCCTAGGTTAAGCTTTCAACTAAGAATACCAAGAGAACAAAGCAAATTTGGTGATAAAAGTACATTGAAAAATTGTTTAAAATAACATGCTCTATCTGAATCCTGAAAGTTTATTTTGGCCTAGACTGTCCCTTTAAATCAAAGCAAAACAGACTGCTGTGACATCACAAGTCCTTTAGCAAATTGGGAACTAGAAGTTATTTTTTACAGTGTTTTGACACGAGTTGGAAATGTAATTCCAAAAAAAAAAATTAACTTCCATAAGAAAAAAATTGTAATGTATTTCCAAAAATAAAAGTGTACTTCTAAAAAATAAGATTGTACCTCCAAAAAAACAAAATTTTACTTCCAAAAAAAATTGTATTTGTATTTAAAGATTTGTATTCTAAAAAAAATAAAATTGGATTTAAATTTTGTTGTTGTTGTAAATTTAGATTTGTATTTGTATGTCACAATTTATGTACAATGTGATAAAGACTCACATACACTTGCCTTTTTGACAGCAATGTTATTCCATAGTATATAACATTAATATTATGCTAGGTAATATATTAAATTAATTAACTGTACTTGAGGAATTTGTTAATGTTTGAGTTATCTTAGCTACAGTAAGACCCCTCTTTACAGCACACCAATTTAAGGCATTCCGCTTATACATCAGTCTTCAGTTACGCCCATGTATGCTGGTCCCTCTGTTTTAGTGGTTTTTGCCAATGGTTTTAATTGATGATTTAATTTCTTTATGAATAGCAGATTTACAATTATTTCCTTATCTATGCTTCTTACAGTTATAAAAAAAAATATTATTGTATATAACTGCAATTGTGTGAAAATCACAAAACTAGAAGGTAAACTAAATAAATCCTATACATTTTCTTGATTTTATAATTTTACTGAAATTAATAAATTAGTCTTTGACTTTCTGGTGAATGTGATGTGTTAATCTCTATACTGTATCAAGATAGCCCGCCCTGGAGAAATGCCTATTTTGTAAGGGCATTTGACCCCAGAGCAGGGCAAGTTAGGAACCAATGAGAGATGATGGGGGGGTGGGTCCTCAAGGGAGTCCTTAAGGACGGTGAGCAGGAAGTGCGCTCATTCTTCTATCCGGACCTGACGGTGAAAGAAGCTCTGCTTCTTCCACTTCATCAAGCCAGGAGAGAACGTGAGGGGGCTTCCTGCTCACATGTCGTCGATACAGGACTTGGTTACGGCTGCTGCAGCTGCTGCCAGGGAGAGAGGCCCTCAGTGGCTACTGGAGCAGCTGCAGGCAGCCGGTGTCTTACCTGGTAGCGGAGCGGTTCCGGAGAGGTCCCCTGGGATGGATTCGTCAACAAGGGCTAGGCCGGTGCGGCGGTCGCAACCGCCAGAGCGCCTCAGCCCCACGGTACCCCCACGGAGAGGAAGGTCGGCGGTTTGTGCAGGAGGCAGCGGCGGACGGGCCAGAGGTGCGGCCCACAACGCAGACCGCAGCAGGAGATAGTGGTAGCGGAGGTCCACGTGGGAGGCGAGCCCAGGAGTCCGGTAGCCGGTCTTGAGGAGGAGGCACACGTCGCCGCACAGGAGGTGCTTACAGGTAAGCCGCTGGGCTATCGAAGAGAGCGGGACAGCGTGGCAGCAGACAGGAGAGAAGATCGCGCGCAGCAAGGGTGGAGACTGGTGATTTAAGTGGGAACAGGGATGCCGGGTGTGACGGCATGGGGGACAGGGCCTGGATGGAGGGATCAGCGTTTGCCTTGGCGATAAAAGGGGGGCCCATATGAGGCCGCGGGGCAGATGAGGTTGGTTGCGGGCGGGGGGGGGGGTCCCACATGAGGATGAGCACAGGTTGGCGGTACATATGTGGCCAGCCTGGGAGGGATCAGCACAGCTCTGAAAGCACGGGTGGGCTGAGTGAGGAGGCCAGGCTTAGTTTCTTTATGGCGCGAGGGCGGCACAGATGAGGCCTGATAGGGAAATGGCGTAGTTTAGCAGTCTTATAGGGCCAGACAGGGGCTTCGATTAGCCCATCAAAATGTTCTGCCGAACAGGCCTAGGTCAAAATATGCCCCTGTATACATGCACACACCTCTGCACTATGTTCCCTAATTCTCTTACCAAAAAAAAAAAAAAGTTTTGGCTCTGGATTCTAGCACAGAACCTCTAGTAACTACATGTTTGCCCTCTGTTGTGGACAATATTTGCAATATTTAAATGATTTAAAAGGCAGGAATGAGTGCATTAATCAATATAAAACAAATTTGCCCTGGAAAAAAGCATATCCATCCGGGGTTGGCTACTTAGATGCTGCAGGTTGCAAGCGGGGCATTAGGTGCAGGGGCTGGGGGAGGGAGGGGTAGTGGAGTTTGGATGGATTGGTAGGCGACAGAACGCATGGGAAGGGGGGGGGCCGCCAGGGCCCTTGGAACAGCGATGGCAATAACAGAGTGGTGCGCATGGCGAGGGATTAGGTAAGGTGGGGGAGGCCCAAGATCAGCAGGGGCGGGGGGTAGTAGTATGGGGGCAGCATGGAGGTAGTGGGACGCCACGAAAGGGGGCGTGCAGTGTTGGGTTGAACCCCCCCCAACCCCCTTCCCCCCCAACAACCCCCCACCCCTCTTCCCCCCCCCACCCCATTCCTTTCCCCTTGGTGTCAGGGTTCTGAGTTGACGTCTGCCTCAGCTTGTTGATCTTCCTTCTCTCTTTTATTTGTGATAGTTCCAGCGGCTTCCACCCCGCTTGCAGTGCAGAGACAAGAGCTTGTCAGGATTCGGGACAGGGACGGGGATTCCCTCATAATTGAGGACATCCCTAGTGATTTCGATGGGGAAGAGCACCTGGAGGCAGACACACGGGAGCAGCATGCAGCTGGCCAGGTGGGGGAGCTTGATGCCTTGGCGCAGCTTTTAGCTTCTGTTTCTCCTCTGAGGAGCGGAGGGCATAGGGAAATGGGGGGCAGTATTGCCAGGGGGGGGTTGGGTAGGGAGCGGGGGGGACTGGTGTTAATGCTTTGGATGTCCAATTGCAGGTGGAGACGGCGCAAAGGAGGGATCGGTCCCGCAGTGGACGGCGGGAGCCGATTCGGAGGCGGGGATGGTCCCGCTCACCCCCCAGGAGCAGAACAGAGGGCGAGAGGAGGTTGTCACCCACGTGGGCACGATTGGAGCGGAGGCCCGAAGGCAGGAGCGGGGACAGGCGTCGCTATTCCAGGATTAGAAGACGGACTCCTGAGAGGCGACGAGAATCGCCGAGAAGTGACGATAGGAGACAGAGCAGAGCTGGGGCTTCAAGGGACACGGGAGCTGAGACGGCGCAAAGGCTGGACACGGGGGCGCCGAGAGGTACCATTCCAGTTATTATTACACCACAGGGGAATGAGAATGTGTCACAGAGTGAGTTGTTGAGGGGTTTGAAAGATTTGATTGCGAAGGTGGAAGGCCAGGGGGGCCCTGCTGGCTGGAGCGTGAGTGGCGCGGGGGCGGTCGCTGCGCCAGTAGCCGTGGTTTCCACGGCTGGCCAGAATGAGACGATGGCGGGGGCCGGGCAAGGGCCGAGTGCTGCTGGTGCCGGGGCGAGCGCACAGGCGCCGTCCGGGGGTTCTGAGGTCGTATCCTTCAGGGTATCGGATGAGGCGTTGCGCAGGCCATGTTTATGTTCCATCGGCCCCCTAGGGTTGCACTTGGCGTCGGAGGTAAGGGAAAAAATATGGAAAAGGGAATTCCTTGAATTGTTCTCCCTCTTGCCCATTGATCAGTTTGTTGAACTGAAGGAGGACCCTAAAGGGGAACAGGGAAAAAAGGAGGAGGAGGAGGAGCGTAAGAAAAGGTATCGGAAGATTCCGAAAACCTTTTCCAATTGGTCCAGGGCATTTTGTATCTTTGCAAGCGTGACGGCGCAAAAATTCCCAGAACAGGGCTCCGCCTTGTTTTGTTATTACGATGAGATATCGGCGGCGTATCGTACTTACGGGGGGATGGGTTGGTGGAGGTACGACGAGCAATTCCGGCAGCGGATCGCCGTCCGACCAGACATGCGGTGGGACGATCGGGACATGGGGATATGGCTCGAGATAATGACGCCTTTGAGAGGATCACAGTCCTTTCGGGCCGGAGGGGGAGGGGGGAGCCATTCCACGGCATCAGGGAGCGGGGCGGCAGCGGCCCTTAGAAAGGGCCTCTGCTTCCAGTTTAACGATGGCCAGTGTCGCTTCGGAACATCGTGCAAGTATAAGCACGAGTGCTCGGGATGTGGGGGTGTGCACTCCTACTCGAAGTGCTTTAAAAAGGGTAAAATCGGGGTCAGAACCGGAGAGGTGGTTGTACAGAGCCAGGACGCCGGTGGACATCAAAAAGATGGTCCCGTGGCTAGAACGGTACGCTAAGGTCCGGGGTAAATGGGGGGACGCCGAGCTGCTCCTAACGGGCTTTAGCTCGGGTTTTTACATCCCCTTTCAAGAGAGGGAGGGAAATGAGGGGGCGGGGAATTTGAGATCGGCAAAGGAATTCCCGGAAATCATTCGGGAGAAATTGAACAAGGAGGTGAAGTTGGGGCGGATGGCCGGCCCCTTTTCATCCCCTCCTTTGCGTAACCTAAGGCTGTCCCCGCTGGGGGTGGTGCCAAAAAAGGCACATGGGCAGTACCGCATGATACATCACCTATCGTATCCAAAGGGCTCTTCGGTAAACGATGGGATTAACTCGGACGTAGCGGCAGTCCGGTACGCGTCGTTTGACGATGCAATAGCCTTGGTGCGGAGGGCCGGGGTGGGTGCCCTCCTGGCAAAAGTGGAAGTTGAAGCCGCCTTTCGTCTGCTGCCGGTCCACCCGGCATGTCACCACCTATTGGGGTGTTCTTTCGATGGCCAGTTTTTTGTTGATATGTGCTTGCCGATGGGTTGTTCCATCTCGTGCTCCTACTTTGAGAAATTCAGCTCATTTGTGGAGTGGGTGGTTCGGCAAGTCACGGGTTTGCAGTCGGTTGTCCATTATTTGGACGACTTCTTGTTCGTCGGGCCGGCTGGCAGATCTGATTGCCGGGCATTGATGGATGCCTTTTTGGCAGTGGCCAGGGAATTCGGGATTCCAGTGGCTGCAGATAAGTCGGAGGGACCATGTGTGGCCCTAAGCTTCTTGGGGATTTGCATCAATTCGGAAACCATGGAATGCAGCCTGCCGGAGGACAAGGTGTCCGACTTGTGCCGGGTTTTGCGGCTCTCCCTGGGGCGTCAGAAACTGACGCTCCGGGAGATGCAATCTTTGTTGGGCAAGCTAAACTTCGCTTGCCGGATCATCCCGGTTGGGAGGGTTTTTTGCCGTAGGCTTTCATTGGCGACGGTCGGTGTGAAGGAGCATTTCCACCACATTCGAGTGATGAAGAGCTTGAAGGAGGATATGTTTTTGTGGTTGAGTTTCCTCGAGGACTTCAATGGGCGGTCCCTGATACAGATGGACGGCTGGACTGACCCTGACGTGCATTTGTTTACGGATGCGTCTTGGGCGAACGGTTTCGGAGCTTACTTAGGTGGCAAATGGTGCGCCTGCCCGTGGCCGAAAGAATGGGCGGCAACTGGTTTGACCAAGAACTTAGTATTCTTGGAATTGTTTCCTTTGTGGGTTTCCCTGATTATTTGGCCGGAGTTAATGAGAGATAGGAAAGTGCTTTTCCATTCCGATAATATGGGTGTGGTTGCAGCGGTAAATTCTTTGACAGCATCTTCACCTCCGGTGGTGGTCCTCCAACGTTTGTTTGTGTTGGAGTGCCTGAGATGTAATGTTTTGTTCAGGGCTGTGCATGTGCTTGGTAAGACCAATGAAATAGCTGACTCGCTTTCCCGTTTCCAGTGGGACAGGTTCCGGGAGCTGGCTCCGTTGGCAGAGGACATGGGGTATCAGTGCCCGGGGGATGTGTGGAAGGTGGACTTCGGGGATTGATGAGGTTGGTTCGGGGGGCCCTAGCCGAATCCACGTGGAAAGCATACTCGCAGGTATGGAGAGAATGGTGTGATGTAGTGAAGCGATTTGGGGGGGCCATGACGGCCCAAAGCTGGTTAGCAGTTCTACTGGCGTGGATGGAACAGTGGAGTAGACAAGGAGTGTCAAGGGCTATGGTGAGACGGAGGCTGGCGGCGCTAGCATTTCTGTGCCAGTGCATGGGGTGGGAAGACGTTACTAAGTCGTTCGTGGTACGAATGGCTGCTAAGGGGCTATGTAGGGGTAGCAGGACACAGGACTCAAGGAGGCCAGTAGTCTTTGCGTTATTGCAAAAAGTGGTGGGGGCCTTGGACACGATATGCTTGGATGAATACGAGTTGGCACTTTTTAGAGCGGCTTATGTGTTAGCCTTTTTCGCAGCGTTCCGGGTGTCGGAAATAGTAGGGGCATCAAAAAGGGATGGGGGAGGTATTCAGCGGAGAGATGTTTGGGTCCAGGGACACAACCTGTCCATATGGTTGCGTTGATCAAAAACGGATCAAAGGGGTCAGGGAAGAGCGATTATGCTTCAAAAAATCGGGGGGGGCCTGCTGCCCAGTGGGGACCGTATCGGCGTTTTTGGCGGTGCGAGCGGAAGGCCCCGGCCCTTTGCTGATTCATAGGAATGGGGAATCGTTGTTGCGGTTTCAGTTTATTTCGGTATTCAGGAAAGCGTTGGGTACCTTGGGGCTCCCGCAGCTTGACTTCGGGTCCCACTCGTTCCGAATCGGGGCCGCCACCGAGGCGAGAATGCTGGGTATGTCGGATACAAGGATCAGAGGGATTGGGAGGTGGGAATCTAATAGTTTTAGATCTTACATCCGAAGTGACTTGATAATGTAGTATATCCTTTTTCCCATAGGATGGTGCGGCAAGGAATGTTGGATCATTGGCCATTCCTACATAAACTGGGCCAGGAAAGCGGCTATGACAAGAGATGGGGGGAGCCAACTAGGCTTCGATGAGGAGACCTTGCGGATACGTTTGTTTGGGTACCGGGGTCTGAGATGGGATCAGGTTATAGTTAAAATCGTTGAGTTTGCCAGGTTGTATGGCCCCCCGGGGATGGTGGTGTTACATGCAGGGGGCAACGATTTGGGCTTCATCTCTCAAAAAGAATTGATTGATCGGGTCCGGAGGGACTTGCTACGTTTATGGGAGCTGTTCCCTGGGCTAAGGATAGTGTGGTCGGAGATTGTACCTCGATTGAGGTGGATAGCAGCATGGGATGTGCGGAGGTTAGAGTTGTCCAGGAGGAAAGTTAATAGGATCCTGAGTAAATTTGTGGAGCGAAATGGTGGGGTGTCAATACGACACGTTGAGTTCGAAGGTGGTTCTGGGGAATGTTTCTTTTTGAGAGATGGAGTCCATCTCAATGAGGTTGGGTTACACTTGTTCAATTTTAATTTGAGAGAAGGGGTTGAAAAGGCCTTTGTGGGTGGCGGTGCCCGGCTATGAGCCGGTCTGGTGGCGGTGGGGCTTGCCTTCAGTAGTGGTGAACTTGCTGGGGTACCTCCTGCCAGGCAGGGGTGGTGTATTTCGGTTCCAGAGGGGACCTGTGGAGTGGAGAGTCATTGGGTTACATGGCAAGCCCCATGAGGGTTTTTTTACAGTTAAGTTATTTAGGTAGTTTATGTGTTTTGTTTACCTACATGTTAAAAGATTGTTAATAAACAAGCTGTGGCCTTTTTACCCCAACAAGTTGAGTTTGTGTCTTTATTTTAGGATAACGTAGTCCCTAAGTAGGGGGGTCAAGCCCGCCCTGGAGAAATGCCTATTTTGTAAGGGCATTTGACCCCAGAGCAGGGCAAGTTAGGAACCAATGAGAGATGATGGGGGGGTGGGTCCTCAAGGGAGTCCTTAAGGACGGTGAGCAGGAAGTGCGCTCATTCTTCTATCCGGACCTGACGGTGAAAGAAGCTCCCTCCCTCCCTCCCTGGATTTACGGTGTGGAGGCGAACTTTTCATGTCGCAGCTTGGCGGTTGGGCTTGCCTTCAGTAGTGGTGAACTTGCTGGGGTACCTCCTGCCAGGCAGGGGTGGTGTATTTCGGTTCCAGAGGGGACCTGTGCAGTGGAGAGTCATTGGGTTACATGGCAAGCCCCGTGAGGGTTTTTTTACAGTTAAGTTATTTAGGTAGTTTATGTGTTTTGTTTACCTACATGTTAAAAGATTGTTAATAAACAAGCTGCGGCCTTTTTACCCCAACAAGTTGAGTTTGTGTCTTTATTTTAGGATAACGTAGTCCCTAAGTAGGGGGGTCAAAGAATATTCACAGAAAAAAGGTTTTAAAAATCACTCCATAAAAACAGCAGCATTAATTCTTACAAAAGTAATTTAAACTTGTATTAGGCTGCATATTTTCCAGGCATTAAAGCATTTAAATATGACATGTTATTGTAATAAGAAATAACTTCACTTAAAGGCATAGGTTACAAGTATTGTGCGAACCCACACATAATTTTGACAGAACAACAAAAATATAATCTGATGTCCATCTGTATTTTGAATTTGGGAATGACCTGTAAAAATAAAAACAAGCTTTACATATACTTGGGCACTTTGTCGTGATTACATAGCGTGCAGCAAAACTTTAAAGGGATAGTCTAGTCAAAATCAAACTTTCATGATTCAGATAGAGCATGCAATTTTAATCAACTTTCTAATTTACTCCTATTATCAATTTTTCTTTGTTCTCTTGGAATCTTTTTAGACACCAATCATTAAGCACTACCCAGGTGCTAAACCAAAAAAATGGTCCAGATCCTAAGCTTACATTCTTGCTTTTTCAAATAAAGATACCAAGAGAACAAAGAAAAATTGATAATAGGAGTAAATTAGAAAGTTGCTTAAAATTGCATGCTCTATATGAATCATGAAAGTTTAATTTTTACTAGACTATCCCTTTAATTTGTAGAACTAAAAAAGTGAATTTGACCAAGGGTACAACACACTTTATTTCAAATTTAAGGTTGTGATGAATACTAAACAATATAATTTTTAATGGTATACACAGATTGATTTCTTCAGGAAAAATTATGCCATAAATTCTCATGTCAATGCAATTAACATCTAGATATTAAAATATTTGTCCATGGTCCTTATCAGACTGATTTGGTGTCACTACCGGCCCCTGGGATGCTCAGAACATATACTTTAATGTAATGAGACTTTTTATCTTAAGATATTTATATTTTACTTCTCTAGAAATCGATTTGGACTAGTTTGGTGCCCTCTGTTGAAATTTAGATTTTTGGTTTTGTTCATAGACTTTTGGAGCTGAAAGAGGGAAAGTCACAGTGTGCAGTTTATTTCCTACTCTTTTGTATTTTGTTTTTTTATTTACAAAAAATAAAGCAATGTGCTATCCAGCTTTTCCATGTTCTAAGAAAGATCTTCATATGACCACTTTCTGTCCCAAAGGAATATGGCAGAGTACTTTTTTGTCAGGAAGTGTTTTATTTAATCCCCTGATGCCCCCATGATGTAGGAGGTGGTTGCTTATTTAAAGACTATCAACCTGCACTACTGTGTGATTAGGCCCCACAAAGAGGTTAAACACACAGTAGAAGTACCAATTGGGAACAACAGAGAAGTAAAAAAAATCACTCCCCTGTTGCATCATATCCATATAAGTTTGTTGTATAAACAGAAATAAAATAATTTAAAAATAAATTACTCAGTTGGGTAAATTAAACAAGAAAAAACATGTGACCACGAACAATTATTGTGTGGGTTTGGCTAATAAGAAATATCCTATGAATTTTCTCATTTAATGGTCTGTAGTGTCTTTATAGACCCTTTAAAATGTTTCTTTAATGAAAAAACATCAAATAAATAATTATGTTAGATTTGTAAAAATAATTTAAATAATTAAGTCTGTTCAGCAATAGTGTGCCCCCTGTTAAAGGGACATGATACACTTTCAAGTTATAATGTGAATTGTTTTTTTTTTTTTTTTATTATTCTCTTTTTTCTTTTTTTTCCTTTCTTCCCCCTTTTTCTCTTTTTTCCTTTTTTTTTTTTTTTTTAATCATTTATTTTAAAGTCAGCAATAGAAAACAAAATACATGCTTAAAGAGGATATGAACAATAGATAGAAACAATTATACATATCTTAACAAATATAGCAAACATCTGTATATTTACAAATTCTTAATATCTTGCTGACATAATTTTCCAGTATATAAATCCAAGAATACAGAAGAAAAAGAAAAAGAAAGAGAAAAAGAGAAGAAAGAAAAAAAAAAAAGAAAGAAAAAAGAAAGTATATATATATATATATATATATATATATATATATATACTCTCTGCTCCGTCGTTCCCCTCCCCCCGTCCCCTCCACCCTCTGCGAGAGGTTTTTAGTACCATGATACAGAGAATATGTTACGTAAAATTAGACCTTCAAAGTATACAGATCTCTGAAATGCTTTGGTGAGTATATATTGTGTGGGGAGCGGATAGGTCTTTATTATTTTCAACCATTTGTTAAAGAATCATTGTATTTGCTTCTCACATGTACTACAGACATTATATTGCTCAAACATAATCTGTGCTTTGACCGCTTGTAGGAATAGACTAAAAGGGGGGATTTTATTATTTTTCCAATTTTTCAGGATTAGATTCCTGACTATTAAAGTAATAGTATTACTTAGGCTATGAGATACTGAATCTGATACCATAAAAAAAATATTTTTTAGATCAAAAGAAAAGTGCTCCTGTGTGCTCTTATTTAACCAGTAATTTACTTTGCACCATAGCTGGTTTATTTTTGGACAGTACCAGAAACAGTGAAATAAATTTGCTGAGGGAAATTGACATTTATAGCAATGTCCTTGCTGATCTAATGACCAGCGAGCAAGTCTTTTGGGTGAAATATATGCGTTATTGAGAGGTTTTAGATGAGATTCCTTCCAGGAGAAGGGAAGGAGCGCGTCGCTCACCCATTTAATGCTTTTACTGGTTGTTTCATCACCCATTTCGTCAAAGTGTTTAGCCCAGTATGCTGAACATTGTTCCATAATTAACTGGCCTTGTTTTGCAAGCAGTATTTTGTATAATAACGAGATTGAATGATTCCCCTGACTATATAAATTAATGTAGTCACCAACTCTATCATATTTCCCTGGCCAGGGCCCCATCTGCAGCTTTTCCTGCATAAAGTGGCAAATCTGTAGATATGCATAAAAAGATTTGTTCGGAAGATTATACTGTATAGCAATATTCTCGAAAGTGCGCACCCCAAATCCATCATCTAATAATTGTAGTATTGAGGTTAGGCCCTTACTAGCCCAGCTATTATATATTGTATATTGGAGTCCCGGCTGAAACTCCGGGTTACCTCTAATAGGAAGAAAACTAGATACGTGGAAGTTGATCTTTAATCGGAAACAGAGTTGCTGCCACGCTTTAACAATGTTATAAATACTGACCAATGTTTTAATTTTTCCGGGAAGTCGCATGTGGGGACAATGTAAGGCCGCTATGAGGGAGAAAGGCTTTATAAGCTCCTCCTCCGCTTTACTATTTGTTAGGTAATCGGCGGAAAGTAGCCAATCTACTCCAAATCGTGCAAGTATAGCTATATTGTATGTCTTAATATCCATGAATGCAAGGCCTCCAAATTCCTTAGATCTTTATAGACCCTTTAAAATGTTTCTTTAATGAAAAAACATCAAATAAATAATTATGTTAGATTTGTAAAAATAATTTAAATAATGAAGTCTGTTCAGCAATAGTGTGCCCCCTGTTAAAGGGACATGATACGCTTTCAAATTATAATGTGAATTGTTTAATTATAAATACAAAAAACATTTTGCAATATACTTTCATTATGTATTTTTGCCCCATGTACCTGTAATGTAATGGTTTATGCAAAAGTTCTATCATTTTCCTCATTTGGAAAAGCCAATCCTGACCTACTTCATGTGAAAGTCACTTCATACTGTCAGTAAGCCTTTCCTTGTTTCATGCATGTTATCACAAAGTCTCAGCTAAAGAGTTACAGAACGTTGTTGGTCATGTGATGTCTGAAACCTGCATTATAAAATTCTCACCATTGTGAAAACCCACAATATTAAATTACAGAAAATAGTGCAAAATAAAAAAATAAAAGTAAATTACAAAGTTGCTTTACTATACATGACTAATAGACATGTGTGTTTCGTTCCGAATTTAAATTTGGACGAATTTGTCAAATTCGGATCGATTTGAATTTCCGAATTACTGTAGCACCGAATCTAACGAATAAATCAGAATTAGTTTGGATTTATTCGTAACATTCGGATGGCCACGGACTAATCACAATTACACTAGTATTGTACTGTATATTAGGTTATATCACTCTGCTATGGGTTACACCTAATATTACAGTACATAATACTAGTCTAATACACAGCACATCCCACCTAACACATACCGGACTTCTGAATTTACGAATCAAATCTGAACTGAATACATCCGAATTGATTTGAATCTGAATGAATCCGAACGAATCCGAAACGAATGCATTCGGATGTATCCGAATTCGAATCAATCCGAAAACGAAATTTGAAAACATCCGAATCGATCTGAAATGAAACGAAACAAATTTTTTCGCCGCGCACAAGCCTAATGACTAAACATTTTATATTACAATCTCAATGTGTGTTATGTATCTTTGAAGCATTGAAATGCTTAACTTGCCAGAGCACCAGTTTTTGATTTAATAAGCTACAAAGGTCTTTTGAATTAGATACATCACATGCGTAATTTCGGTAAGGAAAATGAAACATTTATTCAGAAATGTAAAGGCCCTTATATCAGCACTTTTTTGTCGAGGTTCAAAAGAGATTGTACACTTTGGCCACCTCATTGTCAATCAATTGTTGCAGCATATTACACAAAAGTGTGTTCGGATCCTTTCCTCCTACACTCCCGAGGACTCTTATCTGCAAAATAAATAAGACACACACAGTTAATGAAAGGTATAAATAATGTTTCAATATAAATGTATAACACAAAGATTTTCCTCTCAAAATAATAATTGTAACCTGCATTATATAGCCTTCAAAACACTGGTGCATAGGCCCTCACAGGATATGTGCATATGCCTCAGAAAAAAACTGTAATAACTTTTACTGGAAGCGTTTTTGCTAATGGAAGTATTATACAAAAATGCTTCTATTCTAAATTTAAATGCACTTATGCACATTTCAATTTTGACCGTTTTATCCCTTTAAGTTTAGAGTCAGAATTTAAAATACAATTAAAATGAGCCATCTTAAAAGGATTATCCAGCCAAAATTGAAATGTGCATCACTGCATTCCTATTTTGAATAAAAGCATTTTTGCAATACACTTACATTAACAAAAAAGGCTCCTAAAAAACTCTCAACAGATACACTGTTTAAAATTACTGTTTATGTTGTGTACTTAAGTATGCTTCACATGCATGCTGTTTATGTTGTGTACTTAAGTATGCTTCACATGCATGCTGTTTATGTTGTGTATTTAAGTATGCTTCACATGCATGCTGTTTATGTTGTGTATTTAAGTATGCTTCACATGCATGCTGTTTATGTTGTGTATTTAAGTATGCTTCACATGCATGCTGTTTATGTTGTGTATTTAAGTATGCTTCACATGCTTGCTGTTTATGTTGTGTATTTAAGTATGCTTCACATGCATGCTGTTTATGTTGTGTATTTAAGTATGCTTCACATGCATGCTGTTTATGTTGTGTATTTAAGTATGCTTCACATGCATGCTGTTTATGTTGTGTATTTAAGTATGCTTCACATGCATGCTGTTTATGTTGTGTACTTAAGTATGCTTCACATGCATGCTGTTTATGTTGTGTATTTAAGTATGCTTCACATGCATGCAGTTTATGTTGTGTATTTAAGTATGCTTCACATGCATGCTGTTTATGTTGTGTATTTAAGTATGCTTCACATGCATGCTGTTTATGTTGTGTATTTAAGTATGCTTCACATGCATGCTGTTTATGTTGTGTATTTAAGTATGCTTCACATGCATGCTGTTTATGTTGTGTATTTAAGTATGCTTCACATGCATGCTGTTTATGTTGTGTATTTAAGTATGCTTCACATGCATGCTGTTTATGTTGTGTATTTAAGTATGCTTCACATGCATACTGTTTGTTGTGTATTTAAGCATGCTTCACATGCATGCTGTTTATGTTGTGTGTTTAAGTATGCTTCACATGCATACTGTTTGTTGTGTATTTAAGCATGCTTCACATGCATGCTGTTTATGTTGGGTATTTAAGTATGCTTCACATGCATAATGTTTGTTGTGTATTTAAGTATGCTTCACATGCATAATGTTTGTTGTGTATTTAAGCATGCTTCACATGCATACTGTTTGTTGTGTATTAAGCATGCTTCACATGCATACTGTTTGTTGTGTATTGAAGCATGCTTCACATGCATACTGTTTGTTGTGTATTTAAGCATGCTTCACATGCATACTGTTTGTTGTGTATTTAAGCATGCTTCACATGCATACTGTTTGTTGTGTATTTAAGCATGCTTCACATGCATACTGTTTGTTGTGTATTTAAGCATGCTTCACATGCATACTGTTTGTTGTGTATTTAAGCATGCTTCACAAGCATGGCAATTGTAAAAGCTGTCACAAAGGGACAACAAACAATGATAATTTCAGGTAATAGGTTTACCTACCTTTAATTAGTACATTTCATTGTTTTTTTAATCTAATTTTTTGCTGCATGTGTTTTTACTTCTTAAAAAGTTCCTCCTGTGATGCCAACGAAAATCTTCAACCCTTCCATCTGAGCCCCCTTTTCATCTCTCTTCAGATATGTGAGCATAGAAACCTTTGTCTGCACATAGAAGCCTATTAAAAACAGCACTTGTCCCTTTAATAATTCGTTTTTCAATATTAAAGGGAAAGTAACAAAAAAATGTTTGCTGGCAGGATTATTTCAATCATATTAAAAACATTTGTTTCCATCATGAATCATCACCGTTTTTTATATATTTCCCAGGAATTTTAATTGAAAACGGACTACTTTGAGGCCCGTTATGCAAAGCTTATCCCATTTACATACCCATTAAGTGTGTGCACTGTTCTTTTGCTACTGCTCATGGGTATTACGACATAACACATGCACATGGCACGTCACTTTAGGCAGAACAGCAAGCGTTCCATTAACTTAATGAACTACAGATGGAAGTTACTTGTGATGTCATAACCCTTCTTAAAAGCCTGTTTTCCTTTTCTTCCCTGCTTAGTTATTCTCAATCATGTTAGGAGTTGGACGTATTCCTTCTCTGCAAACGCTTGTTAGTATAAGGACTAAACCTGGGAGTTTTCCTAATCTCCCTGCAAGTAATTACAAACTGCTAAACTCCTCAGTTAAAATGACTTCATACTTATTCTTTATCTCCTTGTTTCTGTTTACCTTCAACTCCAGTTTCTGTTAATTTGATTTCAGCACAGATTGAATTCTACCTCTCAACCTTCTCTACATTCACTCTCTGGAAAGCACAACTTTTTCAGGTGGCTGCATTACAATCCGGTAACACCATCTATCATCTTGTGCAGCTAAATCTCTCCACTTAACATCACCGGAGAATTTCTCCACACGCTCTGTATTTTAAGTTTTCTTGCTATAATTTCCTTCAAGAGTCCGGTTTCTTTTCTATCCTCCCACATTATTCTACTGCAGCTCAATTAAGAGATTCAGTCGGGAGCTTCCCTTTACCTACCTTGAAGCATACACAGTTTCTAAGTGGCTGCCGTACCATCACAGCTGCAGGGGAAACAATCCTCATAGAACTACAGTTGTATCTTCAGTGCCTAAATTGAAAACTGACCATTCGCAGAGTTTCATGATTCATATGTTTCATCGGATCATAACTAACAAAGTATTGTTCCAATACTTACTACAAACTTGTTCATATTTGTTCTAGTAAGTTACAAAGTAACTAATTGGATATCGCAACATATGTCACAGCCATAATAAACACTAGTTATAAAAGGTTATTAGTAAATCTGCAGTCATCTTACTTCAGTGTTATTCTTGTAGTTATTTAAAGAAACAGTATGCTTTACCATTATCTGCAGTTGAGGTTCACAAAAACCTTACAAACCGCTGTGCATGTTACAGATAAAACTAAGCCCCATGAAAAGGAAATGGACCTAACAGATATGGCTACTCATCTGGTAAATTTAACTCAAAGAGTTGATTTTCTGGCCAAAAGAATGGTAGATTTACAAGCAGTAAATCAAACTCTCAAAAGTTTAATAAGAGATGCTTTGGTCCCCAGACCTACCACTTCTGAAACACCAGAACCATTCTCAATGGTCTAGACTCCTTCTTTACAGCAATATCTCTACTGTACAATGATCCAAACAAGCAATCGACAGCTGAATCTGCTATTCAATCTCTTTATTGTAGAATTCAAGCATGGGAGTAGAGATACAAAATGGAATGATATGTCTTTAGAACCAATTCAGGTTGGGTCTCTCTGAGACTCTAAAAGACGACCCCTCCAGAACATATTTGCTAACCCCTTTAGAGGCCTTGATAAAATTATGCATCTCCATATATTGTAGAATACGAGAGAGACAAGCTGAACAAAGTCATGCTGAATACCCTACAAAACAATTCACTCCCACTGTTATCCCTTTTGAGAAGTCTCCTTCACCTGTAGAAGCCATGGAGGTTTGTATAGCAAGAGGACTATGAACCCTAGAAGAGAAGTTGAGACTTAATCCCTCCCATAATGCCCCAACCTGTCACAACAAAAACAGGGTAAGAGATTTGCATCATATAGTATATTCTCAATATATTCTCAGTCAACAAAGATAAAAGCTTGTATATTAATATTACTCTGTCTTTGCAGTGGGACAGAAGTCGAATTCAAGCTGAAGCAATTATTGACTCCGGAGCCTGTGGTATAGACTTGTCTATTGTAACTAAAAATAAAATTCCCTGCATTAAAAATTCACTCTGTTAAACATTAGAGTTATTGATGGATCTATTATCACTACAGGTCCTATAACACATCATACAATTCCATTACACATTACAATAGCAGATAGTCATACTGAATATATCACATTTGATGTAATAACCACACCACTTTATCCCATAATTCTGGGTCTGCCATGGATCCATATAATCCCTTGGTTCAGCAGACCCCATGTAAATTTCTTTCCAATCACAATACTGCACAAAAATCTGTATTACAGGTTACAGCCTCACTATTCCCAGAACCATATCAGGATTTCTCCGATGTTTTGATCCTAAAGAGGCTGAGGCCTTGCCACCCCATAGGCCATAAAATTTCCCAATTGACATGATTTCTGTAGCTCCAATCTCCTATGCACATGTGTACCCGTTATCTCAACCCAAACTATTCTGTGAGAATATCTGGAAGAAAACTTACGCAAAATAATTATATGACCTTCCACTTCACCTGCAGGAGAAGGAATCTTTTTTTGTGAAAAACAAGGACGATTCATTATGTCCTATTATCGATTATAAAGACCTAAACAAGATCACTGTTAAAAACAGATACCGCTTTCCTCTCATCCCAGAACTGATTGAAAGATTACAAGAAGCCACCATTTATCCAAAATTAGATCTTAATGGAGCATATAATTTAATCAGGATAAAACATGAGGATGAATGGAAGACTGCCTTCAGGACCAAATATGGGCTGTTTGGGTTATGCAATGCTCCGGTCACATTCCAGTTCTTCTTAAATTATATTTTCAGGGACCTACTTGATGTTTGTGTTGTCATCTACCTCAATGATATTCTCATTTACTAAAAAGATATCACACAATACCATGTGCGATGGGTTCTTTCCAGACTATGAATTCATAAGTTATATGCCAAGTTAGAAAAATGTATGTTTGAAGTATCCAAAATACCTTTCCTTGGATACACAATCACACCTACTGGAATTTCTATAAATCCACCTACAATCAAGGCAGTGAGAGAAAGGCATAAACCCCATACCCGAAAAGCTCTACAGCATTTCTTCTGATTCACCAAATTTTATAGAAAATTTATAAAGAATTTCTTATCCATCACTAAACCACTCACAACACTCATCAGTACAATTACTAAGTTCCAATGGACCAAATAAGCTCAACAAGCTTTTGAGATGTTAAAATACAAATATATATATATATATATATATATATATATATATATATATACAGTATATCACAACACCATATTAGTAGTAGTTGATCACCTAACTAAAATGGCACACTTTATATCACTCACCTCTTTACCTAATGCTTACAAGACTGCTTCAGCTTTCATATCTATTATTGTAAAGACTTCAAGGATAGTAACTGACAGGGGTTCTCAGTTCACTTCTAAGTTTTGGAAGGACACATGTAAGACATTACATATAGATAGGAGATTATCAAGCTCATATCATCCCCAAACAAATGGTCTGACAGAAAGAACTAACTAATTATTTTTTTTTATTATTATTATTATCGGTTATTTATAGAGCGCCAACAGATTCCGCAGCGCTATAAACAAAGGCAGTACAACAAAACAATTTTAGGGATCAAATGGGTAGAGGGCCCTGTCAAGAGTCACACTGTTATATTCAGCTCTTAAGAAGGTGATCTACAAACAGCTAGACTCTCAGGCATACATGCTAAGGGGGTTCAGGGGATAGCAATGGAGGAGAGAAACTGGTATAAAGAAAGGTTAGTGTAGGTTGTATATATCCCTGAACAGCAGAGTTTTTAGAGAGCGCTTGAAGCTTTCAAAACTAGGGGAGAGTCTTGTGAAGCGAGACAGAGAGTTCCACAAGTTGGGAGCCAGTCTGGAGAAGTCCTGTAAAGGGGAGTGTGTTGTCTGGAGCAATAGCTTAGATGTTATCATACGCACCTACAAAATGAACGGTTGTCTCTCTTACCCCTGGCAGAATTTGCATATAACAACAACATTAGTGTCACCACACAAACCCCCCCCCCGCCATTATTTTTCAACTATGGGTTTAATCACTCATTTCTTCAAACCATTCCTACTACCTCATCTTGTCCATCAGTTTCAAACTACTTACGATCCATTCAAGAATGCCTAAAAACTTTATAAGAAAACATAAAAACTGCTCAGAAACAAAACAAAAAACTATTAGTGGAATAAGGAAACAAAGTAATCAGAGAATCAGGTGTAATCCCTACACGCTACTTACACGCTACCAAGCTAAAGTGGCAGGATCAGAAGCTGGCGATTTAAACACACTTGTATGGAAACGAGCTCCCGTAAGGTTAGATGTCTTCCAGGTTCTACCGCTCGCAGAGATTTAAATCAAATTTTAAGAATTGTTAATGCAGCTAGAAAAGAGAGTGAGTTAGATGTTATTGTTCACCTAGGTACAATTGATCTGGCTAGCAATTATTTTGTTGCTGTGCAAAAGGAGTTTTTAAACTAGGAAGTTGTTTAGATCATGTAGCTGCATCTGTATCCTTTTCTGCGGTTTTACCTGTGTATGGGCAGGAAGTAGGAAGAATACATAGTATTATAGAATTTAACTCTTGGTTAGAGAGGTGGTGCAGGGAGAGATTAGAGAATATATGGTTTTGTTAGCCATCAAAGCCCTGTTTGGCTTGATAGTAGCTTGTATAAGAAGGATGCTTTGCATCTGGATAATAAAGGGACAGGAGTATTGAGTAAAGAATTTTAATACTTTATTAGTAGCAATTTAAACTAAATAAGGGGGACAGTGTTACCATACCCATCTGTCCCCCAGTGCATGACAAGACAGTCAACCAAATTTTACATTCTTGATTATTTAAGAAAAAAAATATTACTTTTAAGAATAAGACTTTAAGTAATGTAGGCAGGGATTGTACTGACCATGAAAAAGGATTTGAGAATTCTAGAAATGTTCTACGTGCAATGTGCATAAATGCTCGCAGTTTAGTAAGTAAATTACCTGCACTTACTGCAATAATGATTCAAGATAAATTGGATTTAGTAGCTATAATAGAGACATGGTTAAATGATTCTCATGACTGGGAAACAGTCATACCTGGTTAAATCTTGTTTAAAAAAAGTAGAGTAGGAAAAAAAGGGGGCGGAGTTGCTCTGTACGTGAAAGAAAATATTTAAGTAACTGAAATTGTAGAAAAAAATGACAAGGTAGAAAGTGTTTGGGTAACTATAGAAACTGAAGGGAAACAGGTGTTAAGAATAGGAGTAGTATATAGACCACCATTACAGGATAAATCATCAGACAATTTATTAACTGATGAAATAGGCAAAATTACAATGAAGGGCAATGTTATAGTAGTGGGGGACTTTAATATGCCTGATGTAGACTGGAAAGTACCTGTTGCCAAATTAACTAGAAGTAAATGTATTCTGGAATCTTTACAAGGGGTATCTCTTGAGCAACTAGTAAAAGAACCAACACGTAAAGGAACTATATTAGATTTAATACTTACAAACAGTGATATAGTATCTGAGGTGTCTGTGGGTGAGAACTTAGGCTCTAGTGATCAGTCTGTATGGTTTAATATTCAGTGAGCAGAAATAAATAGTTAACGGCGCCTAAGTAGAAAACAAGCTCACTATAAAAGATTTCCTAACAAAATCTATATAAGGAGATTACAAGAGGCAGTGACTATAGGAGCGCCAGAGGCTAAAGTATTACTTAGGTCAATTAAAAGGGGCAACTTAAACAACTAACCACAATGTGTGATGAATATACATGTCATCAAATGACCAAATACACATAAAATATAAAATAATAATGAATTTAATTACAAATCAAATAACATATATTAAATAACAACAAAGAGGGTAATAACAAATATTACCTAAGCATATTATAAAATTAAAAAATTAAAAAATAGGAATGAAATGAAATGAAATAGGATGTAGTCCAATTTGGGAATTATACCAATGGGGACTTAGACCAATGAGCTAAGGACCACCTATGTTCTAAATAGGTGTTCTAAATAAGTGTTTTCTTCACCTGATACATATAAACTGGATGTCAAATTATATTAGACGATATATAACATAGATAACCCTACGTGTATAATATATATATATAAATAAATTATATGTGACAAGTGTCAATAGATGAACAATAAGATGACAATGAAATAAATAAGGTACAAATAATTTTACAATATAAGTAATTTAAATTAGTTTACAATAGTGATGTCGCGAATTGTTCGCCGGCGAATAGTTCCCGGCGAACATAGCTTGTTCGCGTTCGCCGCGGCAGGCGAACATATTCGATGTTCGATCCGCCCCCTATTCGTCATCATTGAGTAATACTTTGACCCTGTAACTCACAGTCAGAAGACACATTCCAGCCAATCAGCAGCAGACCCTCCCTCCCAGACCCTCCCACCTCCTGGACAGCATCCATTTTAGATTAATTTGGAAGCTGCATTCTTAGTGAGAGGAGGGACAGTGTAGCTGCTGCTGATTTAATAGGGAAATCGATAGCTAGGCTAGTGTATTCAGTGTCCACTACAGTCCTGAAGGACTCATCTGATCTCTGCTGTAAGGACAGCACCCCAAAAAGCCCTTTTCAGGGTTAGAACATCAGTCTGCTTTTTTTTTTTTTTTTCATGTGTAATCTAATTGCAGTTGTGTCAGGCTCACAGCGTATACTGTGCCCACTTGCCCAGTGCCACCAATCATATCTGGTGTAACAGTAGTGTAGATGTAAAAAAAACAACACTTTTTTGACTGTGTTAAATAATAGCAGTCAGTTTCCTTTACACGTGTGCGTTTCAGTGCCTGCCTACCAGGGCACAGTGTCACCCCAGTGCAACTCATATCTGGTGTAACAGTAGTGTAGATTTAAAAAACAACAACACTTTTTTGACTGTGTTAAATAATAGCAGTCAGTTTCCTTCACACATGTGCGTTTCAGTGCCTGCCTGCCAGGGCACAGTGTCACCCCAGTGCAACTCATATCTGGTGTAACAGTAGTGTAGATTTAAAAAAATGGGGAGTTTGCGGTTGTGCAAATGGACTGTTTGCGGTTGTTTGCGGTGCGTTAAAGGGACAGTCTAGGCCAAAATAAACTTTCATGATTCAGATAGAGCATGTAATTTTAAACGATTTTCCAATTTACTTTTATCACCAATTTTGCTTTGTTCTCTTGGTATTCTTAGTTGAAAGCTTAACCTAGGAGGTTCATATGCTAATTTCTTAGACCTTGAAGCCCACCTCTTTCAGATTGCATTTTAACAGTTTTTCACCACTAGAGGGTGTTAGTTCACATATATCATATAGATAACACTGTGCTCGTGCACAAGAAGTTATCTGGGAGCAGGCACTGATTGGCTAGACTGCAAGTCTGTCAAAAGAACTGAAAAAAGGGGCAGTTTGCAGAGGCTTAGATACAAGATAATCACAGAGGTTAAAAGTATATTATTATAAATGTGTTAGTTATGCAAAACTGGGAAATGGGTAATAAAGGGATTATCTATCTTTTAAAACAATAAAAATTCTGGTGTAGACTGTCCCTTTAAACCGGGAGTTTGGTCTGTCACTGTGAAGCGGGCATAACCCTTACACTACCTGATCGATACAACATCATACCTGATGTTTTAAAGCACGTTATTCCAAACAATTTAGGAATGTTAGGTGATATATGCCCTTTAAGGATTAAAACCAGACTCTGCATCAACTATGTAATTTTCCATGGAAGTTTTGCCATGGATCCTCCTCCGGCATGCCACAGTCCAGGTGTTAGTACCCTTGAAACAAATTTTCCTTCACTATTGTGGCCAGAAAGAGTCCCTGTGGGTTTTAAAATTCGCCTGCCTATTGAAGTCAATGGCGGTTCGCCCGGTTCGCCCGTTCGCGAACAGTTGCGGAAGGTTTGCGATATCACTAGTTTACAATAATAAGTGTATAACAATGTAGAGCTATCTGATAATCAGACTAGCTGAAATTAAGTGAATTAAGTGATAGTGTGCACCTATTGCAGATAAAATGGAAAAAAAACTGATCTGCCTATATATAAACATTTTAAAGAAAAACATGGAGGTAGTGCAGACAGTTTTAAATATATGGGGATAAGCAAATTATTTAAAGATTGGAGAGGGGGAGATATGGAACAAAGACTATTTAGGACTGAATCCAAATGGATTTTTAATTTGGATTGCATTCATCCTAAGGGATTAAATGCTAACTTTGAACATCTATTCTAATCCACCATGACAGTCCATGAGGCGATTTTTAAAAGTTTAGCATGTATTATCATACTAGCTTTATCCTTTTGCATTAAATCCTTCCTTTAGACCATGCCTAGCCCCATCATTTTACAATTTATTTGATTATAATTAATTATTTTAATATTCAATTTCGTATCCACTTCCATTTATCAGTTTTAGAGGTTTAAGTCTATTTTTACTCTTTGCATATGTTTTTATACACCTATATAATTATAAAGTATTATTATATGATGTATATATATATATGTAATTATTTATATGGTTTTAATTTATTTTTAAATTTTAGGAGAGGGATTCTAATTATCGTGATCTTTTATTATCTTTTTATGATCTTTTTAATTATTCCATAACAAAATATTCCTAAAAAATGTATATTGTATATGAAGATTAAAAAATAAATGATTTAACTTTTGTTTTTTAGATAATAGCAAATAATAATGTGTATTATTGTAAATCCTAGATGATATATAGCCTAAAATTATTTTAAATATATTTTTAAATATATATTTCTTTTAAATATATGTATTTTCAGACTAATACTCAAATAGGTGATAATCCCACTGGGAAACACATAACATTTCATTTACTTACTATCAGTTAAATTCAGCCATTAATATTTGGCTAACATTTGCCAATATATTTTAGAGTCTGCCCATAACAATGATGGTCGTTTTGAAATAGGGAAGTAACCATCACAAGACTGGATAGGTCGGCCGATTCTGAAAAATCTTTTGGCGCCAACAGAGGTGAGTAGTCCAGATGATGATTGGACAACCCATCCTTTAAATACACTTTACACATTAGCCTCACTCAGTCTTGAGAAAGGCCATTTTATAGGGCTGAAATGCTTAGACGTGTTCGGAAAATAATTTGTGAGGCTTCATATTAATCTAGGATATAACATTTGGGTGAGTCGATTACTGATAGCCCCTAGTTTGTAAAAACAATTGGTAGATTGCTATTTCTTCTTTTCTCCTATAGGTTACTTGTGGATTTCTAGTGCTTGTTGACCTTATTATAACAGATTAACTTTATTATAACGGGATTACATCCAACAAGGAATACTGGCTACATTGGGACTTTATCAATTCAACATTGGGACAATATTATTTGGATCTGATTGGGACTTTTATTAGCAACGTTTTTATAGGGACATATAGTGTGCTGGCACACACTATCACTTAATTCACTTAATTTCAGCTAGTCTGATTATCAGCTAGCTCTACATTGTTATACACTTATTATTGTAAACTCATTTAAATTACTTATATTGTAAACTTATTTGTACCTTATTTATTTCATTGTCCAGTTATTGTTCATCTATTGACACTTGTCACATATCATTTATTTATATATATTATACACATAGGGTGATCTATGTTATATATCGTCTAATATAATTTGACATCCAGTTTATATGTATCAGGTGAAGAAAACACTTATTTAGAACACCTATTTAGAACATAGGTGGTCCTTAGCTCATTGGTCTAAGTCCCCATTGGTATAATTCCCAATTTGGACTACATCCTATTTCATTTCATTCCAGTTCAATAGCTTGATCCAATTTTTTTAATTTTTTAATATGCTTAGGTAATATTTGTTATTACCCTCTTTGTTGTTATTTAATATTTGTTATTTAATTTGTAATCAAATTCATTATTATTTTATATTTTATGTGTATTTGGTCATTTGATGACACATTGTATATTCATCACACATTGTGGTTAGTTGTTTAAGTTGCCCCTTTTAATTGACCTAAGTAATACTTTAGCTTCTGGTGCTCCTATAGTCACTGTCTCTGGTTTAATATTCAGGCAAAGGTACTGTGCAACCATAGTAAAACAAAAGTCTTAGACTTTAGAACAACTGATTTTTCTTACATGGGAAGATACCTAGATGAATCTCTAAAAGGGATGGCACATATTACAGGAGTACAAGAACAGTGGGAATATTTTAAAAATGTTATTCTAGATGCAACTAAACACTGTATTAGGTTTGTTTGTAAAAGTAAAAGAAAAAAAAACCAAAATGGTTTTCAAGAGAAGTAGCACATGCAGTTAAGACAAGACAAAAAAGACAGTCTATAAAAAAAATCAAACTCACTGGCTCAGAAGAGGATAAGAAAAAATGGAGAAACCATGAAAAGATGACAAAGCAGATAATCAGAAATGCTAAAGCTGATGCAGAAGAGAAAATAGCACAATCTGTAAAAAACGGTGACAAACCCTAATTTAGATATATCAGTGAAAAGAGAAAAACTAATAAAGGGATAGTTAGACTCAAAAATGATGATAGAGTAGTGGAAGACGATAAACAAATAGCAAACTGTTTAAATGATTACTTTTGTTCAGTCTTTACAACAGATGGTAAAGATAGTGAGATTCTATTAAGGGATATTACTGTAAATAATAATGAGAGTAGTACTTTTCCTTTTACAGAGGAAGAGGTTTCAAGGGCTTTATAAAAAATAAAAGTAAATAAGTCTGTGGGTCCAGATAATATTCATCCAAGGGTTCTAAGAAAACTTCGATACGTAAAAGCTGCTCCATTAACTGATTTATTTAATCAGTCACTTCTAACAAGAGTTGTTCCAAAAGACTGGAAAATTGCCAATTTAGTCCCTCTTCATAAAAAGGTAGTAGGGAAGATTCTGCTAACTAAAGGCCAGTCAGTTTGACCTCAATTGCAGGGAAATTGATGGAAACTCTTTTAAAGGAAAGACTTGTATCTTTCCTTCAGACAAACAACTTAGAAGACAAAGGACAGCACACTGCTGGAAGATCATGTCAGACTAATCTAATTGATTTCTTTGACCATGTAACTAAAATAATAGACCAGGGAGGAGCTGTAGATGTTGCATATCTAGACTTTAGCAAAGCATTTGACACCGTCACACACAACAAACTTATTCACAAAATGTAATGCCTTGGAATAGATGCTAAGATTGTTAAGTGGGTAGAATGCTGGCTTAATGATAGACGACAGAGGGTTTCAATTAATGGAGTACATTCAAATGAGGCATCAGTTACTAGGGGTGTTCCCCAAGGGTCAGTTCTTGGGCCTGTTTTATTTAACATGTTCGTAAGTGATGTTAGAAGTGGGCTTAAGGGGAAGGTTTACTTGTTTGCTGATGATACAAAAATTTGTAACAGGGTAGATGTCCCAGGAGGGGTTGATCAAATGAACTGTGATATTAAAAAAACTAGAGGACTGGTCGAATAAATGGGATCTGAAATTTAATATTACCAAGAGCAAAATTATGCATATAGGATCCAAAAACCCAAAGGCCAATTATAGTCTCAATGGTACATTACTGACTGTAACTAAAGAAGAAAGGGACTTGGGAATTATTATTTCAGATGATTTAAAATTTGGTACACAATGCAGCAGTGTACGGCCAGTCAAATACTTGGTTGCATTGAACAGCCAGTAAGGCCAGTCAAATGCTTGGTTGCATTGGAAAAGGTTTTAGTAGCAGAAATAGCAAGGTTCTTATGCCACTTTACAGATCATTAGTTAGACCAAATCTGGAATGCTGTGTACAGTTCTGGAGACCATGAGGCCTAGTTATCAACGTGTCTACTTACCTGCCTTCGCCGGCCCAATACGCCTGCCTAAGCTCGCCTACCATCGCCGCCGCGGACCTGAATAATCTTGCAAAAGTTATCAAAAAAGCTGTCAAAAAGCCGTGCACTAAGTACGAGGCGATGAGCAGGGAACTGTGATAGTTATCACTCATCTGATCTCGCTGCACTTCGGCTTTTCTACAGCTTTATTGATAAGCTGTCACTAAGCACCCACACTAAACTACACTGTTCTACCCCCTATACCGGCACCCCCGGAGCCCCCCACAACTAAATACATTTATTAACCCCTAAACCGCTGCTCCTAAACCCCGCCGCAACTATAATAAATGTATTAACCCCTAAACCGCCGCTCCCGGAGCCCACCGCGACCTACATTATACCTAGTAACCCCTATCCTGCCCCCCCTATACCGCCACCACCTATAATACATTTTTTAACCCTTATCCTGCCAATCCCGGACCCCACCGCAACTAAATAAATTGTTTAACCCCTAAACCGCCGCTCCCGGACCCCGCCCCCACCTATATTAAACTTATTAACCCCTAATCTGCCCCCCTACACTGTCGCCACCTATAAAAAATGTATTAACCCCTATCCTGCCCCCTCTACACCGCTGCCACTAAAATAAAATGATTAACCCCCAAAACCTAAGTCTAACCCTAACCCTAACACCCCCCTAACTTAAATATTAATTAAATACATCTAAATAAATATTATTCTTATTAACTAAATTAATCCTATTTAAAACTAAATACTTACCTATAAAATAAACCCTAATATAGCTACAATATAACTAATAATTATATTGTAGCTATTTTAGGATTTATTTTTATTTTACAGGCAAATTTAAATTTATTTTAACTAGGTACAATAGTTATTAAATAGTTATTAACTATTTAATAGCTACCTAGTTAAAATAAAGACAAATTTACCTGTAAAATAAATCCTAACCTAAGTTACAATTACACCTAACACTACACTATCATTAACTAAATTATTCCTATTTAAAACTAAATACTTACCTGTAAAATAAACCCTAAGATAGCTACAATGTAATTAATAATTACATTGTAGCTATTTTAGGATTTATATTTATTTTACAGGTAACTTTGTATTTATTTTAGCTAGTTAGAATAGTTATTAAACAGTTATTAACTATTTAATAACTACCTAGCTAAAAGAAATACAAAATTACCTGTAAAATAAATCCTAACCTAAGTTACAATTAAACCTAACACTACACTATCATTAAATTAATTAAATAAATTAGCTACAAATAACTACAATTAAATACAATTAAATAAACTAACTAAAGTACAAAAAATAAAAAAACTAAGTTACAAAAACTAAATAGTTACAAACATTTAAAAAATATTACAACAATTTTAAGCTACTTACACCTAATCTAAGCCCCCTAATAACATAACAAAGCCCCCCAAAATAAAAAAATGCCCTATCCTATTCTAAATTACGAAAGTTAACAGCTCTATTACCTTACCAGCCCTTAAAAGGGCCTTTTGTGGGGCATGCCCCAAAGTATTCAGCTCTTTTGCCTGTAAAAATAAAATACAACTCCCCCAACATTAAAACCCACCACCCACACACCCCTACTCTAACCCAAACCCCCCTTAAATAAACCTAACACTACCCCCCTGAAGATCATCCTACCTTTAGCCGTCTTCAGCCAACCGACCACCGATGGAACAGAAGAGGACATCTGCAGCGGCAGAAGTCATCATCCAAGGGGCGCTGAAGAAGTCTTCCATCCGATTGAAGTCATCATCCAAGGGGCGCTGAAGAAGTCTTCCATCCGATTGAAGTCTTCATCCACGCGGCGTCTTCAATCTTCATCCATCTGGAGCAGAGCCATCTTCAGACGAGCCGACGCGGAGCCATCTTCTTCCACCGACGACTTCCCAACGAATTACAGTTCCTTGAAGTGACGTCATCCAAGATGGCGTCCCTCGAATTCCGATTGGCTGATAGGATTCTATCAGCCAATCGGAATTAAGGTAGGAAAAATCTGATTGGCTGATTGAATCAGCCAATCAGATTGAAGTTCAATCCGATTGGCTGATCCAATCAGCCAATCAGATTGAGTTTGCATTCTATTGGCTGATCGGAAAAGGCCCTTTTAAGGGCTGGTAAGGTAATAGAGCTGTTAACTTTCGTAATTTAGAATAGGGTAGGGCATTTTTTTATTTTGGGGGGCTTTGTTATTTTATTAGGGGGCTTAGATTAGGTGTAAGTAGCTTAAAATTGTTGTAATATTTTTTAAATGTTTGTAAATTTTTATTTTTTATTTTTTGTAACTTATTTTTTTTTATTTTTTTGTACTTTAGTTAGTTTATTTAATTGTATTTAATTGCAGTTATTTGTAGCTAATTTATTTAATTAATTTAATGATAGTGTAGTGTTAGGTTTAATTGTAACTTAGGTTAGGATTTATTTTACAGGTAATTTTGTATTTCTTTTAGCTAGGTAGTTATTAAATAGTTAATAACTATTTAATAACTATTCTAACTAGCTAAAATAAATACAAAGTTACCTGTAAAATAAATATAAATCCTAAAATAGCTACAATGTAATTGTTAATTACATTGTAGCTATCTAACGGCTAGATTTAGAGTTTTGTCGGTAACGACCCGCGTAGCTAACGCTGGCTTTTTTCTGGCCGCACCTTTAAAATAACTCTGGTATTGAGAGTCCACAGAATGGCTGCGTTAGGCTCCAAAAAAAGGAGCGTAGAGCATATTTAACGCAACTTCAACTCTCGATACCAGAGTTGCTTACGGACGCGGCCAGCCTCAAAATTGTGCTCATGCACGATTCCCCCATAGGAAACAATGGGGCTGTTTGAGCTGAAAAAAAACCTAACACCTGCAACGCAGCCCCATTGTTTCCTATGGGGAAACACTTCCTACGTCTGCACCTAACACTCTAACATGTACCCTGAGTCTAAACACCCCTAACCTTACACTTATTAACCCCTATTCTGCTGCCCCCGCTATCGCTCACCCCTGCATATTATTATTAACCCCTAATCTGCCGCTCCGTAAACCGCCGCTACTTACATTATCCCTATGTACCCCTAATCTGCTGTCCCTAACACCGCCGACCCCTATCTTATATTTATTAACCCCTAATCTGCCCCCCACAACGTCGCCTCCACCTGCCTACACTTATTAACCCCTAATCTGCCGACCGGACCGCACAGCTTTTATAATAAAGTTATTAACCCCTAATCCGCCTCACTAACCCTATAATAAATAGTATTAACCCCTAATCTTCCCTCCCTAACATCGCCGACACCTAACTTCAAACATTAACCCCTAATCTGCCGACTGGAGCTCACCGCTATTCTAATAAATGTATTAACCCCTAAAGCTAAGTCTAACCCTAACACTAACACCCCCCTAAGTTAAATATAATTTAAATCTAACGAAATTAATTAACTCTTATTAAATAAATTATTCCTATTTAAAGCTAAATACTTACATGTAAAATAAATCCTAATATATCTACAATATAAATTATATTTATATTATAGCTATTTTAGGATTTATATTTATTTTACAGGTAACTTTGTATTTATTTTAACCAGGTACAATAGCTATAAAATATTTAAGAACTATTTAATAGCTAAAATAGTTAAAATAATTACAAATTACCTGTAAAATAAATCCTAACCTAAGTTACAATTAAACCTAACACTACACTATCAATAAATAAATTAAATAAAATACCTATAATTATCTACAATTAAACCTAACACTACACTATCAATAAATTAATTAAATACAATATATACAAATAAATACAATGAAATAAACTAACTAAAGTACAAAAAATAAAAAAGAACTAAGTTACAAAAATAAAAAAATATTTACAAACATTAGAAAAATATTACAACAATTTTAAACTAATTACACCTACTCTAAGCCCCCTAATAAAATAACAAAGCCCCCCAAAATAAAAAAATGCCCTACCCTATTCTAAATTACTAAAGTTCAAAGCTCTTTTACCTTACCAGCCCTGAACAGGGCCCTTTGCGGGGCATGCCCCAAGAAGTTCAGCTCTTTTGCCTGTAAAAAAAACATACAATACCCCCCCAACATTACAACCCACCACCCACATACCCCTAATCTAACCCAAACCCCCCTTAAATAAACCTAACACTAAGCCCCTGAAGATCTTCCTACCTTATCTTCACCATACCAGGTTCACCAATCGATCCAGAAGAGCTCCTCCGATGTCCTGATCCAAGCCCAATCGGGGGGCTGAAGAGGTCCATGATCCGGCTGAAGTCATCATCCAAGCGGGAGCTGAAGAGGTCCATGATCCGGCTGAAGTCTTCATCCAAGCGGGAGCTGAAGAGGTCCATGATCCGGATGAAGTCTTCTATAAACGGCATCTTCAATCTTCTTTCTTCGGGAGCCATCATCTTCCATCCGACGCGGAACATCCTCTTCTCCCGACGCCTACTCGCCGAATGACGGTTCCTTTAAATGACGTCATCCAAGATGGTGTCCCTCGAATTCCGATTGGCTGATAGGATACTATCAGCCAATCGGAATTAAGGTAGGAATATTCTCATTGGCTGATGGAATCAGCCAATCAGAATCAAGTTCAATCCGAACAATATTCCTACCTTAATTCGGATTGGCTGATAGAATCCTATCAGCCAATCGGAATTCGAGGGACGCCATCTTGGATGACGTCCCTTAAAGGAACCGTCATTCGTCGGGAAGTCGTCGTCGGAAGAAGATGGGTCCGCGGTCGAGGTCTTCAAGATGGAGCCGGTCCTCATCAGATGAAGATAGAAGATGCCGCTTGGAAGATGATGGTTGCCGGTCCGGATCTACTCTTCTTCCCGGATAGGATGAAGACTTTGGAGCCTCTTCTGGATTTCTTCAGCCGTCGGATGATGGATGTCTAGCCCCCGCTTGGGCTTAGATGAAGATTTTTGAGCCAGGACCGATCGGTGATACCCGGTGAGGTGAAGATAAGGTAGGAAGATCTTCAGGGGCTTAGTGTTAGGTTTATTTAAGGGGGTTTGGGTTAGATTAGGGGTATGTGGGTGGTGGGTTGTAATGTTGGGGGGGGTAGTGTATGTTTTTTTTTACAGGCAAAAGAGCTGAATTCTTTGGGGCATGCCCCGCAAAGGGCCCTGTTCAGGGCTGGTAAGGTAAAAGAGCTTTGAACTTTTGTAATTTAGAATAGGGTAGGGCATTTTTTATTTTGGGGGTCTTTGTTATTTTATTAGGGGGCTTAGAGTAGGTGTAATTAGTTTAAAATTGTTGTAATATTTTTCTTATGTTTGTAAATACTTTTTATTTTTTGTAACTTAGTTCTTTTTTATTTTTTGTACTTTAGTTAGTTTATTTCATTGTAGTTATTTGTAGGTATTGTATTTAATTAATTTATTGATAGTGTAGTGTTAGGTTTAATTGTAGGTAATTGTAGGTATTGTATTTAATTAATTTATTGATAGTGTAGTGTTAGGTTTAATTGTAACTTAGGTTAGGATTTATTTTACAGGTAATTTTGTAATTATTTTAACTATTTTAGCTATTAAATAGTTCTTAACTATTTAATAGCTATTGTACCTGGATAAAATAAATACAAAGTTACCTGTAAAATAAATATTAATCCTAAAATAGCTATAATATAATTATAATTTATATTGTAGCTATATTAGGATTTATTTTACAGGTAAGTATTTAGCTTTAAATAGGAATAATTTATTTAATAAGAGTTAATTAATTTTGTTAGATTTAAATTATATTTAACTTAGGGGGTGTTAGTGTTAGGGTTAGACTTAGCTTTAGGGGTTAATACATTTATTAGAATAGCGGCGAGATTCGGTCGGCAGATTAGGGGTTAATAATTGAAGTTAGGTGTCGGCGATGTTAGGGAGGGCAGGTTAGGGGTTAATAAATATAATATAGGGGTCGGCGATGTTAGGGCAGCAAATTAGGGGTACATAGCTATAATGTAGCTGGCGGCGGCATGTGGACGGCAGATTAGGGGTTAATAAGTGTAGGTAGCTGGCGGCGACATTGTGGGGGGCAGATTAGGGGTTAATAAATATAATATAGGGGTCAGCGGTGTTAGGTGCAGCAGATTAGGGGTACATAAGGATAACGTAGGTGGCGGTCGGCAGATTAGGGGTTAAAAAAATTTAATCGAGTGTCGGCAATGTGGGGGGACCTCGGTTTAGGGGTGCATAGGTAGTTTATGGGTGTTAGTGTACTTTAGGGCACAGTAGTTAAGAGCTTTATGAACCGGCGTTAGCCCAGAAAGCTCTTAACTACTGACTTTTTTCTGCGGCTGGAGTTTTGTCGTTAGATTTCTAACGCTCACTTCAGCCACGACTCTAAATACCGGAGTTAGAAAGATCCCATTGAAAAGATAGGATACGCAATTGAAGTAAGGGGATCTGCGGTATGGAAAAGTCGCGGCTGAAAAGAGAGCGTTAGACCCTTTTTTGAATGACTCCAAATACCGGCGGTAGCCTAAAACCAGCGTTAGGAGCCTCTAACGCTGGTTTTCACGGCTACCGCCAAACTCCAAATCTAGGCCTTAGGGTTTATTTTACAGATAAATATTTAGTTTTAAATAGGAATAATTTAGTTAATGATAGTGTAGTGTTAGGTGTAATTGTAACTTAGGTTAGGATTTATTTTACATGTAAATTTGTCTTTATTTTAACTAGGTAGCTATTATATAGTTAATAACTATTTAATAGCTATTGTACCTAGTTAAAATAAATTGAAATTTGCCTGTGAAATAAAAATAAATCCTAAAATAGCTACAATATAATTATTAGTTATATTGTAGCTATATTAGGGTTTGTTTTATAGGTAAGTATTTAGTTTTAAATAGGATTAATTTAGTTAATAAGAATAATATTTATTTAGATGTATTTAATTAATATTTAAGTTAGCGGGGTGTTAGGGTTAGGGTTAGACTTAGGTTTAGGGGTTAATAATTTTATTATAGTGGCGACGGTGTAGGGGGGGGCAGGATAGGGGTTAATAAATGTATTATAGGTGGCGACGGTGTAGGGGGCGCAGGATAGGGGTTAATAAATTTATTATAGGTGGCGACGGTGTACGGGGCAGGATAGGGGTTAATAAACTTATTATAGGTGGCGACGGTGTAGGGGGGGCAGATTAGGGGTTAATAAGTTTAATATAGGTCGCGGCGGGGTCTGGGAGCTGCGGTTTAGGGGTTAAACAATTTATTTAGTTGTGGCGGGGTCTGGGATTGGCAGGATAGGGATTAATAAATATATTATAGGTGGCGGCGGTATAGGGGGGCAGGATAGGGGTTACTAGGTATAATGTAGTTGATTAGGGTTTAATAAGTATAGGTAGCTGGCGGCGACGTTGTGGGGGGCAGATTAGGGGTTAATAAATATAATATAGGGGTCGGCGGTGTTAGGGGCAGCAGATTAGGGGTACATAAGGATAACGTAGGTGGCGGTCGGCAGATTAGGGGTTAAAAAAATTTAATAGAGTGTCAGCGATGTGGGGGGACCTCGGTTTAGGGGTACATAGGTAGTTTATGGGTGTTAGTGTACTTTAGGGCACAGTAGTTAAGAGCTTTATGAACCGGCGTTAGCCCAGAAAGCTCTTTACTACTGATTTTTTTCTGCGGCTGGAGTTTTGTCGTTAGATTTCTAACGCTCACTTCAGCCACGACTCTAAATACCGGAGTTAGAAAGATCCCATTGAAAAGATAGGATACGCAATTGACGTAAGGGGATCTGCGGTATGGAAAAGTCGCGGCTGAAAAGTGAGCGTTCGACCCTTTTTTGAATGACTCCAAATACCGGCGGTAGCCTAAAACCAGCGTTAGGAGCCTCTAACGCTGGTTTTCACGGCTACCGCCAAACTCCAAATCTAGGCCTTAGGGTTTATTTTACAGGTAAATATTTAGTTTTAAATAGGAATAATTTAGTTAATGATAGTGTAGTGTTAGGTGTAATTGTAACTTAGGTTAGGATTTATTTTACAGGTAAATTTGTCTTTATTTTAACTAGGTAGCCATTAAATAGTTAATAACCATTTAATAGCTATTGTACCTAGTTAAAATACATTGAAATTTGCCTGTGAAATAAAAATAAATCCTAAAATAGCTACAATATAATTATTAGTTATATTGTAGCTATATTAGGGTTTGTTTTATAGGTAAGTATTTAGTTTTAAATAGGATTAATTTAGTTAATAAGAATAATATTTATTTAGATGTATTTAATTAATATTTAAGTTAGCGGGGTGTTAGGGTTAGGGTTAGACTTAGGTTTAGGGGTTAATAATTTTATTATAGTGGCGACGGTGTAGGGGGGGCAGGATAGGAATTAATAAATTTATTATAGGTGGCGACGGTGTAGGGGGGGCAGGATAGGGGTTAATAAATTTATTATAGGTGGCGACAGTGTAGGGGGGGCAGGATAGGGGTTAATAAACTTATTATAGGTGGCGACGGTGTAGGGGGGGCAGATTAGGGGTTAATAAGTTTAATATAGGTCGCGGCGGGGTCCGGGAGCGGCGGTTTAGGGGTTAAACAATTTATTTAGTTGTGGCGGGGTCCGGGATTGGCAGGATAGGGATTAATAAATGTATTATAGGTGGCGGCGGTATAGGGGGGCAGGATAGGGGTTACTAGGTATAATGTAGTTGGCGGTGGGCTCCGGGAGCGGCAGTTTAGGGTTTAATACATTTATTATAGTTGCGGCGGGGTCTAGGAGCGGCAGTTTAGGGGTTAATACGTTTATTAGAGTGGCGGTGGGCTCCGGGAGTCGCGGTTTAGGGGGTAATAACTTTATTTAGTTGCAGCGGTTTAGGGGGGGACAGATTAGGGGTGTTTAGACTCGGGGTACATGTTAGGGTGTTAGGTGCAGACATCTCCCATAGGAATCAATGGAATATCGGGCAGCAGCGAACATGAACTTTCGCTATGGTCAGACTCCTGGAGGCGGTGGATTGAAAACCAGGTACGCTGGGCCGGAAAAGTGCCGAGCGTACCTGCTAGTCATTTGATAACTAGCAAAAGTAGTCAGATTGTGCCGAACTTGTGTGCGGAACATCTGGATTGACGTAAGAATCGATCTGTGTCGGACTCCGGAGTCCGGTGGATCGAAGCTTACGTCACAAAATTCTACTTTTGCCGGGCAGCAGGGCTTGATAACTAAGGCGAATCAGCCTCGCCAAAAATACGCTGCGGAATTCCAGCGTATTTGAGGTTGACGGCTTGATAACTAGGGGCCTATATCTTCAGAAACATATAAATAAACTAGAAGCTTTCCAAAGGTGGGCTACTAAAATGGTACATGGTCTAAAATATAAAATGTATAAAGAAAGACTCTATGATCTAAATATGTATAGTTTAGAGGATAGAAGGGAAAGAGGTGACATGATAGAAACCTTCAAAAACATGAAGGGACTTAATAAAATAGAAGCTGAAAGCATTTTTCACAAAAAAATAAATGTCAAAACATGGGGTCACAATCTAAAGTTAGAGGGTAGCAGATTCAGGAGAAATTTGAGGAAGCATTTGTTTACAGAAAGACTGTAAAGGAATTAAAAAATGCCTGGGACATGCATAAGGCTATCTTAAGGAAAAAGTAACATGTAATATGGGTAGACTTGATGGGCCTTTTTGGTTCTTATCTACCCTCAAATTCTATGTTTCTATGATTTATTAACTAAAGGGTTAGCACCACAGACTTGGAAAAGGTCACTTTAAATTATAATCATTTATCAAAAATAAAAAGATTATAACGCTAATCTTCTCTCTGAGTTTAACTTATATAAAAAAAACGATTATAGCCTACACAGAAGACAATCACCTCCTTACCAAGTAGGAGATTTAGTGTGGTTATCCACTAAAAAGATAAATATGATTACACCATCATGAAAACTTTGTAATCTTTTCATCTGACCTTTCCCTATTATCAAGAAAATAAATGACAACGCTGTAACACTTGAGCTATTATCTTCACATAGAATACACCCAACTTTCTAAGTAACACATTCCCAAATAGAGAAATGACTCCTCCTCCAGTACAAAAACATGGACAGACTGAATACAAAATTGAAAGAGTACTTGACTCCAGCATCCACAGAAGGAGATTGCAGTACTTAATTTGTTGGAAGGTTTATGGTCGAGAAGAGGACTGATGGGAAAACCACACCAATATCCACACCTAGAAACTGTTCACATTTGTTCTGTAACCATCACCCTCATAAATCCAAATTTGGAACCCTCACACAGTCTTCCTTGAGGAGGGGATACTGTCAGGGTATAACATGACTGTTTCTTTAACTTAATGAACTACCATATACAAATTGGAGTGACTGTTTAATTTTCTAAATATCCCCCAATTGCCACCAAAATAAAGTGGTGTGTTGTTTTTGAAAAAAAAACAAACAATTAGCATCTTTATTATTAAAAAAATATAAGGGCTTAAAAGTGGCTGATGTTAGAATAAAACAGCACTGAAAAGTGCCTTTACATTGCGGTCTATGGGGACTGTGCTATTTCTGTAAATATATATATATATATATTTATGTGTTAATATGTGTATATATACACATATAAACACATAAATATATATGTATATTATCATATACATATATATTGATATTTGCTGCTCATCGATGCATGACTTACCCCCTTCACTGCGCTAGTTCTCATGTCGTGTCTCATGGCATGAGAACGAGGCTCCCATTGGAACCTATGGAGGAGTGCTCTCGTGCATTGCCCCTCACTTGTAATACCAGAGCACATTTGTGTGCACTGGTATTACTCAGTTGAAATATCGATTTTGCAGAAGTGATATTTTGAGCTCAACTTGTAATCTAGCCCTATATATCTTTTTAACATCTGTATGGCAGATTTTTAATTAATCTTTAATTAATCTTTTATTGATTGGTATACCCTTAAAACATACTTTTGTGCTATAATACTAATAGTCATATAATCCTCTAGAGATTACTTATAGAGCAGCACTACTAATTTTGCTTTTATTCAAGATTTTACTTTATTTAAACAGAAATAGAGTCTTGTTTTTTTAATTTATTTTTTGGTATATTTCATTCCAGCATTTTGCCAAATGCGATCATATTAAAAAATCCATAACTTTTTCATAAACTTTGGGTTTTCACTGAAATTATTTACACACAACTACTGCAGTCATAAAACAAATGGTTGTAAAAGCTTCTCTGGGGTCCCCTTTGTTCAGAAACAGCAGGCACACATGGCTTTGCCATAATATTTGGCAATAAGAAAGCCATTAATTGCCACTGTGCACCACACTTCTGAAATTCCTGGTAATGAAGGTGTTAATCAGGTATCTTGTAATGTTAATTTTAGCTGTAGTTTAGAGATTTCTCTCCCATTTTACACTTTCCATGCCTCTGATCCCTACTTGATCCCTCCCAAACAGCTCTATTCCCTCCCTCACCCCCCACTGGTCACCACCATCTTAGACACTGGCAGACAGTCTGCCAGTGTACATTTGTAAGGCTCATCAACCCTCCCACCTCCCTGATCCTTTCCAAAGAGATTTTAACCCTCCCCTTCCTAATGGTCTTTTTCATCTAAGGGACTGACAGCTGTCTGCCAGGGGTTATACCATAATTTCACATTTTTTCACATTTTTGTGTACTCCCATAACAGATATAACATATCTGCAGTAAATAAATTACAATTTAGACATTTATCAAATTGCTAATTTTTTTCATAAATTACCCTTTTATGGTGTATAATATACTTTGTAAATGAGCTTTAAATTAGTTTTTCTCCAGGTAGATGATAGTGTTGTTCTATTTTCATAATTAAGTTTTTTATTACTTCACAATCTATTTCTTTATCTTTAATTAATTAATTAATTCAAGTTAGGTCATTTTTAAAATGCAATATTGTTGAGCAGATAAGTTGTGTCCATTTTTTTCTGCAAGATATTCATTTCCTGCAATGGTCTTGATTCTAAACTAAAATCATGTAAATTCTAGAAACCATTCCTGTTAAATCAATTGAATTTAAAATATGTTTTATAAGTACTTTTACAGCATCAACACACCCTATGCCCCTGCTCAAATGCCTTAATTTGCCCTAAACTCAAATCGCTATGGTTTTGGAACACTTCTGATTAATTGTGCACATTTCACATATTAAGGTCATACACACTGCACAAAGGGATCAATTAAAACACCTCTTATGTAATAACTAAACCTTCAAAATAGTCACTTTATTTGCAATTTTCATTTCACTATTAATGCAAATATGAAGAACATAATGGAAAATATATATATATATACAAAAATTGCATTATCCATGAAAACCTTTTTTTGCAACTGAGGCCTTTTATTGTTATTGGAAGTTGTAATTTGGGATTGTGATAATTTCTAATCCACGCTGACAATATTGGATAGGATTTCCCACTCGATATTTCAAGAACATTTTTGGAAAGATTGTGATTGACCCCTATATATCTTATGGTAAATACAAAATTGATAAAAAAAATCCCTCTACTATTAATGTAAGCAAATAAGTCAATTTAACCCCTTAATGACTGAGGACGTGCAGGGTACGTCCTCAGAAAAAAGGCAGTTAATGCCTGAGAACGTACCCTGCACGTCCTCAGTCTGGAAAGCAGCTGGAAGCGATCCTGCTCGCTTCCAGCTGCTTTCCGGTTATTGCAGTGATGCCTCGATATCGAGGCATCCTGCAATAACATTTTTAAGCCATCCGGTGCAGAGAGAGCCACTCTGTGGCCCTCTCTGCACCGGAGATTGTTGGCTTACCGGCGTTGGTGGGTGGGAGGCTGGTGGGAGGCGGGTGGTGGCCATCGATGGCCTTGGCAACTTGCAGGAGGGGCGGGATCGTGGGCGTGGGCGGTCGGGGGCGCGCACTGGCGCGCGCGCGTGCACGGAAGGGCGGGGGCGGGCGCGTGCACGGGGAGGGAGCGGGTGGGAACCGCTACACTACAGAATAAAGTAAAAAAAAAAAGCATACAAAAGGGAATAAAAGTTTTTTTAATTATAAATCAATTAAGGTGTTGGGGTTTGTCTGTTAGGGGGGGTGAATCTACACTGCAGAATTTATATTTTTGTTTTAAAAAAACACGTTTTTTTTCTTGAAACTGGGTACTGGCAGACAGCTGCCAGTACCCAAGATGGCCCCCAATAATGCAGAGGGGGAGGGTAAGAGAGCTGTTTTGGGGGTGGATCAGGGAGGTTGGGGGCTAAGGGGGGATTCTACAAAGTAGCATATGTAAATATGCTAAAAAAAAAAAAAGAACAAATTAAAAAAACCTTTTATTTTAGTACTGGCAGAGTTTCTGCCAGTACTTAAGATGGCGGGGACAATTGTGGGGTGGGGGAGGGAAGGGAGCTGTTTGGGAGGGATCAGGGGGTCTGATGTGTCAGGTGGGAGGCTGATCTCTACACTAAAGCTAAAATTAACCCTGCAAGCTCCCTACAAACTACCTAATTAACCCCTTCACTGCTAGCCATAATATACGTGTGATGCGCAGCAGCATTTAGCGGCCTTCTAATTACCAAAAAGCAACGCCGAAGTCATATATGTCTGCTATTTCTGAACAAAGGGGATCCCAGAAAAGCATTTACAACCATTTGTGCCATAATTGCATAAGCTGTTTGTAAATAATTTCAGTGAGAAACCTAAAATTTTGAAAAATTTAACGTTTTTTTAAATTTGATCGCA